>NW_011494563.1:133014-146388 GCF_000754665.1 Bison bison bison
GAATCCCAGGGATGGGGAAGCCTGGTGGGCTGCCGTTTATGGGGTCGCACAGAGTCGGACACGACTGAAGCGACTTAGCAGCAGCAGCAAGTAGAAGACATTCTGAGGGACCAGCTTCCTGCTGTCAGCTTCTGATGGGGATCCACGAGATACATACACTCATCACTAAATAACAAATAAATTAATAAAAGACATTGTTATACCTTTTGCTTACAAAACTGGATGATTACTTTACATTGTAAAAGGCAACAACAAAAAAATTAACTTGTAATCCTGCACAAATCAACCCAGAAAGCAGCCCTAGCAATATTTTGAAGTATTTCTTCTCTATTCTCAGTATTTCATATGCAAAAATTGTGCATAGTTGAAGTCATGTTCATTTCATTCTGCTCTTGTCAATGAACATTACATTATAAATATTTTCCCAGAATAATTACAAAGTCTTCCCAAATTTTGTTTTACTGACATTGTAATGATCAATTACACAGATAAAACAAAAATATTTAAACAGTTATCTCTTTTTAATGCCTTTTATTTGCTATTACAATGAGAAATAAAAATAAATATTTTTATGCAGTACATGTTTCTCTTTGTTAAGATTATTTCCCTAAGAGAGTACTTCTCAAACTTCGATGGGCATCAGAACCACCTAGAGGGCTTTTTATTAAAACAGACTGCTGCATCTCCCCTTACCTGCCAGCCCCACTCCTAGCAAGTTTTTAATTCTGTAGATCTGAATCCAAGCCCAAGAATTTGTATTTCTCACAAGTTCCCAAGTGGTGCACACTCTGCTGGTTGGGGGCGATACTTTGATTAGATCATTCAAAGACAATAAACTTCAAAATAAATTTACTATGTTAAAGGTTATAAACCGTTTACGAGTCTAGATGGATGTATATAGCAAGTGCCTTAATAGCAAGACCAAATAACATTTGCAAGAATATGGTAAGGGGAATATAACTCTTACTATGTTAAACAGATGGTTTCTTTTGACTCCCAGCGAAGTACATTCCACCTCAGTCATGGTGATCATGTTCTTTTCATAGTTGAAATTCTCTCTACTAGTTTATGCCCCAGCGAAACACTTCATTCCTAGAACTCAGAGATAAAGTTCTTGGTTTTGAAGAGATTCCCTTGGACTGCAAGATCAAACCAGTCAATCCTAAAGGAAATCAATCTTGAATATTCATTAGAAGGACTACCGCTGAAGCTGAAGCTCCAGTACTGTGGCCACCTGATGCGAAGAGCAGATTCATTAGAAAAGACCGTGATGCTGGGAAGGATTAAAGGCAGGAGGAGAAGGGGACGACAGAGCATGAGCTGGTTGGATGGCATCACTGACTCAATGGACATGAGTTTGAGCAAGCTCCACGAGATGGTAAAGGAGAGCGAAGCCTAGTGTGCTGCAGTCCATGGGGTGGCAAAGAGTTGGATACGACTGAGCTACTGAAAAACATTTCCATGAAAAGGAATCAGAGCCAAGTCTCCCCTTCATTATCACATTCTCATAAAGCAGATAGTCTCTGACTCAAGAGTCAACTTTATTAATTTAGCTGGATTTTTTTTCCCTAACATTTACGCGTTTTCATGTATTTTTGCGTTGTTCTGCATTGAAAGGGACCAAGAATGTCCTCCGGCAGAAATCGTATCCTTGGGAAACCTGTACTGAGTGCCTCCCTTTTCCCCAGGCTCCGGAGGCTGAAGGCTTAGGTAGTTTGGGAATTGTCTCACGGCCTTCACTAGGATGACACAAGTGACCTTCAAAGGAAGGAATTCAGAACCTTGTCTTTTCAAGTTAGAAAAGAAATTGCTCAGTTCCCCCCACCCCCCACCCCCAACCTCTCACTCTGAATTGTCGCGGTAAAATGATTTTAATCGTTCTTTTGGAAGCACAAGTCAGTTTGATGCCATGGAAGAGATTCCTGATTTAGATTTTAAACCTGAAAGTAAATACAGATGACCACCCCCACCCCGCACCTCCAATTCTCGCATTTTCCCTTTATTCGAGTTCCTTCTCCCATTAGTATTTGCGACTGGAGGTTGTTTGAAACTAACTCTAAAGACAAAGCTCCCCTTCTGCGGGTTCCCGAGAATTAGGAGTGATCGTGCGTGTCCGCGATTGTCAGCGGCTAGTGGACAAGCTCCAGCATCCAGGAAGATCTAGTCCTTTGTCTAGGAGCTTTTTATTGAATTACATCACCAGCTGCTTCTTGATTTGCTCTCTTTCATACACGAGGGAGAGACCTGGACAGGGCTAAGAAACTTTTTGTTATCAGACCAACTGTTGCAGAACTTGCCACTAACTAGTTTTCACTTTGGCCTACAAGAGAAGCAGTAAGTCAGTAGTCGTGGCCGAGTGGTTAAGGCGATGGACTTGAAATCCATTGGGGGCTCCCCGCGCAGGTTCGAATCCTGTCGACTACGGTTTTAGTGGGCATTCTACATAGTTAACACCAACTCAGACGACGTCGCAGCCATACTGCAGTCCGTCTTGCTGTTAAAAGCATCATGATATACTCATTAACTGGAGAAGGCAATGGCACCCCACTCCAGTACTCTTGCCTGGAAAATCCCCTGGATGGAGGAGCCTGGTGGGCTGCAGTCCATAGGGTTGCAAAGAGTCGGATACGACTGAGCGTCTTCACTTTCACTTTTCACTTTCATGCATTGGAGAAGGAAATGGCAACCCACTCCAGTGTTCTTGCCTGGAGAATCCCAGAGTCGGGGGAGCCTGGTGGGCTGCCGTCAGTGGGGTCGCACCGAGTCAGACACGACTGAAGCGATTTAGCAGCAGCAGCATACTCATTAACTACTGTTGACTCGTCACTATGGTCAACTCACAGAATGCTGGGGTTCATGTAAAGCAAGATGCACTATAAGCATGAGCCCTGTAATATTTATATTTCCATTTGGTATATGTACTGTGTGATGGCAACAACATATGCAATAAAAACAGAGCTTTACAGTTACAGAGTAGACATCTTTTGCATTTTCATCTGGGAATATGTATCTATAAGTAGAAAGAATAAAGCAAACTAAAATTTTGAGCAAAGTAAAAATGATCTGTTTATATGGATAATGGAGTACGAAGAGTAGATTCCACATTCTGTGAAGGTCAAAGGAATGTAATGAGACCGTTAAGTAGTGTTTTCTCTGTACAGTGTTTGCAAAAAAGAAAAAAAAAACAAATTAATATAGGTGCATAGAGTCTTAAAGTTAGTGGCACACTGTGAGAGAGAAAATCAGCACTCTGGTTTTGAACAAAGGAGTGTGTTTTACACGTCGAAGCAGGAACTTTACAGAACTCATTATGAAGGAGAGCTTAGACATGAATGTTTGAATAAGTGCTTTACACAAAGGGCTAATGTTGAGAAGCAGCAGATACTATATAAGATCAGTATATGGGAGCAGAATCTTCATATGTGTTAGTTGTAAGAAAAAAAAAATTGCTTTAAAATCTCCCACACAACCTGGTATCATAGTAAGACTATGTAGGGGTGGGGGTGGAATCTTCCCAGCCTCTATGCTATGCTAAGTCACTTCAGTTGTGTCCAACTCTGTGTGACCCCATAGACGGCAGCCACCAGGCTCCCCCGTCCCTGGGATTCTCCAGGAAAGAACACTGGAGTGGGTTGCCATTTCCTTCTCCATCCCAGCCTCTAGTTCATGTGAAATGGCTGTAAATGTCTAATCCAAGAAAACAAAGCAAAACAACTCAAACTTCATCCAAGACAAATACTATATTTAAAAAAAAAATCCCGAGTCCACTGCAAAACAGTAAAAGAACAAGTCGTGGGGGGTGGGGGGCGGGGAAGGAAAACTTACACCAAGAATGTAATTAGTAAGGAAATAGCAGTAGTCAATCATTTTATCTCATAAAAGGAGATGTTTGGTATTATGTGTATAGCCCAATGCGCAGATGAATACGGCAATGAAAATGTCATTATGGATTCCCCACCCATTTTAAGCTGAAATAGGTTAAATCTGTAGATATTTTAAAAGTGACTATTGCGTGCTTGTTTACTTAAAGTCACCTACTTTAAGATTTTCCACCTTTAGTTTCCCTCTCTCTCTCACTCTAGGTTCAGTGGCCCTGTGGAAGGGTGGAGGGAGTCAGAAATTGTGCAGGTAGAGATCATGGGCAGAAAAGAAATTTGCTGTTTATATATTCTCCAATACTATTAGATTAATTTACTTCCCACTTTTGAAATATTGAACAATTTCAAATATTCTTTTAGTGTGCACTGAAAGTAAACTTTATTAAAAGAATCCTTATTGGTTTTTATTAGAGTTTTTTTTCCTAGTCGCAGCAGAGTGCAAGGTTTTTGTTGTCTTGCACTTGTACTTACTTCTGATACTCCTTTTCTTCCTTATAAAATGAACTCCATTAAACCAGAATGGGATTTCACTTCTGCCTCCTCACCCAAATGCTGATGTGTTTGGACTTACAAGAAATAAAATGGGCCAAATTGATTTCGTCAATAGTTGGACAATATTTTTCAGGGGAAAATATCAAGAGACAAAAGGCTGTGAGGTCCCACCGAGACTTGAACTCGGATCGCTGGATTCAGAGTCCAGAGTGCTAACCATTACACCATGGAACCTCCCATGGCACATACCCCCCCCATAACTGTTGTGATGTGTCACAGTAACTCTGCTAAAACCATTTAGTTTAAACTATCAAAATACTTAGTCTACGTCCACTCACGACACTTGAAAAAAAAATCCTGAGGGATTTAATTTTATTATTTTTTTTCTCCTTTTTCTTTGGCCAAATACAAGACCCCAAAGAGTGTCCGCTCCCGCCCCCGCCATTAACTCAGAAACTTGGTAGTTCTAGTCCTTGCTTTCTTCTTAAAAAAAAAAAAAAAAAAACACACAGAATGAGTATTTTGAACATTTCTTGTATCACCAGCACTGGATTGAACGTGTTATATTCATTGTATGATGTAATACCTTAAAACTCGTCAAGGTATTTTTAGTCTTCATATGACTGGAAAATTGAACCTTTGAGATTTTATAGTTTATCTGTGCTTCTGCTCAGTTTTGGCCATAAATTAATACGTTTCTTCACATAGATTATTTAGTTACCAGGTCCATTGCCTCTAGGAAAGCAAGCTTTAATGTGTTGATTTCTGGCACATTCACGGAAGAAACCTTGCAGGAGAAGTTATGTTTTCGAGAAAGTGGAAAAGGTAACACTTGAAACAAAAGTCTGAATTTTGTCAAGTGTAGGGATTGGTGAGGAGCACATCAGAGATTCAATATTTCAAGATCAAAGACTCATCATACTCTACTTCCTCAAGAGAAAAATGTCCAGTAAAGACTGCCAAATTGTACTAAAGATTTTTCTTACTACTATTCTGCGGACACCTTTTTTTCTTAAACCCAGCGCGCTTCCTTAAAGACTAGGTTTCTGGGGCGGGGTCGGTGGATCCCTTGGCGTCTCGCAAGCAATCTCTAGAGCCCCTTTCATCTCTCCTAGTTTCTTATCTCCGTTCGGCTAAGTTCACCGAGGCCGCCCAGCAGCAAACTTCTGTCGAGATTTCAACAGAACTTTAGCCGAGATGAGCCTTGGAATTTGTGCGGGTGGAATTCCGGGGATGCTGGCTGCTTCCCGTCACCCACTGTCCCCGTGGATGTATGTAGGCATTATTCTACAAATGCATGACTTTCAATTTAACTGAAAGAGACCTGCTCCCGTATATGAGGCGGTGCTGTGACTACCCGGGGAAAACACAGGTCCGCGCTCAGGACTATTCTGATAGTTCAGTGCCAGGCCTCCGATGGCAGCCAGAATGTCACCAAGCATTGCCCTTCATTTCTTGCTCACAGAGGTCCTTGCAGGATGGTGTGCTTGCCCGCGCGTCTGGAGGCAGCAGAATGGAGCTCTCCTGCTAACTGTGATGGAAAAAATTGCAAAGGGGGCCCACTTCTCTCAACATCTTTAAATTCAAGCTCCATAATTTATTAACCCCAATGCGGTAACTTAAGAGGCAAAGTTGCACCCACGCCTGAGGCTGAGATTCTAGTCAAACCAGTTCTGAGTTTCTCTCTTCTCTCAGAGAGGTTATGAGGTTTGGGTTCCTCCTGGGTTTGAGGAGGCCAGAAGTTACACTCTGGTCAGAACCAGTGGATGGAGCCAGACTCATTTTGAAGCACAAGATGATCAGAATCTGCACTGCAGCTTATCCTTAATCTTTACCCAGAGTTTCCCATGAGATAAATTATATTTAAATTGCATTTTCCTCATTTCTTTTGAGGAAGGAAACATAGAAATATCTCTAAGTAGCAGCATTTCTCTTAAGTCTCAATGGCTAGTCTAAAGTTTGCATAAATTAAATAGATTTTTTCCTAGGCCTTTCTTGTTGGAATTGTTCAATTGGTGGAGTTTCCAAGTCATAATTCTTACATAGATCATGGCTTTATCCAGACTGTCTAGCTTCTAGAAATTTAAGAAATTGAGGGAAATTCCAGGAATTGATGGAAGTATCAAGAGAAAGATAAAAATCACAACCATGGTGGGCTTCTTGGTGGTATACTTTTATACAATATACCTCTCTGAAAAGCTAAAAGACACATCAAAAAAAAACCCATAAAATAAAGTAGTGCAAGTCATATAATATACATATATAGAGAACAGTGCACATATCAGCTTCCTGATTCAAACTTTTTCCAAACACACATGAAATTATCTCTATCTTGACATTTTACCAGGCCACAAAGCAAGTCTCCAAAAACACAGCATGATTATATACATGCTATTATTTCAAAGCAACATAACTACTGAGGCCCTAAGCTCCAGGAAAGTTCATGGAAACCCTAGAGCTTTCTGAAGAAATATTGAGTCTATTATATACTCAAGGTTTAAAAGTTATGGTTGCCTTATGAGGAAAATAAAGTAATGCATTTTGAAAATGGGGGAGGGGGGAAGCAGCCATCGAAATATCTATCTAATAAAAATGAAAATTTGCATATGCTAAAGTTAATAGCATCCCCCCCCCCCCCCACCAATTACCCAAACCTGGAAACAACCTTGAATAACCAGGTTCGATGGATGGAAGAAGAAATAAACTGTGGTACATTCACTCAATGAAATTCTATTCAACTGCAAAAAGGTGCAAAATTTTAATACATGCAACAACTTGCATAAATCTTAAGGCATGTTCTATCTCATGTGAAAGAAGCTAATCTTAAAAGGTTACATTCTGTATGATTCAATTTCCACAACATTCTCAAAAAAGTCAAACAAGGGAGCAGAAAACATATCTTGTTGTCAACTGCTATGTATAGAATTAGGAGATGACTATAAAGTGATTACATGGGGAGGTTTATGGATTGATAGGACTTTGCTGTATCCTGATTATGGTAGTGGTTACACGAATAAACTCATATAATTTCAAAAAGCCAATTTTACTCAGTGGCAAATATTTTAATAAAATATGTAAGTGATTTAACATTTCACCCAAGTGTCCCTTTGGGAAGGGAAAACTGAAGACACCCTTGAGCCTTGTATAACGATCGGGTTGGGGAATTACTAGAAAGTGAAAGTGAAAGTGAAGTCGTGAAGTCGTGTCCGACTCTTTGCGACCCCATGGACTGTAGCCTACTAGGCTTCTCCGTCCATGGGATTCTCTAGGCAAGAATACTGGAGTGGGTAAACTTCTGAGAATGTAATCAGAACTAGCTTTGCTTTTTCCCGCAGCACTGCTGCTGCTGCTGCTGCGTCGCTTCAGTCGTGTCCGACTCCGTGCGACCCCAGAGACGGCAGCCCACCAGGCTTCCCAGTCCCTGGGATTCTCCAGGTAAGAACACTGGAGTGGGTTGCCATTTCCTTCTCCAATGCATGAAAGTGAAAAGTGAAAGTGAAGTCGCTCAGTCGTGTCTGACTCTTAGCGACCCTATAGCACTACATAGGTTAAAATTTCCGCCGTAGTCGGCAGGATTCGAACCTGCGCGGGGAGACCCCAATGGATTTCTAGTCCATCGCCTTAACCACTCGGCCACGACTACATGTATGGAAGGAAGTTTTTCATTATAAGAAGATACCTGGTAGACATAAAGACAAGACTTGTGTAGACAAGTGTGTGCAGTGAGTTGGGCAAAAACCCTCAGATGAATGAAAGCTTAGGGGTGTGCGTGTGTGCCCAGTCGTTCAATCGTGTTCGACTCTTTGCAACCCCATAGATTGTAGCCCACCAGGCTTCGGTGTCCATGGGATTTCCCAGGCAAGAACACTGGAGTGGGTTGCCATTTCCTACTCCAAGGGAAAGCTTGGCGAGGGAGGTCAAACTCTCTCCAGCAGCCTCCGACATTTAGGAGCACTGCGATAAGAGTGCTGGAGAAGACAATCCTAAAGGAAATCAACCCTGAATATTCGTTGGAAGGGCTGATGCTGAAGCTGAAGCTCCAATACTTCGGCCACCTGATGCGAAGAACTGACTCATTGGAAAAGACCCTGATGCTGGGAAAGATTGGAGGCCGAAGAAGGGGACTACAGAGGGTGAGATGGTTGGATGACATCAACAGCTCGATGTACATGAGTTTGAGCAAGCTCCGGGAGTTGGTGATGGACAGGGAAGTCTGGTGTGCTGCAGTCCATGGGGTCACAAAGAGTCGGACACAACTGAGCGACTGAACAATAAAATCTATACAAGTATCTTTGTTTTCAACAAAGTTCAGGTCATCATCAGCTAGGGCCTGCCTCCCTCGGGGATGAGCTGGGTTCGTGCCGGGTGCTGGGGTCTCCGAAATCGAACCAAATTTACTCAGAAGCGAGTTGAAATCAAACTAATCCTTTTAGGCGTGAGTGGGACCAACACTTCTGCTTGAACTTACAGCCTCCTCGATGAATGATATTGTGCTCAACGGGTTTCAGGGAAGGGAATATTCCCTCCGATTTGTGTCTAAGGTGGAAGGAGAGAAAAACGAGGTTGAAAACCTCTGGATCCCCTCACTCGCTGTCCGTCGGTTCCTAACTTAGGCTCACAGTACTACTTGTGTTTGGGAATGTATTTACAGAAGCGAATGCGCTTTCACTTTCCAGATGGGTTAAAAAGAGCTATAGTTTGTCCATGAATTTCTTTTTTCTTTTCTTTTCGAGTGTGTGAGGTCCTAACTGCTTTCTAGAAAATGGATTATGTGGTTCAGTTTGGGGGAGGCAATGCAAAGGCTCATTTCCTCTAAATTAAACCAACATTGCATGTTTCCCATTCTCCTTTTATGTTTGTAACTTTCTGTTCCTTCAGCAGAATCTCCAGACGTTCTACAGAAATGTTTCAGGATAGAATGGCTAAATGTAGATACCAGATCCTAAGATGCATAGATAGACAGGCCCCCATTTTGTGGCCAACAAACTGTTCATAGGTAAGAGGTGTGAGCGGATGAATAGGATGCATCTTGAAAAAGTTGCTAATTGCTTGGATTTAATACATAATATTTAACCAGAAATAACAAAAGTATTCTTTAAATAGAGTTCTATTCAATTCGTCTATCACTGAGAAAGTCTTATGGCGGGTCCGATCTGGGGGGCGGGGATAGATCTAACTGAAGATCACATAATTTACTTTTATCTATATCTAGAAAAGATCAACTAAGCCATGCCTGACAAATGGACGAAATGTGGTCAGGAAAAGCAAATTCACATTGCTCACAGATTCAGAGCATTTCTCATGTGTTTTTCCTTTGGCAATCTGGAAAATTCCTAACCATTTTCTTTAAGAGATTGTCAAATCTGTTTTAAAACTTCATACTCTGCTTGTTCCTGGAGGAATATTTGGGGGGGGGGGTAAGACTTCTATCCTGAGGGTTCCTAAAATGCTTTTTAAAAATTACAACTTTTCGTTATGAAAAGCAAAAGTAGCCGCGGGCTTCCCTCATTCGGAGAGGGCCTCTGGAACGTTCTCGCTTCCTTTACTAAAGAGCAGAGAGGTGAGATTTTTCTGAGCGACTAGGAGACAGTCCCGGGATTCTCCTTTTCAACCGGTATTCTCCCTCGAGCAACGTATCGAATAGTCCTTTGGGTCAGGGGAAGGGCAACCCAGGGAACTCTCATCAAAGTCAATCCCTACTTAGCGTCCGATGCTTTCGATGCCTTCATTCCGGGTCCTTCTCCCACTAGCATTTCCACCTCTGAGGCTGCCCTGGAGATGCCGCTCACCTCCGGCCCTCCTTTTCCGCAGCTCCCAAAACTTGGACTCGAACCGACATGCCCTCAAAGACGTGAGGCTGGAGAAGAATGAATAAAGAAACTTGGTCTGATCTACCTATCACTTCCCTAGTCTCTAGGTTGCCGGAAGTTCCGCTGTGGCGCTAAGAGAAAGGTATATGCGCCGACAGGTCCTGGGAGGAGGCGAGCGCGGGGTGAGCACCCGCGGCCCCGAGGAGGGGATAGAGCGAGGGGCTAGAGGGTGGGCTGCGGGCTGCACAGGCTCTCAATACCCAGGCTCCTAGGCTCTAGGGCTAGAGCCTAGACTTTCTCACTCAGCTCAAACTTCAGCTTTTGTCTAACACATCCTTTCTGCTTTGCGTTTTTGCTGACAGTCGGTTCATAGTTCGCGTTTTATCTTGTAATTTTCAGAATAAATTATTTTCATTTCTGATATTATGTGGCGTTGAGAGTTTGAGGGCCGGGAGAAGCTCCTTTCCTGCATTCTTTGTTACTCACTAGTGTGTAGAGTGCTTGAGTGATCTTCAAGCTCCTACCTAGCTCATGTTCTAGTCTCCCCGTGGAAGAGCGGGTCATATTTTTTCTATCATATTGCTCTGTCCTCCCTTGGTAGGGATGACCTGAGATTTCTTCTCTTCCTTCCACAACTCTCCTCCGATATCTCAAGTCACAACTACCCTCCTGCTCCTCGTCAACAAACCTTGGCCTCTCCCGCACTCAGTGACCTCCACTGTTCGCATCCCTTTCTGTCCGCAAAGACTTCAAGCCGCTTATTGACCGACGGTCACTGAGGGAGCCACTGCGGCTGGACCATACAGTCTCACAGAAAAGCGGCAGCGAAGAAACAGCCGTCTTTTGCATCTCAACCCAAAGAGTCATCAAAAGAAAATTCCCGAGTTAGAAAACCTGAGATCTTTCCAAAGCTTCCTGGACTCTTTAAAAAACTGTAGCCTTTTCCTTCGAGAGAGAGGGCAACAATGCGATCACGTTGCTCCATGAGCCCATTGACAAACAAACGAACTCTTCTTTTTCAGAAAGAACACAAAGATGAACAAGAAGGGCCCCCGGGTCAAGAGAGAGAGAACTCCAGAAGTAAGCAAGAGGAAAGAGAGTAGTGGGGCCCCGCCATGGATTTAAAATATATCCCAACGGCATTTTGCTGGAAGTTCCTCAAATTCCATTTTCGCAAAGTCAACGGTCCCGAGCTTGGGCTTGGAGAGACCAGATGAAATGAGATGTTTTTTGAGTCTTGAACAAACTATTCCTTACTTCGTGAAAACGAATGACAGCAGTCATGGAAAGGCTCAGAAATCCCCCCATGTTGTGCATTGATGTCCCTTACTTTGTCTTGTTTTTATGTTTCTTGAACTTTCACAGTGACTGAAACGTAATAAATCTCCACAAATTATATTTACTGATAACCAAATAAATCACCGACAGTGTTTGGGATCCAGCCAACCCTCCACAGCCGCCCGGCTCTGTGGCGCAATGGATAGCGCATTGGACTTCTAGCACAGCAGTGAGGCATTCAAAGGTTGCGGGTTCGAGTCCCGCCAGAGTCGCGAGTGTTTTTGTCACCAAGCAGATAACCTTGCCACTCACTGGTGCATTGTTCTATGAATTGGGCGCAGTCTGTGAATTCCAGGTGCTTACATTCCTCACTGCAGTTGATTCCTACTTTCTGTAGCTTGATTCCTACTTTCTGTAGCTTGCATATGAGGAGCTGCTTCATAAGCACTCCCACACATGTCAACAATGATTTGATGACCAAATTATATATCCCTACCCATCTTTTGTGTGCGTATATATATACGATAGCAGGAGAAAAAGAAGAATCATAAAGCCAGATATTGGGGGCTTAAATTATACTTGAAATCCTATGGGAGGCAAAGTAGATTCTGTCACTCTCAAAGTTGAAAGTGTCATTCTCTTCCCTGGGAGTGGCCACATATTGTAAGTAGAGCTGTTACTAGAGCCCAGGACTTCTGAATAAAAATTTTTAAGCGACCAAAAATGGATCAAAGGATAGACGGGTTATACTGATGTTAATGAGAATGCAGTAATAAGGCAGAAGTAGAAACAGACATGTGCCTGGGTCATTCCTGGCGTCCAAAGACAAATAGTCATAGACGGGGCATTCATAAGGAATGTGATCTGTCACAATGAGAAAAACAATTGCTTGAATGCTTTGCTCAGTTTGTGAGAGTGGGTTCTAATAATGCCTATGTTTTAAGCCATAACTATCTTATGTCACTTCTGTCACTTAATTCCTTTGGAAATCAAAATTATATGTAAAAGTAACTGATTCACAGAAGAGGCTGGTGATCCTTTCCTGGGAGAAAAATATAAGTTAAATGGATGTGAACTCAGCTGAGGAAGTTATATGGTCCTGGCTTCCATGCCTGGATGGCAACACAATGTCTGCACTTGCTGTGGCAGAAAATTGGGAAAAGAACAGAATGCTAGGAATCGCTTGGAGAAGAGTAGCACCATGTAGAATTTAGAGGGAAATCGAGAAAGGGCTAATGATGGGTCCTGCAGGAGTTCAGTCAGCATCTCCTCAGTTTGGACAAGGCACAGTTGCCCTGGGCTCTGGAATCTTGGGCTAGTTTCACCACAACATCTTATCACTTGGAGAGAAATTGTTTCTTTTTCCTTAACATGCTTAAAGTATTAGTATACTCTATTTGCAGAATCCCACTTAAAACCTTACCTTCAAAAAGAAAAAAAACCTTACCTTCTCACTGGTAACAGTGTTTTGTTTCTAAGAATTTTTACTTCAGAGCAATGTGAATTAACTGAAAATTAAATAGGCTAAAATTATGTATTTGAAAGCTAAGGGGTGAATATGGCTAACTCAGCACCTGGTCACAAGGAAGGAGACTAAAACTGGCTCTGGTCTTGGATGTGAACAAAATCTTTGATGAAGGATCGTAAGTTCAGACCCTAATTACTGAAAAATTAATAATAATCCAAAATACCAAGGGAATATAAGATCTGCACAGACTTAAGGACAGTATCAAAAATGTTGAAACAAGTTGTCACTAAAAATTGCTTGACAAAGAAGGAGCTTCTTTGGGAGGATAGAGAAAGGAGGAAGTTAATCTTTGAGAACAAGAACTAAAGAGGAGGAAATGGCTTTGCCTAAAAAACATTTAATAAAAAAAATTTTAATGGCTTTGCCCAACTCCCCATCTGGAATAATG
>NW_011494563.1:146488-178231 GCF_000754665.1 Bison bison bison
CTACCAAAAAAAAAAAAAAAAATCAGTTTCCTATATAAAGTGAAATGACCATTTCAATTTTATTTTAAAAACAAATGAACAATATAGACAACAATACTGTATTTCAATCATCAAATTTTCTAAGACTAGAACTTAATTATTCAAACTACTAAAAAGAAATGGTAATTACTCTAAGCTAAGAATTAGCCTACTACAGTTTCATAGATACTGGCAGAAGACATGAGACTTCTGGATGAGAGACAAAGGATGGTTTATTACTCACCACAACAGTAGTAGCCAGAAAGCATCATTTGTACTGATTCCCCAAGCATCAAATCCCCACAGGGATCACTGGAGGGACATTTTGGAGGCTAGCTTCCAGATATGCCTAAATGTGCCTAAATGTGGTTTTCTTTGTATTTATCCAGTTTGGATGTAGTAGGGCTTTTTGAATGTTCAGATCAATTTCCAGTCATTATTTTTTCAAATATTGCTTCTTTTCAATCTTTTCTCTCCTTGCTTCTTGGCTTTAACAGTCAATGTGTTATACTTTCTCAACTTCTTGATTGTTTTCCTTTTATAACATTTTTATTCTGGATATTTTCATCTTCAGTTCAGTTGCTCAGTCATGTCTGACTCTTTGTGACCCCATGGACTGTGGCACACCAGGCTTCCCTGGCCATCACTAACTCCCAGAGCTTGCTCAAACTCACATCCATCAAGTCTGTAATGCCATCCAACCATCTCATCCTCTGTCGTCTCCTTCTTCTCTTGTCTTTAATCTTTCCCAGCATTAGGGTCTTTTCCAATGGGTCAGTTCTTTGCATAAGGTGGCCAAACTATTGGAGTTTCAGCTTTAGCATCAGTCTTTCCAATGAATATTCAGGACTGATTTCCTTTAGGATTGACTGGTTTGATCTCCTTGCAGTTAAAGGGACTCTTAAGAGTCCTCTCCAACACCACAGTTCAAAAGCATCAATTCTTTGGTGCTTAGCTTTCTTTATAGTCCAACTCTCACATCCATTTTCATCTTACCAGTTTATTAATTTTCTTTTTCCTAATTTGTTTTAAAATGCATCCACTATTCTTAAATTACTTTTAAAAGTTTTGTTTTAAAGTTTCTGTTTCCTTTTCCTATTGTCAGGTTGTTTTTTTTTTTTTTAATGAGTCAAAAGTTCTTAATTTTGTGTTTCATTTCCTTTGTCTATATTAATTTTAGCTCATTTTGAATCATTCTATTGGAACTCTATTGTATGGATTCCAGGAGAGTCTATTTCTGCTGTCAGATGTTTCTCTTAGTTAAGGTCAGTTTCATCGGTGCTTTGGAAATTTGCATCAGAAATCTTTTACCAACAAATAGTGTATTGAATAATTTTCTTTTAAACCTCCCCTTGGCATGGGCCCACTGGTAAAGTAAGATCACTTGAAACAATATGTAGTGGTTTGAAGACTATGCTTATGTCAGTATGCTTGCTCCTTGGAAGGAAAGCTATGACACACAGAGGGTATTAAAGAGCAGAGGCACCACCTTGCTGACAAAGGTCCATCTTGTCAAAGCTATGATTTTTCCAGTAGTCATGTACAGATGTGAGAGGTGGATCATAAAAAGGCTGAACACTGAAGAACTGATGCTTTCAAACTGTGGTGCTGAAGGAGACTCTTGAGAGTCCCTTGGACTGCAAAAGAGATCAAACCAGTCAATCCTGAAGGAAATCCACCCCGAGGATTCATTGAAAGGACTGATGCTGAAGATGAAACTCCAATACTTTGGCCACCTGGTGCAAAGAGCCAACTCATTGGAAAAGACCCTGATGCTAGGAAAGATTGAAGGCAAAAGAAGAAAGGGGCAGCAGTAGATAGCATCACCAATTCAATGGACATGAATTTGAGCAAACTCCCAAAGACAGTGGAGGACAGAGGAGCCTAGTGTGGCACAGTTTACAGGGTCACAAAGAGTTGGACACAACTCAGAGGATGAACAACAACAAATGCTTTCCAATAGCCATCAAATTTTAAAATGACTTAAAGCTAGCTTGATTTGGTTCAACTTAAAATTTTTAGGTGGGTTAGAAATTACATGGAATTTCTATAAAATTTTTTATCCATATTAAATTAAGATACTGTTGAGATAGAAATTATAATTTTTATTGTATGTCCCCTGAAAACTCACTAAAACTATAGTAAAAAGATTTTTTTTAAGCTCAAATATGAGAACACAAAAGAAGTGGAAGGTAAGAAACACTAAAACTGAAAAAATAGGTAGACAAATCATAATAGACTTCACAGAAACAATCTGATTAATACCAAAGTTTCTTTAAAAAGCTCAGGAACTGAGACCACTGTGTACTGGAGGCTAAAGGGAAACGAAAAGCAGATTGTTTAAAATTTGAGAAAGAGTTAGAGCCCTAAATTCTCTGCACTTATACTGAGTGTTTGCCCTTCTACCACCCAGGAAAAAATCTGGAGATTTATTCTGCAAAGAAAATAAAGAATGGGATTAGACTATTACAGATGAGGATCTGAGTATCTTGATGAGAACAGGAGAGGATCTGTTCTGTATCTGGATGTAAGGGAATGCTAAAGGCTGAGCTTTTTCCTCACCTAACTCTCAAATCTCTGACAGTTAGGGCTTTACCCTCATGGCAGGACTGAAAAAAAAAAAAAAAAAAAACTGGTGTTCAAAAACGAAAGGTAAAAATGCTAAGAATATATGTGAGGCAACTGGTGTAAGTTGGTATAGTCTAACTTAACATATAAGCATACTGAGGGCTCTTCTCACCATTACCTCAGACTCTGAGTTATTTTTATAACCTAAAAACCAAAAACCTTGAGAATACTTTCCACTGAAACAGTGGAGCAAATAAATGAACAAAAAATAGATTATGAACAGATGAGCAAGGGAAGATTCAGATGACGGCAGTGTAGCAGGTCCAGAGAGAAACCAGTTCAGACTATAAGCATGTAGAAGTCAACTGGAAAAATATCCTCAAGAAAAGATATTTGAGCTGATTTATTATCTGATTTGATTGATCTTATGAAAAGCTCCACTGAAAGATATTTGGAAGTTAAGGAAGAATTAGCAATTATCAATACATATGAATGGACTTAGGCACATTAAACATTTTCTTTTTAAAGCTTGCCTTTTTAGGCAATTATAAGCATCCAGTAAAGAATGAAAACAGAATCATAGCTCACAACAATGCTGTGTATAAGACTTACCTAGAAAAATGACATAAACAATAAACACTGAATTAAACAAAAGGTAAAACAAATATTTTGGAAGGATAAGAAATAGTGGGTGGTAGTGGCATAAAGCAGTTAATTATTTAACAAATGGAAAATAAGTATATAATGTCTAAATCAATTAATCAATAATAGCAGTTATACTTATTATTTAGGAAAATATAGGTCTCCAAATCCAAGAATGAAACAGTTAAAATGTTAATTTTGGTGGCATCCAGACAAGATAATCTGAAGAATTAAAGTGCATAAGACATATATTTCACAATAAACTTTCTACTAAAAAATGTGTTCAGCTAGAGAAAAAACACCAAGGAGAGTGTCATTCTCCAGGACAAGCAGCAGTAAGAGTATTATTACTTCTGTACCTGAAGAGGCATGAAGAGAGTGTAATTACTTGAACCCAGAAGACAGCCTTGTAGTGAGGGCTTCCTTGAATGAGGTATAGCCTCCGGTCAAGGAATGTAGCTCTTCTAAAGTGACCTGCAGGCAGAAAGACAAGAAGTAAATACCTGCCGCTAGCCCTCCTAGCAGAGAAGGCAATGGCACCCCACTCCAGTACTCTTGCCTGGAAAATCCCATGGACGGAGGAGCCTGGTAGGCTGCAGTCCATGGGGTCGCTAGGAGTTGCAGATGACTGAGCGACTTCACTTTCACTTTTCACTTTCATGCATTGAAGGAAATAGCAACCCACTCCAGTGTTCTTGCCTGGAGAATCCCAGGGACGGCGGGGCCTGGTGGGCTGCCGTCTATGGGGCTGCACAGAGTCGGACACTACTGAAGTGACTTAGCAGTAGCAGCAGCAGACCTCCTAGATCCACCTATCTCCTGTTGGGACTCCCACTGACCTAACCCAGATGGAAACTAGAGAGCATGAAAACCCATACAGGGCAGTTCCAAGAGCCTATATCAGCACAGAGCAGGGTGAAGAGCGTCTTATATATATATATATATATATATATATATCATGAGCACAAAAATAGAATTGACAATGAGGAAAACTGCAAACAATATAGAGGATAGTAGAAAAGAAGGAAAAAACAGAACTAAAATTTCAAATAAGTTAGGCAGAAAATGAAATGTAAAAAGAAAAGCAAAGAAGATCCAACATGTGAATTACTAGATTTACAAAAGAAATCAAAGTAATAAAACAGAATATATATTTAACAAATAATTTAGGATCTGGTAGATAGAGCCACACTTAAGGGCAATGGGACTTGGACAAGTTCCTTCCTTCCCCTCTCTCTCCCTCTTTCCCTTTCTTTATTTTTATAAAAACATCTTGTTTTTAAAAATCAATCCTGGTTAAGAATCACTGTTCTACTTCTCCTCTCTCCCACAATTCTCTTGTCTTATGTCATAGAATATATCTATCACATCCATCCTCTTCACTTTACAGCAAATACCTTTTGACTAGCAATCCGAGATGTGATGGGAGAAGGTACACAAAAAAAGGAAAGAGTAAGACGAAGAAGAAAAGAGAGTCAGGTGAGGACAACAGAGAGGGAGGGACAAGCAGGAGATCTGTGGAAGAATATTCAAAACTTAACCTTCACAGAACAGTTAAAATACTGAATACAGAAATTTATAACCATCACTTCACATATATGTTAAGACCTGCATTTTAATACTGGTATATAACTATTCTTCCATGTAGATACTCATAAACAGGCAATTTTTATTGAAAAAGAAAGAACAAAAAGGAAAGGAGGGAGGGAAGGTAGGCATGATGAGAGGACAGACATCTAAATAGCACTGGTCTGAGAAGGGTGACTGAAGGCAGGAGGAGAAGGGGACGACAGAGGACGAGATGGTTGGATGGCATCACCGACTCGATGGACATAGTTTGAGCAAGCTTCGGGAGCTGGTGATGGACAGGGGAACCTGGCGTGCTGCAGTCCACTGAGTCGCAGAGTCGGACCCGACTGAGCGACTGAACTGAACTGAAGAAAGGGTGAAATATCGGTGGTAATGGGTAAGATCTGGCAATGCAGCCTAAGAAGGTGGCTATGATTTACCGACAGAAGTTGCAGAATTTGAGCATAAGAACAAAAGACCACCATGTCAGAAGTGGGATTCGAACCCACGCCTCCAAGTGGAGACCAGAAACCCCAAGTAGGGGAAGTAGGAACTTGAGTCTGGCGCCTTAGACCACTCGGCCATCCTGACAGGTTCGTTTGTGTATTACGTATAATCTGTTGCTGTGATTAACAACCAATGTGATTAGTATTACATCCAGAGTGCACAGGGTGAAACGCAAGCTCCGAACCGACTGCAAAACGAGAGGCAAAAAAGACAAGTTTTGGTGGATGGATGCTGGAGACTGTTGGGATGGCACAAAGTCAGCCGAGGAGCCCAGCCAGGGGATATTGAAAAGCAGCACCCGCCGCACGTCCCTTTACCGCTCCCGCACCGCGCTGCCTGCCTCCCAATGGCCCAACAGTCCCACAGCCCAAAACGGTCCCCGTAGTGTGGGAGTTTCGTAAATCAAAGAAAAGGGGTCTGTGCATTGCAGGCAGATTCGTTACCAACTAAGGTACCAGGGAAGCCCAGAACCGAATTAGCGCTGGTTTCGAAGATTGCTTCAGTCTGCTTCCCGCGGTGTTTAGGCTTTTTCATTTCCACGATAAATTAAAAAGTAGCATAGGCAAGGAGAGAGTCAGTGAGAAGGGCTAGAACTCCCTTTCAATAAACCTGTTTAAACATTAGAACTGTCCGTCGAGGAGTACAAGGCGGGCATATTGCACCCTCTTCCGGCATTTCTCCCCATAATCTCTTTATTCTTCAGTAACGTCTTTCTCCCTCCTTTCTTTTCTCCCATTAATCTCTTCCCAGTGGCCTAGGAAAAGGGGATGCGATATAGGACACAGGATAATAGACGTACGAGTTTAATTGGTTGATGGCCGTTACCAAGTAACAAATAGTTTCTCTTTGTCTCTCTTTCCACCCTCAACCCAGCCTCCAGTCCCTGTGGTAAAGGTGACAGGTTTTTAATATGTTGTTTATTCTTCACTTTGAGTCAAGCTAGTTCATATTGTCCTTGCTTCCATTTTCTACGATTAGGGTTACCAGGAGTGCAAACACCAAGTGTAAATCAGTTATTGCAGGCTACTTCGTGTATGGACAATGGTAGAAGAGGAGTTAGTTTTACTTGTGTTGTTGTTATACTTGTCTGTAATTTTTGTCTAATTAAGCACCTAAAACATTATTTACTGCTTTCTTGACCTACACTTCCCAAGAATGTGACCTTTTATTTTCTTATGAAAAAAAGGCGACTCTTTATTTATTCGCGTATTTATTTAACAATATTTATTTAATGGATACTCAGATTCTGTGGTTGGGTTTGAGTAGGGGTGACAATACATGAAGCTAGTGAGTGCCAAAGCATACTCCTAAAGTTGGTTTTGCTAACTGTTGCCGCAAGAGAGAATGCACATCAGGAGAACAGTGGAGTGTCTCAGTAAGAGAGTTAGAAAGAAGTGATTATAAGAATTGGACTTTGTAACCTTTTTTCAGCTCAGTTCAGCTCCTCAGTCATGTCTGACTCTTTGGGACCCCATGGATTGCAGCATGTCAGGCTTCCCTGTCCATCACCAACTCCCAGAGCTTGCTCAAACTCATGTCCATTGAGTTGGTGATGCCATCCAGCCATCTCATCCTCTGTCATCCCCTTCTCCTCCTACCTTCAATCTTTCTCAGTATCAGAGTCTTTTCTAATGAGTTAGTTCTTCACATTAGGTGGCCAAAATATTGAAGCCTCAGCTTTAGCATCAGTCATTCCAATAAATATTCAGGATTGATTTCCCTTAGGATTGACTGGTTTGATCTTTCAGTCCAAGGGACTCTCAAGAGTCTTCTCCAACACCACAGTTTAAAAGCATTAATTGTTTGGCACTAGCTTTTGTTATGGTCCAACTCTCACATCCATACATGACTACTGGAAAAACTATAGCTTTGACTGGACAGACCTTTGTTGGCAAAGTAATGTCTCTGCTTTTAAAAATATTGTCTAGGTTGGTCATAGTTTTTCTTCCAAGGAGCAAGCATCTTTTAATTTCATGGCTGCAGTCACAATCTGCAGTGATTTTGGAGCCCAAGAATAGAAAGTTTTCATTGTTTCCCCACCTATTTGCCATGAAGTGATAGGACCAGATGCGATGATCATAGTTTGTTGAATGTTTATTTTTAAGTCAGCTTTTTCACTCTCCTCTTTCACTTTCATCAAGAGGCTCCTCAGTTCCTCTTTGATTTCTGCCCCAAGAGTGGTGGTCTTCTGCATATCTGAGGTTATTGATATTTTTCCCGGCAATCTTGATTCCAGCTTGTGCTTCATCCAACCGGCATTTTGCATGATGTATTCTGCATATAAGTTAAATAAGCAGGGTGACAATATACAACCTTGACTGTAGTTCTTTCTCAATTTAGAACCAGTCTGCTGTTCCATGTCCAGTTCTAAGTGTTGCTTCTTGACCTGCATACAAGATTTCTCAGGAGGCAGGTAAGGTTGTCTGGTATTCCCATCTCTTTAAGAATTTTCCGCAGTTTGTTGTGATCTTTTTTAGGTGATCACTTTTGTTAGGTGATTTGGGGGCAGTTTTAAGAAAGTATGGCTTTGCATTGGTTTGTATACATTCAGGAGGTGGGGGGTAATTCTGTGGTTGGATATCTTAAATCTTACCTAAAGTAGGGCAAACTAAAAATAGAGCTGAAATTAGTAAAGAAATGGTAGTTGTTTGTATAATGTGGGAGAGGGAAATGTTTGGTACTCTCTGGCATGGACAATGTTCTGTTTATTTATGTTCAGACATGATCATAGAGTTGTCCTGTTTCTGTCTTAATCTATTACAGAAGTCTTGCCTGATATTGATGTTCTGGAAAATTGCTTATATTCAACAAGAAAACATTAAGACATAGCTATAAACGCCAGCTCAGTTCCTGGATGTTCAGGGTTGCTTTTCTCTGATTCATAATTTATATATTCAGACAGCTAGATGGTGGTAAAAAGCCATGAAGAAACAGTAAACAAAGAAATATGGGATGTAAGGGAGATTTCAACAATGAATGGGAAGGACTAGAGATCTCTTCTAGAGAATTAGAGATACTAAGGCAACATTTCATACAAAGATTGGCACAATAAAGGACAGAAATGGTATGGACCTAACAGAAGCAGAAGATATTATGAAGAGGTGGCAAGAATACGCAGAAGAGCTATACAAAAAAGATCTTCAGGATCCAGATAATCACAATGGTGTGATCACTCACCTAGAGCCAGACATCCTGGAATGTGAAGTTAAGTGGGCCTTAGGAAGCATCACTACAAACAAAGCTAGTGGAGGTGATGGAATTCCAGTTGAGTTATTTCAAATCCTGAAAGATGATGCTGTGAAAGTGCTGCACTCAGTATGTCAGCAAATCTGGAAAACTCAGCAGCGGCCACAGGACTGGAAAATGTCAGTTTCCATTCCAATCCCAAAGAAAGGCAATGCTAAAGAATGATCAAACTACTGCACAATTGCACTCATCTCACATGCTAGCAAAGTAAAGCTCAAAATTTTCCAAGCCAGGCTTCAATAGTACATGAACTATGAAATTCCAGATGTTCAAGCTGGATTTAGAAAAGGCAGAGGAACCAGAGATCAAATTGTCAACATCTGTTGGATCATCAAGAAAGCAAGAGAGTTCCAAAAAAACACACATCTACTTCTGCTTTATTGAATATGCCAAAACCTTTGACTGTGTGGATCACAACAGACTGTGGAAAATTCTTCAAAAGATGGGAATACCAGACCACCTGACCTGCCTCCTGAGAAATCTGTATGCAGGTCAAGGAGCAACAGAACTGGACATGGAACAACACACTGTTTCCAAATTGGGAAAGGAGTATGTCAAGGCTGTATATTGTCACCCTACTTATTTAACTTACATGCAGAGTACATCATGAGAAATGCTGGGCTGGACGAAACACAAACTTGAATCAAGATTGCAGGAAGAAATATCAATAACCTCAAATATGCAGATGACATCACCCTTATGGCAGAAAGTGAAGAGGAACTGAAGAGCTTCTTGATGAAAGTGAAAGAGGAGAGTGAAAAAGTTGGCTTAAAACTCAACATTCAGAAAACTAAGATCATTGCATCTGGTCCCATCACTTCATGGTGAATAGATGGGTAAACAGTGGAAACAGTGCAGACTTTATTTTTTGGGGCTCCAAAATCACTGCAGATGGTGACTGCAGCCATGGAATTAAAAGATGCTTACTCCTTGGAAGAAAAGTTATGACCAACCTAGACAGCAGAGACGTTAAAAAGCAGAGACATTACTTTGCCAACAAAGGTTCATCTAGTCAAGACTATGGTTTTCCCAGTGGTCATGTATGGATGTGAGAGTTGGACTATAAAGAAAGCTGAGCACCGAAGAATTGATGCTTTTGAACTGTGGTGTTGGAGAAGACTCTTGAGAGCCCCTTGGACTGCAAGCAGATCCAACCAGTCCATCCTAAAGGAAATCAGTTCTGAATATTCATTGGAAGGACTGATGCTGAAGCTGAAACTCCAATACTTTTGCTACCTGATGCGAATAACTAACTCATTTGAAAAGACCCTGATGCTGAGAAAGATTGAAGATGGAGGAGAAGGGGACAACAGAGAATGAGATGGTTGGATGGCATCACTGACTCAATGGACATGAGTTTGAGTAAGCTCCAGGAGTTAGTGACGGACAGGGAGGCCTGGAGTACTGCTGTCCCTGGGGTCAAAAAGAGTTGGAGATGACTGAGCAACTGAACTGACTGAAATACTGTAATATTGAAGGTTTGGGTGGCATTTGAACAAAGACCTGAAATAATAAAAGGATTGAGTCATGTGAATATCTGGGGTAAATATTTCCAGGCAGAGGGAATAGCCAGGGCAAAGTTGACAAAATGGGATAAAGCCAGATGTTTTTGAATAAAGGTAAAGAAACCTATAAAGCTGGCAGAGAAATTGTGCAACATATAATCTCCTTACTTAACCTGTCTTTAGTTCAGTTCAGTTCAGTTGCTCAGTCGTGTCTGACTATGCGACGCCATGGGCTGCAGCACGCCAGGCATCCCTGTCCATCACCAACTCCCAGAGCTTATTCAAACTCATGTATCTACTGTTTCTCAAATCAAAATTGTCATCCCTTCCCACCCATTCCTTCATCCCTAGGCCTCATCCAAACTCTCATCCTATCTTTTTTTTCCACCTCTGATTTTTCTCTTATCAGTGACATTGAGAGACAGAAAAAGTACCTAAAATTTCGTGAAGCTCAGAGATAGAATAAGGATGTTTATTTTAAACATATCTTGGACATCAGGGGAAAAAATCCTGCAGGAGGGATGGTTTGTTTTTTAGGTCAAGTCAAAATGATTTCTGATCCACATTTAGTAATATCTAAATATTTTCTCCAGGTATATATCTGTTACATATTTAATTTCTGAAGTTCTCTGTATAACTTCTATAATAAAATAGCATTTGCACATGATTTCATAATGGTTAGTATTATGGGTAATATATGAGTCTGTATTTTCTTCATGTTTGGTCAGGATTGCACTTGGCTTCACATACAGAAAAAACAGTAAATAATACCTTAAATAATTTAAGGATTATTGACTCAAAAATTCATAGTTCTGAATTTGGCAGTCCTCATGGAACTAAGTGGTTTCTATCTTCCTTTTCTGCACCTATGCTTTGGGATTTTGCTCCTGTGATCTCTCTACTGCTGCTGCTGCTAAGTCGCTTCAGTCGTGTCCAACTCTGTGCGACCCCATAGACGGCAGCTCTCCAGGCTCCCCCATCCCTGGGATTCTCCAGGCAAGAACATTGGAGTGGATTGCCATTTCCTTCTCCAGTGCATGAAAGTGAAAAGTGAAAGTGAAGTCTCTCAGTCGTGTCCGACTCTTAGCGACCCCATGGACTGCAGCCTACCAGATTCCTCCATCCATGGGATTTTCCAGGCAAGAGTACTGGAGTGGGGTGCCATTGCCTTCTCCGTGTGATCTCTCTACAGGTGCTCAAAAACTGTCTCATGAATCAATAAACACTGAATGAACCAAAAGCACTATTTCCTTAAGTGTCAAGCCATTCCTGTCTTTGGACGAGTTGGGCTGCTAGATAAAATGTGGAGGAGAAAATTAGAGGAAGCCTTGGATTTCTTCCCAGACATTTCATTTCTGAAACTGAGGGCGGGGCAGGGGGAGGGGGACACCAAAGGGTACAACCAAATTTGATGCCCCTACATTATGTCAAGATTAGAAACCTCATCTTTGCCCATCTTTTCATTCTTTGGAAGATTCTCCTCCGTTACTTTAGTTGTTCCTTAAAAAAAAAAAAAAATCTCCTCCAGGTTCTCTTACAGGTTGGTGAGGGGAGCCTTGTGCATCTTCTCTTCAAACTTATCTGAGAAGTAAATATGATCTCCTTTGACCCAGATTGGTGAATCTTCTTCGGCAGTAATTGACTTTAGGAATAATCTTCATTTCTCCAGCAATTAAAAATGTACTTAAAGAATGTACAGTGCAGAGGTTAAATGGTCTGTTTGGTGAGTAGATGACTTAAGTGGTCGAGCCCTGCTTTTGAAAGACCCGGGTTGTTTCTGCAATTATGGATTACTCCAGTTCTTCCTGGAGATCGAAATTGCTAATGAGATTTGGTTATTTATAGGACAATTCAACTTCTAAGATCAGGGCCTGGATAGCTCAGTCGGTAGAGCATCAGACTTTTAATCTGAGGGTCCAGGGTTCAAGTCCCTGTTCAGGCGCTAGCCTATCTTTTTAAGGTGACACACATTGAGGTTTATGTAATATATTTACATGACTCAGTAAAACATGATATAGAAGAAAATAATAAAGACATAGGGTAAAATGTTAAGGAAAGGTGGATCTGGATATAGAGTGTTCCTTATAAAATTTTTATTTTTGTAACCTTTCTTATGTTTGAAATTATTTCCAAATAAAAAAGTTCAAAAGTATATTAGTAAATGTAGAATCACCAGATTTGAAATTTTAAACATATTTTAGTAAGCTGTATATGTCCGAATTTCAAAACATCCAAGTATAAACAAAACCAGCACATTTTCAATACATATTTAGGTGTACTGTACAACTTATGTTAGCTAGTATCTAATAACTTCATCAGGTTTTTTTTTTTAACCAACGTTATACGTTTTCCTTTTTTACATATAAAAATTAAAGTACTTTGGCCAATTAGAGCTATGGAAGGTGTCAGTGCAAATGTCCATAATTTTACATGAATTGAAATTACACTATTCCCACTCTTGTGTGGCACTCTTGTGCTGACTACCTGATTTGGAGGAGTAACACTAAGTTACTTTTATTGTTGCAGCATAATGTGTAGTAACAATATGATCCATGTTAGATCGCTAGTGGGTTTTTTTTTTTAATGCTTTACAAATAGCTTACATTTTATATTAAATACAATAATAATTTGAATATGTTAGTAACATTGTCAGAGTAACTAACCAGAGAGAAATGGCCAGCTGCTCCGAAACTTTGAGGCATATTGAAATTACATGGTGAGAATTTTAAATTCCTACTGAAGCCTGGCTACCACCTCCGGACATTCTAATTTAATTAGTATGGGTTGCCATCCCTCTGTCAGGAATTTTCACTTTGCCGACATAGGTCTGTATGGTCAAAGTTATATTTTTTTTTCCAGTAGTCAAGTAGGGATGTGAAAGTTGGACCATAAAAAAAGGCTGAGCACCGAAGAATTGATGCTTTCCAGTTGCGATGTTGCAGAAGACTCTTGAGAGTGCCTTGGACTGCAAGGAGATCCAATCGATCCATCCTAAAGGAAATCAACCCTGAATATTCATTGGAAGGACTGATGTTGAAGCTAAAGCTCCAATATTTTGGCCGGCCACCTGATGCGAAGAGCGATCTCATTGGAAAAGACCCTGAGGGTGGGAAAGATTGAAGGGAAAAGGAGAAGAGAGCAGCAGAGGACGAGATGGTTAAATGGCATCACCGCGTCAATGGAAAAGAGTTTGAGCAAATTCCGGGAGATAGTGAAGGACAGGGATGCCTAGCGTGCAGCAGTCCGTGAGGTCGCGAAGAGTCGCACGTGGCTTAGCGACTGAACAACAAGGTTATTCTAATGTGCACCAAAATTTGGGAACCACTGAGACTTTTCTAAGGGCGGTTCCTGTACAAGCCACATCTCCATCACCTCAGTTGACAAATGAAAATTAATATTGCAAGATCTCGGAATATTTCGAGTCAAATGGGCACACTTTGAACCCCCGCGCTATATCTGACTTCTCTCAGAGAGAAGGCAGCCGTGGGTTTCCATCAGAAGGGAGTTGCTTGCTCAGTGAACACACTAATAAGTCAACACGGGAGAATTTAACTTAGAACAAAACCAAAGAGCAGAAAGATTTCCTTTCTGTTACAGGCTTAGCTGAAAAAGGTAGTATTGTGATCTCCCCGTCGGGGAATCGAACCCCGGTCTCCCGCGTGACAGGCGGGGATACTCACCACTATACTAACGAGGAAGACCCGTGAACTGACTTTAAAAGAATCTCAGTTAAGAGACATTCACATGTTGTGCCGTGAACTCTTTCTGGGCAGTGAGTTCCTAGGAATTTCACGGATCTTTAACGATAAGAATACAGGAAGAATATTTACAATAACAGTCCATCAAAAGGGATTCCTCATGTTATCTAAATTTTATCACTAATAGCAAAGAAATGTTCATTAATATCAAGGAAGGCATTAAACTTAAAAAAACAAACAAACAAACCAAAAACCTCCCTCCATTCAAAACGACTTCTTTTCTTCAAGTTTATTCATTGTTTTAGATTCACCCCAAGGAATCACTTTCCCCTGGAACTTTCTCTCATGTTAGTGTGCTATTACTGTCTCTGTGTTCTGAAGACTAGGACATCGGAATTAAGATATGGGCAGGGCCATTCTCTCTCTGAAGGCTTGCTGAAGGACTCCTTCCTTGCTTCTTCCTAGCTTCTAGTGGATCCCCAAAATCCATTATAGTTTTTGGCTATAGCTGTATGGTTTCAGTCTTTGCCTCTGTCCACATATGACTTTCTTCTTTCTGTCTGCCTCCTAGTGTTGTCTCTTGTAAGGATAGGGTAAACCAGTGGTAGGGTTTAGGCTCCACCCTTATCCAGTATGAATGACCTCATTTTAATGTAACTACCTCTGCAAAAACCTGTTTCCAAACAAGATCACATTCAGAAGTTCTAGGTAGACACAAATTCCTGCCTACAATATTTAACCCTCTAAAATTAAGGATGAAAGATGAGGTGTTATGTGCAGAAATATAGTTAACTGCACCAAAGTATACATTAAAATGTATAAAAGTACTGATTAAAATTGCTTATGGGTGAGACAGAAGGGAGGTTTTTGGTGTTCAGTCTAAAGAAACAAGAAAATCTCTAGACAAAGACAGGCATCAAACACCTCAAAGGCAGTATTCATGGTTCAGGTTCTTTGTTGCATGAGAGCTTCCTGGTTTATAGGCAGTTGTCTTCTCACTGTTGTCTCACATGGCAGAAGGGACAGAGAACTCCCTGGGGTCTCCTTTGAAAGGGCACTATTTCTATTTTTGAGAAATTAACTCATAACCCAATCAGTTCTCAAAGGTCCCACCTCCTAATACCATCACATCGAGTCCACCCAAATTGTTCCCTTCTACTCCCAGATTAATGAATCATTTTAAGGGAACTTTTAAATGACTTACTTCTAAAACTGTCACTAGTTTATTACTTTTAAATGATGCCTTTTTTTGATTCCTCTTAGAAACTTGGGGAAGTGTTTTTGTTAATATTAGAAAAGGAAAATTAATGAAAAACTAAACGGTAAACTATTTTAGGTCAGTGACTTTGCTTGATTTGGCTGTTAAGGCTTCCTCACTTTCAGAGGCATTCTTAAATGGGCTGTTATCCAAATAGTTTTTAAATGAACACTGAAAACAAATCGAGGCCTTAGCGCCTGAACAGGGACTTGAACCCTGGACCCTCAGATTAAAAGTCTGATGCTCTACCGACTGAGCTATCCAGGCCCTCTAAGAGACCATCTAACTCATTATGTAAAATAAGACCACCAGAGGGATTCTAGTAATAGTCATGCTACTACTGCTAAGTCGCTTCAGTCGTGTCCGACTCTGTGCGACCCCATAGACGGTAGCCTACCAGGCTCCCCCGTCCCTGGGATTCTCCAGGCAAGATCACTGGAGTGGATTGCCATTTCCTTCTCCAATTCAGGAAAGTAAAAAGTGAAAGTGAAGTTGCTCAGTCGCGACCCCATGGACTGCAGCCTACCAGGCTCCTCCATCCATGGGATTTTCCAGGCAAGAGTACTGGAGTGGGGTGCCATTGCCTTCTAGTCATAGTTTTGGAAATTACTTGGGTCTTCCAGGGGGCTTTGATTCTGTTTCACCAGTGACATCAGTAAGTGGGAAGAATTTCAGGAAAATCAAAGATTGGGTAAGGAATGAAGATTGTGATACAAGGAGGAGGATCATTCCCCATTGTTTCCTCCAGTGTTTTCTTTCAGAGCTGGGATTTCCTGGAATTTTCATGCCAGAGCAAGAAACAAACTTGACGCCCACATTGAAGTGGTGGTTCCGTCCAGGAAAGGAACTCCCAGAAAACTCACTTATTCAAAATATTCATACATCTCACTTTCAGCACGTGCACCTTTCCTCATCTTTCCTTTACATGTTTTTTCTTCACTCTCCCCAGTCTCCTTTCCCCTCTACTCTTCCCTACATCTTTCCAACCTCCCATTTGCCAATTTGGAAAGTCCACATTTGTCCCCTCCTATTCTACTTTTCAACTCCACGTTTTATCTTGAGCTCCATTCTACTTATAAAGACAAGAAGAATCAGGCAGTTGAAACTGTATCCCCTGCCTCTGTAAGAGCAGGTCTTCATTTGTTCATGAGACTATTAGGAAAGTGGGATTCAGCTGCCCGCAGCTCTAAAACCAATACTTTATAGGTAAAGTTGGTGGAAAGGAAAGCTTGCTTTATTCTGCAGGCCGACAACCCAGGGCGGACTTGTGTCCAAAGGCCAACTTCCCCCACTGACAATCAGTGGGCAAGAGCTTTTAAAGGGGCATCTCAAGGATGGATAGGTGGCCGGAGGGGGCTATATGCAGAAACAGCACTGTCAGCTCTGACAGTCATCTTGAACTCTGTGATTCAGTGATCTGATCAGCATCATCTTGATTGTTTTGAGTACAGCCAATCTTTAGTGCCAAGGTCAATTTGTTCCCATTTCTTTGAGGCCAGTTCTCAGAATTGTGGCAGCTTCTGTCATCTCTACAGTCTGGTCAACATGCTGTTAACTTCTTCTACTGGTAGGGGTTTCAGTACCTACAAGACAGCTCAAAGGATATGACTCAGGTTCTTCACTTTGCTTAATAGCTAAATTATTATTATTTTGTCCTGTTTGACTGCTTTCCTTTGCTTCTGCATTTTCTCACTTCTCTCGATTAAATTTATTGTTTGGCTAAAGTTTCTCTACAGACAAAAGGCAAACGGGGAAGATGGGGAAGGACCATAGTGTCCTGCTCTGTTTCAAGACTGGTAAGCATGTCTGTGTAAGCAAAAAAGTAGTGGTAGAGTCACTGCATATAGGCGATAATTAAGATGTTGCACGGTTTCCCAATATATTGTGAGCTTTAAAATGACATATTTGATTGAGGCTAATTTTCATCAAGATCAAAGAAAACAAGAAAGGCAAATCAATTGTGTCACCGTCATGAGTGTTTTAATTTAGTTGCCTCTGCATAGTGTTCTTGTGGAAATCTTGGAATTTGAGGAAGAAAATAACAAGTGTTGGTCTAGAGCTTGTGGAAGGAAACGACATTAGCAGAGGATGGTTTCGATCCATCGACCTCTGGGTTATGGGCCCAGCACGCTTCCGCTGCGCCACTCTGCTTTTCACACTGTGGTGTTTTCTTGCATCTCATTAATTTGTATAAAGATTGGTAGACACCCGAGTCTATCAATTCCTCTTGCTTCCCTTTTCCCACTCACTTCCTCTAACTTACGTCTTTCATTCTGAGTCGGCCCCTCATCTCCTTCTCAAAATTGCCGCCTGCACGCAAATCTCTAAGGCGTCTGCACTTTTGCAATTTCCTTAAGGAAACCGAAGCTCTGAAATCCTTTCTCAGGAACTTGGTATTCCAACCCTTAGCTTCTCCTACACCGATTTCTAGGGATGAATTTAGAACTCAGACTTCTTCTCCTCTCCCGCACCCGCCTTCCCGAGCCTCCCACAGCTCACTCGGACTCTGAAGTTCGAACTCCTTGGCTCCTCCACGTCAATGGCAAGGCCAGGGACAGGGCAGGGGCACCGCATGGTCGCGCCGCCTAGAAAAACTGAAGACTTGGGGGAAGAGAAGGAAAAGCAAATACTTCTGAGAATTGCAACTTGAAGAGTTAAGGGAGATATGAAGCCCAAGGTGATCTACCATAGCTGGATTCTTTGTTCACACTTCAGCGGACAACACCTGTTACCTGTTTATTCAAAACCAGATTTCTCTCCTTTCATTTTCATGGTTATATGCCACATTCTTTTGTATGATTTGTATTGCTCTCCCTCTCTTTTTTTTTTAAAGTCTTGGACATCGAAAGTGTTGTTTACTGGAGAGATGAAACATTTAAATGGATTTTTATGAAAATAGATTATCAATGCTCCAAACACCTTAGGAACCAGAAATCATCATTTTCCAAGGGCAGAGACTTAAAGGCAATGCAGATTAGGAGAAAACATGAGGATCTTGAATCAGGTGCTTATGTTTGAATTCAAGCAGAGAGAACTCGAGTTTCTTGAGATGAAGCTAGCCACCAACATTCAAAATGAGGAAGTGTGATTTTTGCTTCATAAGTCTACCCCAGAAGATGGTTGATCGATCCTATTCTGAGCTGTTCTTTCCTTTTCATATCCCCTCTGAATTCTGCAGGGCTCTGATCTTACCTTTTTTTTTTTTTTTCTTCCTCTGCTACAGAAGCCACAAACTTTGTCTTAACCTCTTTTTAAAGACAGAAACCATGGAATCATCACTTCCTCCGATATTTTCATTCCCAGTAACCTCCCCAACTACATTAACAGAATAAAACTACCACCTTCAAAAAGAGAATCATTGGCCCAAGGTCTTGTAAGCCAAAAACTTTTAGTCCTGAGTGTTCTCCCAGGAAGACCTTAGAAGGAAGGTTTGTAAATTCAGTGAGGTACTGCTGGGGTCCAGGCCTTGGTGGTGTTAGTGGCCTTCTATAAAAGTCTTCAGAAGCTCAATGCAGACTTTTTTTTTTTAGTCATCTGAACTGAATTGTACTGAATTGACCTTGAAGTGAATTTTATTCCAGAGAGGAGACAAAATATAAACTTTTAAAGGATACCAATAAAGAATATATTTAGGAACCAAAGGTAGAAAAGAACTTTGAAATAAAACATAAAAATCCAACTATAAAGACAAAGATTGACAACCATGACTATATTAAAATCAAGATCTTTTCATTAAAAATATCACACATAATTCCACACTCAAGGAATGGGACTATGTTCATCTTATATTTGTTTGGAAGTTGAGTTTTCAACTTTTCATCTGATTACTAACAGCAATGTGTTTGGAGAGTTTAAAAGAGGGAGAAAGAAGTCATGACTAGGATGTCAAGAGCTAAATGAGAGTATTTGACTAAGGGGAAGGGGAAGCTGTTAAGTTTGAAAGATCGTTAACTGGCAGAAAAGGAGGACTCAGCATATTTTCTAAGTGTTTGGAAATTGGGACACCATAGTTCAGAAAAGGCAAATTTGGTTTGTTGGGAATTTGGTTTGTTGCAAAACCGTCTAAATGCCAGAGGTTACAAATAGAAACATGCAGGTAAATGAAACATGAAGGTCTTTTGAGTGACTGCTACTTGTCACATGGTTTGCTAGGGAAAGCACCTACATAAATTTTTTTAAACCCTCAACAATCTTGAGGTAGGGAATTGCCCTCTAAATTTACAGATTAAAAATATGTTCACAGATGGTCAAAATAATGTAAAATATCAACACATCACACTTTTGTAAATGATGAAGCTTGAATTCAAACATAAGCACCTGATTCAAGATCCTCATGTTTTCTCCTAATCTGCATTGCCTTTAGAAAAGTATTTCAGATTCTCTACATGAAGACCAAAAACAGCAAAAGAAACAACTCACTTCTGATCGATGTGCACCCAAAATGGATCTTTAAATAGCTGTTTGCCAGTTCATGCATATGTGTTTGAGTTGTCTTCTGCAGGCAATGAAAAATTTCTGAAGGTTGTTAATTTGGAAGACTAACTAAAAACTATTATCAGACAGAATAGAAAGAAAACACTGGATGAATACCTCTCACCTTAACCAAAGCAGGAGGGATATTTAATCATAACAGCAAAAACATTTTTAAAAACTCAGTAAAGATTTTAAACCAAGACCTTATTCTAGTTCTCCATGCTCTATGTTTCTCTTTTTATGTGTCTTATAATAAACCACATCCTGCCTCTTCACTTCACGTCCCTTCTTTAAGCACACACTGAAAGAATGTAAAGGGGAAGATAAGTTAGAGCGAGAGAACAGTGGCAATGGAAGGAAAGGGAGAGAGGAGAGGGGAGAAAGCAGTGGATCTTGCAGGAACTGTGAAGATGCTGAAAATATTATTGTATAGGGACTTGAAGTCCCACACACAGGCTCAGTCCCCATTAATAAAATACTGTGCTAAGATAAAATACTGTGCGATACTGTGAGCACTGGGAAAAGCTCCTGAAAGACGTGCTGATAAAATCTGTATCCTAAATCCTCTGTTTCTTAAAGTTGATCGTGTAATGTGTAACTCATGGTCATGAGGGATGGAATGGGAGAAAAAGACTCAAGGTACGTGAGGTGGGCTCCCAATCTTCAAAGCAGCATCAACTCTGTCTCCCAGTGCACCTCCTCACCATAAAATTACTCCTTTCTTGTCTTTTGGCTTTGCAGATAATTCTTGGTTTACTCCTGTAATTTCTAGAAATAACTGTTCCTCTTCCTCTCAGATAGAACAGGCTTCAGTCATTGACAGAGTCATTACTGCTGAGATCTTGTCAGTGTCATGTCAGGATGGCCGAGTGGTCTAAGGCGCCAGACTCAAGATTCTATCTTCCCTCTCTTGGGGCTTCTGGTCTCCGAATGGAGGCGTGGGTTCGAATCCCACTTCTGACAAGACTCAGTTTTGTTCTTGGCACATATGTGTCTTTCATCTCACTCTTGCCTTTCCAGCTTCATTCTCCCGAGACTTGAGTATCCTCCCTTATTCTGTAGTTGGGTTCTTTCTACCTTTAAAGACAGTCCCCACTAGCAGTTCCACCCAGGCCTATACTTAGGAAGGTCCTGGTATCCCTGGAAGAGTCACTAACAAGTCATCTCTACAACCACCAGCCAAGCATTTGACAAATGGAAATTCCCAATCAGAGAACCTGGAGTATTCCCACATACAACTGGGCACATTAAAAAAAAAATCTCTTTGCCACCGATGACTCCCACTTCCCAGAGAGAAAGAGGCAGTGGATTTCTATTCCAAGGTTGTCTCTTACTCTGTCAGCCTGTTTATCTTAATGAAGCCCAGGAACTTGACTTAATAACAAAAGTACAATGTAACCAGAAAGCTCTCTCTTTCCTATAGAGACCTCAACCCAGACTGCTATGCGCTGGGGGAACATGGCCTCACCATTGGCAAATCAAACAATGTTCTCCTGCATGACCACACCAATGAAAAGGACCCAGACTTTCTCAGTGGTAGCTCAGCTTAAGAAGCTCCCACATAGTCCTATTTTTTTCCAGTGGGAAAGTTACTGGAAAATTCACTGATTTCCCCACATGGAGGAACTGAAAGAAACAAAATAGAAGCAATAATAATAATACTAATAAACCCACTGGAATCAGTTTGTAGCGTTTGTATTTTTGTATTAATGAGAAAGATATCCAAAAGAGTAAGTACACAGTTTCTGGTTTTCCCTTTTGATTTAAAGATAGCATCACAGTACCTATGGTACTATCTCCCAGGTTAAGTAAGAAATGACAAATTGGGGGATGTGGCAAGCACTCAGACCATCATTTCCTAAGTTTTTAAAAATCAAGCTCTGTAACAGTTTCCTGGCTAGAAGAAGGATCCTCAGAGCTTAGTATTCAGCATCCAGCCCAGGTGTTGGGTACTTTATAAAGGGAAGAAAACATTTTAAAGTGATTTCTATTTTATTTTACTTTTTAGATTTCCCCATTTATCTCAAAATATACTAGGAATGCTTTGGAACAGAAAATAAAACCAGTTACAGGAAAATAAACAGTCTCAATCTGAAACAATGGTTGGAAGAAGATGAAAATGGAGAACGGAGAAAAATAATTTGGAATTTCATGATTTCAGGGGAAATGCAGGACAGGAAAGAGTGGTGGATGTTTAGGAATCTGCAGAAGTGAGAGTGAAAAAAGTGGAATTTAATGATGGAAGGAAAAGTGACTTTGGATTCAAAAGGATAATTAATCACCCTTGGTAGTTTAGGGCTCATTTTGGTTATTGGTCCATGCATACTTTGTTTCAGAAACACCTTTTTTTTTTGGTCACAATCTGTATCCATCTCTTTCTTCTCCCCAAAACATATAGATCCTCTCTGAAGTATTTAATATTCTTTAGGAGAGAAATTACCCTCAAAAAAACTGCTGTTGATTTGTGTGATTTTCATTGGCACTGTTAATCCTTATGTTTTTATTTTACTCAACACAGTTTGAAAAATCTATTGTCTTGCTACAGTCACATCTGCTCCTATGTGCAGCTGCTACATAGTATGAAATTCATGGGTGGCCACTGACGTATACCTGGTGGATATCTAGCTTGCCTGTAATAATCTGGTACTGCAAAATCCTGCACTTAGACAAGGCCAACCATGGAGTTGAGCTGGAATTTCACTGAGGTACATTCCTAGGAGGAAGATTGCTGTGAAATGATTTAAAAGCTATACAGGAAGAAAAACTCATTTAATGTCAAAGCTGCAAAAGTTAAAAGTCTTAATTTTAAGACCAATATCTTACCAAGCTTATGTAGCTCTTCACAGAAGGCATTCTTTTTTACCTTAATAAAAATAAAGATATCTAAATCAAATCATTTTGAAAAGAAATCTCAGAGCGAGCTCAGTTTGACTCAGTTTTAACAGTATGAGCACTTCCTTTTGATAACCTAAAAATATTTTCATCAGTGTCATAGTCTTGAAGGACTCTCCCTCTTAGATTTTAGAGATGACATAAGAAGGTGACAATGAAATACTTTGTGAGAGCTTTATAACAGATTCTTTTCCGTGTACAGAAAAGCGGTGAGGATTTCATTCATTTTCTCCACAGTAAAAACCCAACATCCAACTGTGGATGACTCATCAGTTGACCCACTAAGGAAAAGACCACAGGTTGTTACGGTACTTTTTTTCTAGGAGGAGGGGATCTCAGAAGGCAGTGCTGGAGGTTGCCTCCACGTGATTCTGAAAGTACTCCAGGATTCTTTGACCGGGGAATTCTCACTGTCGAATATCGGTCAGGGCCCGGAAATATTTGAGTGTCTAGAGCTGAGTATCAGGAACTGTCCAGTACTTTTATTCTGAAAGTCGTAAGAACAAAATGAGAATGTGTCAGAAGTGGGATTCGAACCCACGCCTCCATTCGGAGACCAGAAGCCCCAAAGGCGGGAAGCAGAAGCTTGAGTCTGGCGCCTTAGACCACTCGGCCATTCTGACACGTTGACTCTACTGCTTGACAGCGTTGTACTGTAGACTCTAAGGGGTTGGCGTAGAGCTCCGTCCCAGAAGAAAAGTTTCTGAAATTTGTCGGACTGGGTGGGAGTTGTGAGTTCAGAGACTGACAAACAGAAAGGTAGCAGAACATGAGCGTTAATGCAGACCTGAGTAATTCTTTTTGCCCTGGAGACAGGGTGGTAGGGTATTGAGAAACACTGTTCCGCCCCACCCCCACCAACCAGAGCTCCCGGTCCAGTCCCCTGCCTTCCACCCCCCGCCCGCCAGAACAGGGACCCGGACTCACACAGATTTCTTCCTATGGCCTTGAACCCCACCTGTGACCTGGACCCCAGGGTCACTGTTTTCTTTGTGATTCAAACCTTCATTAAGCAGGTCCAGTTCGATGCTGCCTCAGGATCCGTGCAAACTTTAAGTGAATAAATAGTCAACCCCACTACTCTGGAAAAGAGAGGGTCATTCCCCTTGTTCTCAACCAGTCCAGACTCCGATTTCTTCGCCTGAAGCCGTACTTAAATCATTCATTCCACCCGTCACTGTTTTCTGCCCTGCAGGGTCGCCTGTGCTCTTCAGTAATAATCTTGCCTTTCTTCTCTCTAGAGCTTTCAGACGCTTCCCAGGAAATATTACCCCTCTGGGGTGACCGCAGCAATTCTGAAACATAATGTTTACATTTATATGACTGAAAAATATGTTTAAGTGATGGAAAATGAAATACACAAAGGGGAAAAAATAAAGAAATGCTTTTGTTGCAATGATTATTACGGGATTAAAGGATAGGATAAATTAAAACCTCCAATAACTTGGAGTATCACCAAGTTTCTATAATTAGGCTGTGAAGATCCAAATCTATAAGACACTTAACTTAGAGAACTATAACTTTTAAATTTGTAATTTTCTCATCTATTACCCTAATGCAAATGGAAAGCAGATTTTAAAAATAATGTTATTGTTTGTAGATTTTACTCTTTTTATTGTGATCATTTTTCTCTATACTAATAGTATGTTTACAAAGTATGCAATATGGAGTGTATATTTTAATATATATATATGTTGAATTTTTGCATTAATGTTTTCTATAGCTTGAGGCATAGGTATATTTCTATACACCTTTGAAGTCTATTTATGTACTTTTTGTAGAAATGAAAACCTCTGAAAATAGGTTTAAAATATTTGGGGTACTTGAAAATGGATATTATGAAAATGTAATGTAAGCAAGAAATCACAACTGAAATATGCCATAATTCAATTTTCTTTAATACACCCATTCTTGCAGGGCCCAGCACCATCAATATTTCATGAACCTCTGGGTAATATGTTCCCTAGACACCTGTTTAATATTAATGCAAACTTATTTTAATGTCTCAAAATTTTCTTTCTAAGTCCGGGGAACATTGGATAAATGAAATCTAAGGAGATAGAGGCTTCTAAGTGATTAGAATTAAGTCATTAAGAAAAAAACCTGTTGTAGATTGTATTTTCTAAAAACAGCCATATCAATATATCTCATGTCATGTATTTTTCTTCTAATGCAATTTTGAGACATTCCTTCTGGAGGTGGGGGTCTATGTTCCATCCCCTTGAATCTGGCTAGGCCTGTGCCTGCTATGGAAGGGATGCTATATGACTTTCTAAAGCTAGGTTGTAAAAGGTGATAGAAACTTTCAATACTTTTCTCTCAAGACATTTGTCCCCAGAACCCAACCACCATACTGTGAGGAAGCCCAAACTAAGCTACAGGGAGAAATCACATGGAAAATACCTGAGGACTCCAGTCCACAGCCAGCAACAACTGTCATATGTTTGAGTAACCCATTCTTCAGATGATTTCCTGCCACTGGTCTTATAGTCTTCCACTTGAGTTTCCAGAAATCACAGAGCAGAGACAAGCTGTCCCCACTGTGCTCTGTCCAAACTCTGTGAGAACCAACAAATGTGTAGAACCCAAATAAATGATAGGTGTTAAATTAGGGCATTAAGTTTTATATGATTTGTTATGTAGCAATAGTTAGGTATGGATCAGTCTTGGTCAAATCAGGAGAGAAGAATCAATAATGACAGGGAAAGTTGTTTATTTTTCCAGTTTAATTGAGATATATTTGACATATAATACTATATATATAAGTTTAAAGTATACAACATAATGATTTGATATATGTATATATTGCAAAATGATTACCATAATTAGTTTAATTAATATGTAACACCTCACAAAGTTACAAATTGTTTTTCTTTGTGATGAGAACTTTTAACATCTACTCTCTTAGTAACTTTAAAATATACAATATAGTATTGTTAACTACAGTTGTCAAGTTGTACATTATATCCCCATAAAGTATATTGCTTATAATGAATAGGGAAAGTGTAATATACGGAACTGTTAACTAAAGAAGGGGTTGGAGAAACAAGGAACTGATAAGTAAAAAGTAAAGCAAATACTATTGAATATAAGAATAGCAAATCACTACCCTTAGAACTGCTAAAGCACCTTAGGAAGTGCCCGCTCACCCATGGCTGAGATAAAGCACAGAAGGAAGAGCCCTCTATACTTCACCCTACTCCTAGCTAAGATCCAGACCTTGATGGGGAAGGCTTGGGCATGATTCACTGAAGAGCAGAGAAATTTCTGTGGGGTTGTGCCAGCAGAACTTGCTTGAAATCTGCCCTCTGGAACTTGCTGAAGATCATTCTTTCAGTGTTTCTTGGAAAACTCTTCCTGGAGAGGTCTCTCACTGAGAGCTCTCCACTAGAAAACACTCAAGGGGAATGCCCACCAGGGGAAGTTAGTGGCTGCTGCTGGCTGCTGGAGCCTGAAGCAGGGGAAAGCCATGACTGTGTAGGAGGTAGGCCCTGGGGAAGCAGCAGGCCAAGTAATGCCTGGGAACCAGGATGCAAATCCCCCTTCCTCCTGCAATGATTCTCCACTATTCTCTACTGCAGAGCTTTGGTGCCTATTAAAAGAAAACTATTTAAAGGATTCATACCCATTTCCACAAAGCAGGCAAAAAGGGTGAACTTGGGACTGAGAGACAGGAAATTCATGAGGAGTAGTGGATAATGCAAATTTTGTTACCTAAAAATGGGAACAAACCCTATAGCATGTGACTTTGGGGCTGGACAGCAGGCAGAAACTGGAAAGACCTTGAGAAGATGTTACTGAAAAGTCCTGAAGACAGTTTCTTCCTGTTGCCTGTCTCACCATATTTCACTGAGCTTATGCATTTCTTTAGGTGCAAGAAAATCAGAGGTGAATGCTATACCTAAATATAGGATGAAATCTGTGAAAACTGCAAATCACAGACTTTCTGGGATTTTCTGATCTTTCTTGAGACCACATCCCTTTCTTCTCTGATACTCAGGTAATGAGGAGGAGCTTCAGCAGAGAGGCCCTCCTGGAAAGGCAAGTTTAGGATTATGGAGAATCTGAACAAACTGGCTCCTCCAGAAGGCAGGAGGCAGACTTTTCATCCAAGATGTTTAGGAAGTTGCTGATGAGTAACGGTGATAAAATTGACCTCACATTTCTTTCACTCCCCTCACTCTCAACTTCATTAATATGCCCATTTCCTGTTTTGTTGTGTTTCTCTATATTTTTGTTTATGACACTCTAGATCATAAGAGATCAAATTGCCAACATTTGTTGGATCATAGGAAAAGCAAAACAATTCCAGAAAAATGTCTACTTCTGCTTCATTGACTACACTAAAGCCTTTGACTCTATGCTGCTGCTGCTAAGTCGCTTCAGTCGTGTCTGACTCTGTGGGACGCCATAGATGGCAGCCACCAGGCTCCCCTGTCCCTAGGATTCTCCAGGCAAGAACACTGGAGTGGGTTGCCATTTCCTTCTCCAATGCATGAAAGTGAAAAATGAAAGTGAAGTCACTCAGTCGTGTCTGACTCCTAGCGACCCCATGGACTGCAGCCTACCAGGCTCCTCCATCCATGGGATTTTTCAGGCAAAGTACTGGAGTAGGGTGCTATTGTCTTCCCCATTTGACTTTATGGATCACAACAAACTGTGGAAAATTCTTAAAGAGATGGGAATATTAGACCACCTTACCTGCCGCCTGAGAAATCTGTATGCAGGTCAAGAAGCAACAGTTGGAACCAGACATGGAACAACAGATGGGTTCCAAATCGGGAAAGGAGCACATCAAGGCTGTATATTTTCACCCTGCTTTTTTTTTAACTTATATGCAGAATACATCAGATGAAATGCTGGTGTAGTGAAGCACAAACTGTAATCAAGTTTGCCAAAAGAAATATCAATAACCTCAGATATGCAGATGATACCACCCTTATGGCAGAAAGCGAAGAGGCTCTAAAGAACCCCTTGATGAAAGTGAAAGAAGAGATTGAAAAAGCTGGCATAAAACTAAACATTCAAAAAACTAGAATAATGGCATCTGGTCCCATCATTTCATGGCAAATAGATGTGAAAACAATGGAAACAGTGAGAGACTTTATTTTCTTGGGCTCCAGAATCACTGTAGATGGTGACTGATGTGAGAGTTGTACCATAAAGAAAGCTGAGCACCAAAGAATTGATGCTTTTGAACTGTGGTGTTGGATAAGACTCTTGAGAGTCCCTTGGACTGCAAGGAATTAAAACCAGTCAATCCTAAAGAAAATCAGTCCTGAATATTCATTGGAAGGACTGATGCTGAAGCTGAAGCTTCAATATTTTGGCCACTTGATGTGAAGAACTGACTCATTGGAACTGACCCTTATGCCGGGAAAGATTGAAGGCGGGAGGAGAAGGGGACAACAGAGGATGAGATGGTTGGATGGCCTCACTGACTCAATGGACATGAGTTTGAGCAAGCTTCAGGAGCTGGTGATGGACAGGGAAGCCTGGCGTGCTGCAGCCCATGGGTTGCAAAGAGTTGGACAAGACTGAGTGGCTGAACTGAGGTCATAAGAACATTATTTTGCCCATATATGACTTTGGAGAGAGGGAGGTAGAGTGTGTTACTTTTTTACCCAGTGAGACCTTTAAAAGAGCAGGCTGGCTGGCTTTTCATAGATTCTGCAGCCTCTCCTCTGAATGATGGGAGAGCTGTATTCCAGATTGGGACCAAAGCATAGAAACTGGATTTCCCACTTCACCAGTGAATCTTATTTTGCTGAGTTGTTTTTAATGAATTACTTGAATTTGCTGGCAGTCGGGTTGCTTTTGGTTTTGCTTTTTGTTTTTAATTAAGAGTCGTTTTTTTAATGAGCCAGCTATCAAATCCTGAAAGAAGACAGGAAAACAATCCTTGCTTTGTATCAGGAGCACAGGGTCTCTGATCTGGGACTGGAGACCTAGGATTTGTGGTTGAGTTTTCTTCCTCACCAGGTCTCTTTACATTATTGTTGTTACTGGTCTGAGCTGAGTCCCTAAACAGGCTTTGTGTGTGTGCGTGCGTGTGTGTGACCCTCGCAGCCCCTGTGTGTGCTCAGTGTCTGACTCAGTGATCAGTGTGCTCATATTTATATGTGTGTGACTTTGTGTGCTCAGTGTGCTCCTGTCTGACTCTTTGAGACCCCGTGGACTATAGCCTGCCAGGCTCCTCTGTCCATGGGATTTCCCAGGCAAGAAGACTGGAGTGGGTTGCCGTTTCCTTCTCCATGCAGTTCCTTTACCTGGGTGGAAATTAACAAATTTTCTGATATCTTTGCCACAGCTCCTTTAGACAGAGTTTTACTATTTGGATTTCAGCCATACTCAGCGGGGAAGGAGAAACACAGCACTTTCTTTACGCCCTGGATCGAGGCTTTAAAAGGTATTTCAGCCTCAAAGACAAGGCTACAAACAGGCAGAGCCTCTCTTCCGCTTCAGTTTCAGGGAGGTCGCTCTTCGGGGGTCCTTCTTCACCTCATCCTTATCCTCAACTCTCAGTCTCCCTTCTGAAAACTGATATCGAGGAATTTGAGATAGATCTCGCGTGCTTTACCCCAAGGCTGTAAGAAATGAAGCCTGGAAAATCAGTGCGGAACATACTGCAGAGCAGAGGGCGTGACTGTAACTAAAGTGGCCCTGTGGCCCTCACCCGGAAACCTCGCATCATAGCGATGGGCAAGCTGTTCATTCCCTACTCTCGTCAACGTGCAACCTCTGACCCTCGACTGCTCTGAATTTTCAGGCAAAACTCTCAGAGGTGGATTAGGGGTCCTGTATTTCCTTTGACAAAAGCCAATCGAATATGATGTTAAAACTATCAGAGAGTTAGGGAATTTGTTTGATCACAGATCAGAAAATACAAAAGGGGTTGACAGTAGGGTGTCAAATTTTCCAAAAACGAATCAAAATAAAGCAACGAAACCCTAACAATTTCAGTATATAATCTGCTTTAAGACAAGGAGTTAAAAACTGAACTACTGGGGCTCCGTAGCTCAGGGGTTAGAGCACTGGTCTCGTAAACCAGGGGTCGTGAGTTCGAATCTCACTGGAGCCTTGGGGTGTTGCTTTTAGAGAAAACACATGACACAAATGAAGTTGCTGTGATACATGAATTCTTGATATCTGAAATTCAGGTATGGAACCTCATTTGGAATGCCACTAATACAATTAATACCAATATAAGCTTTTTGATGTGAAGAGCCAACCCATTGGAAAAGACCCTGGTGCTGGGAAAGATTGAAGGCAAAAGGAGAAGGAGCGGCAGAGGATGAAATGGTTGGATAGCATCAGTGACTCAACGGACCTGAGTCTGGGCAAACTCCGGGAGACAGTGAAGGACAGAGAAGCCTGGCATGCTGCAGTCCATGGGGTCGCAAAGAGTCGGACACGACTTAATGACTGAACAACAACAAGCCTTTTAATAAACCAGTTTCTACTGTGATTCAATTTGTTGTAACCTGGAGTCCTGACTAACTTAGGTGCTATAAGCCTAAGGAGATCCTGTAATTATCGATTTTATCATACTTACTTAATGGAGTCTAAGCTTCCTTGAAGACAGGAGTAATATCTTGCTTCATATTGTATCTCAGAGCTAGATACAACAATAGAAAACTCAAAAACTGAAAAAGCAAAGAGAATAAAGACTGAAAAAAAACAAGAACAGAGTGTTCAAGGGTTGCAGTACAACTAGAAAAGATGTAATATGTAAGTAAGGGGAACTCGAGAAGGAGAAGAGAGAAAGTAAGAGAAGAAATATTTGAGAGAATAATGACTGGGGATTTTCCTAAAATTAATGTCAGACACCTAACCACAGGTTGAGGAAGCTCAGAGAACACCAAAAATACATAATAAGACTACAACTAGCTACTTAATTTTTAAACTACAGAAAATAAAAGATAAAGTCCTGAAAGAAGTTAGAGGGAAAAACATCTTACCCATACAGAACCAGAAATAAGAATTATATCAGACTGCTCCTCAGAAACCATGCAAGCAAGAAGACAGTGAAGTTAAATATTTAAAATTTTGATGGGGAAAAAAAAAAAAAACCAACCCAGGGTTTTGTACCCTGCAAAATTATCCTTAGAAAGCAAGAAAAATACTTTCTAAGACCAACAACACTTTAGGGAATTTGTTGCTAGACTACCTGCCTTGCAAAAACAGCCAAACAAACTAAAAACATGCTAAAAGGACTTCTTAAGAGGGATGGAAAAAAAAAAAAAGGTCAGAAACTCAGGTCTATATAGACAAAGGAAGAGCACTGAAGAAGAAATAAGTGAAGATAAAATAAAAACTTGTATTTTTCTTATTCTTAATTGATTTACTATGTAACAGTTTGTTCAAAATAATAGTATTAACTATTTGATTATGCACGCTTATTTATATACCACACACCTCTCTCTATATATATTTGCTTGTGTATGTCTGTATATATGTGACATGAATGACAGCAATGATACAAGGTACAGGAGAGAGGAATTGGGATTATTTTGTTGTTATAAGGTATTCACACTATTCAGGACATGATATAGTGCTATTAGTGTTATCTGAAAGTAGACTTGGGTTACTTGTAAATATATATTGCAAACTACTGAAAAAAGTAAAAGAAGTGTAACTGTATGCTAAGATAGGAGAGAAAATAGAATCATATAAATGCTCAATTAAAACCTCAAAAGTGTAGATGACAAAAAGTAGGAAGAAAGAACAAGGATAGTAAATAGAAGCCAATAATGACTTAATAAATATTAATCCAACCACATCAATAATTACTCTGAATATTAATGGTCTAAGTACATCAATTATATAAGGGGGTTATTATCAAGAAGACAAGAAATAATAAGTTCTGGTGAAGGTGCGGAGAAATGGAAACCCTTCTGCACTGTAAGTGGAAATGTAAATTTACGCACTCATTATGGAAAACATCATGGAGGCTTCTAAAAAAATTAAAAATAGAACTACCATCACAGTTCAATTGCTCAGTCGTGTCCGACTCTTTTCGACCCCATGAATCGCAGCACGCCAGGCTCCCTGTCCATCACCAACTCCTGGAGTTCACTCAGACTCACGTCCATCGAGTCAGTGATGCCATCCAGCCATCTCATCCTCTGTCGTCCCCTTCTCCTCTTGCCCCCAATCCCTCCCAGCATCAGAGTGTTTTCCAATGAGTCAACTCTTCTCATGAGGTGGCCAAAGTACTGGAGTTTCAGCTTTAGCATCATTCTTTCCAAAGAAATCCCAGGGCTGATCTCCTTCAGAATGGACTGGTTGGATCTCCTTGCAGTCCAAGGGACTCTCAAGAGTCTTCTCCAACACCACAGTTCAAAAGCATCAATTCTTTGGAGAT
>NW_011494563.1:179155-199913 GCF_000754665.1 Bison bison bison
AAACTGACCTTTTCCAGTCCTGTGGCCACTGCTGAGTTTTCCAAATTTGCTGGCATATTGAGTGCAGCACTTTCACAGCATCATCTTTCAGGATTTGAAATAGCTCAACTGGAATTCCATCACGTCCACTAGCTTTGTTTGTAGTGATGCTTTCTAAGGCCCACTTGACTTCACATTCCAGGATGTCTGGCTCTAGGTCAGTGATCACACCATCGTGATTATCTGGGTCGTGAAGATCTTTTTTGTACAGTTCTTCTGTGTATTCTTGCCATCTCTTCTTCATATCTTCTGCTTCTGTTAGGTCCATACCATTTATGTCCTTTATCCAGCCCATCTTTGCATGAAATGTTCCCTTGGTATCTCTAACTTCCTTGAAGAAATCTCTAGTCTTTCCCATTCTGTTGTTTTCCTCTATTTCTTTGCATTGATCCCTGAGGAAGGCTTTCTTATCTCTTCTTGCTATTCTTTGGAACTCTGCATTCACATGCTTATATCTTTCCTTTTCTCCTTTGCTTTTTGCTTCTCTTCTTTTCACAGCTATTTGTAAGGCCTCCCCAGACAGCCATTTTGCTTTTTTGCATTTCTTTTCCATGGGGATGGTTTTGATCCCTGTCTCCTGTACAATGTCACGAACCTCAGTCCATAGCTCATCAGGCACTCTATCTATCAGATCTAGGCCCTTAAATCTATTTCTCACTTCCACTGTATAATCATAAGGGATTTGATTTAGGTCATATCTGAATGGTCTAGTGGTTTTCCCTACTTTCTTAAATTTAAGTCTGAATTTGGTAATAAGGAGTTCATGATCTGAGCCACAGTCAGCTCCTGGTCTTGTTTTTGTTGACTGTATAGAGCTTCTCCATCTTTGGCTGCAAAGAATATAATCAATCTGATTTCGGTGTTGACCATCTGGTGATGTCCATGTGTAGAGTCTTCTCTTGTGTTGTTGGAAGAGGGTGTTTGCTATGACCAGTGCATTTTCTTGGCAAAACTCTATTAGAGTTTATTAGAACTACCATATGATCCAGCAAATTCACTTTTGGGTATTTATCTGGAACTTGAAGGAAACATCCCCTTTGATGAACTAAATCAAGTTGACCCAGAGAAAGGAATCCAGAGAGATAAATACTCCAAACTTTCTGTCTTGTCTCATTCTGTTTGCTCCCTCAGTTGAAACTCAAGATGAAGTTGCAGGCCAGGGGAACCCAAATTGTGGTCAGTGCAGGCCATACTTCCATAGAAAAAAGAGCAGGCAGAAATCAGAAGATTTTTTTTTTTAACATTAACAATCCCAAGCACTTGGCTTTCTATCTACATTTTTCTTCATGCACATGATTTTATTCTTATAATGCCTACATTGTGTTAATAAAAGTCAGTTTAATATCCAGTGACATATTTATTGTGAGTCTTGTAAGTTTTCATCTCTTAAGAATAGTTCCGAAGATACTGGTTCTTCTTGTCTAGATCCAGACTTGGAATACAGCACATGAGTGCTAAGATGAGGTTTATATAAATCACTTAGAACAATGTCTGGCCCATGATAAGCTCCATCCAACTTGTGGCTGCTATTGTTGTTTAGATGAATGCCCTCTAGAGGTTCAGGCAGAGCTAGAGGACTGTGTGGTGGGAATGTAGGAGGAGATCGTGTGGTGAGATGGTCATTACTAAAGGGCTATGTCACTTCTCACTGCTCCTTACTTTAAGGTGTGTTTTAAACATACGTAACGATCCAGTTTAAACAGATTTAAAGAAAGAGGAATGTGCCTTGAACTAAAGAGCCCCTTGATGAAAGTAAAAGAGGAGAGTGAAAAAACTGGCTTAAAACTCAACATTCAAAAAACTAAGATCCTGGCATCCAGTCCCATAACTTCATGGCAAATCGAAGGAGAAAAAGTGGAAACAGTGACAGATTTCATTTTCTTGGGCTCCAAAATCACTGTGAATGGTGACTGCAGCTGTGAAATTTAAAGACCCTTGCTCCTTGGAAGGAAAGCTATGACAAACCTAGACAGCATATTAAAAAGCAGAGACATCACTTTGCAGACCAAGGTCCATATAGTCAGAGCTATGGTTTTTCCAGTAGTCATGTATGGATATGAGACCTGGACCGTAAAGAAGGCCGAGTGCCAAAGAATTGATGCTTTTGAACTGTGGTGTTGGAAAAGGCTCTTGAGAGTCCGTTGGACAGCAAGGAGATCAAAGTAGTAAATCCTAAAGGAAATCAACCCTGAATATTCATTGGAAGGACTGATGCTGAAGCTGAAGCTCCAATACATTGGCCACCCAATGCAAAGAGCCAATTCATTGGAAAAGACTCTGATGCTGTGAAAGATTGAGGACAGAAAGAGAAGAGGGTGACAGAGGATGAGATGGTTGGATGGCATCATTGACTCAATGGACATGAGTTTGAGTAAGCTCCAGGAGTTGGTGATGGACAGGGAAGCCTGGTATGCTGCAGTCCATGGGGTCACAACGAGTCGGACACGACTAAGTAACTGAACGAGCAAAAAAGATCCAGTACAGCAATGCAACAGACGCCGAAATATGGAAACAGTTCTCTCCCCTCACACTCCTTCCTGCATCTGAATGGGGATATTGGGTCAGTTGATATCAGTCCTGTTTCTTAAGTCCCGTGTGGACAGGAATAGTCAGGCTATTCCATTATTTACACAACTCTCCTTCTCACTGACAGGAATTATTCCACAAAAGCCTAAAAGCCTCATATCGGGTATGTATGTGCCAGCTGCGATTACTCTAATACAAACAAGCATACTAACAAACAAAATTGGCCTTTATAATGAGATGCCCCAGGCAGAAAATGAAGATACTGTGTGGGCAAATTGGGTTTGCCTCTACTCTACTGGGTTGTAGAGGCAAACTACCTGCAATGAACCTCGAAAGAAGGTCGAAGCTGGTGGAGGAGCAAGGTGGGAGTTGGGGTGGGGGACACCACCTTGATCTCTGTAACACTCGGCACTTTAAGGAGCCGTTTCCGCTCTGGTTGTTTTCCCACAGGAGATGCCGGACCAGCCGGCTGGCTGTATGACTTGGAATGAGGTTTGCAAGCAGGCTCGGGAAGGATTTAGGGGAACCTGGAGGCACAGCCCGGAGATGCTGGACAGCAAGGTGGATAGTTCCGCCAGAAGCGCAGCGGGGGCTGGGAAACCCGCTGGGCGAGTACAGGGCTGGCTCTGCTTCTCTGGGTCCTGATCTGGTAGGAAGCATCACGGACCAGCCAGGCGGTGCGCAGTGACGCAATCCCTCAGTCAAATAGCTCTTGTCTTCCACGGAAATCGTTCCCTTCTTGGAGTCAAGGCGAGGGGGAACCGGAGTTCGCCCGCCCTTTCTCCTCAGCCTTCTCTCGGGGCTTCTGAAACGAGCATCCCTGAACCCCTGGGAAATGCTGATCCTCGCGGGCCCAGAGGAAGGATCACCAACACGCTTGCGGGAGAGATGGAAGTGTCTCTGCCAGGCCAGCCGCGGCTGAGGAGGGTGGGGAGAAGAGGGTCCGCAGCAGTGTGGCGCGTTCCCGCTCTGCTTGTCTTGGGGAGCCGGCGCGCCGGTCGCTCGTGGCTCTGTAGAGTGCGCACCGAGAGCTAAGGGAAAGCATGCTCCAGTGGCGCAATCGGTTAGCGCGCGGTACTTATACAGCAGTATATGTGCGGGTGATGCCGAGGTTGTGAGTTCGAGCCTCACCTGGAGCATGTTTTCTTCCCTTTATGGTTTCAGTCTCTTTTCTCTCTAATGCTTTCTTCTCTCCTCTTTAAAGATAAAAGCTTAAAAGAGGCTGTTACATTTTCCAAGGTGAGAACGCAGATATTCCCATGATTAAAGAGAATATTTGGTAGTTTGCAAACACAAAAAAATCACAAGCCGAAAGGAGGCACATTGAGCTCATTCAGGCATATTCGATTCTCCTCTGTCAGGAGATCCTAAAGTCAGATTGCACAGCTTCGAATGAGTCTCCCTCATCCTTTCTTCTCTCCTAGTATAAAACCATCCCTCAGATCTTTGGGAACTGAGCACGCAAGAGGACAACCTGGGTCTTAGGTTCTGCCATTTCGTGCAGCTGTCACAGGGGCTCACGAATGACCAGAAGCTGCGCACAGGCATCTTAACGTTGAGTTCCATAAGACATGCAGTGAGGTTGCTGAACTTCATCTGTGAAATATAAATGTGTTTGAGTCGAGCTCCACCGCCTACTTTACATAAACCAGACTGGGGAACAGAAATTTATCTCCCCCTGCAATGAAACATAGGTAGCTGTGTATGTATTTCTTCCTAATGTCATCAGAAAATAAACGACCTTGTTTGGAAAACGACATTCATCTGGAGGTAGTGTCTGAAATAAATGATCGTATATTGCTCTACTTTTATCCAGTCTCTCCTGGATTTCATTGTTTCACAGGGCCCTCCTTCTCTTGTGTTTCTTAAGTATGGTTACAGCCTACAGTTTCATCTCAATTTTTTTCTCACCTACTGATATACACATTTTTGTATTATATTCATTCCCTTAATTACAGCATCTTTCCAAATACTGATGATTTTAAGATTTCTTTCCCATCCAGTCCCCTCTTTTGAATCAAGACCTATGCATCCTACTGCCTACAGGATATTTCTGTCTAGACATTCTTGCAAGTCTGTAACCCCAACATATGGGGAAATCATCAAACTCAAATCCACTCCCTCTCCTGTGCACTTTATCTCAAAGGCAGCCATTCAGCAAATACTTGATGCCTGCTTTTTGGCAGATCCACTCTAGATGCTGAGATTACTGTAGTGGAAAAAAAAAAAAATCTCTATCCTCTAGAACCTAATTTCTAGTAGGGAGAAATAAGCAATGAACAACTGAACATAAATGTATTTATATATAGTGAGACAAAGTGGTAATGTTTATAGCGAAAAGCAAAAATAGGATAAGAGGGATCGAGGATACCAGGGAATATGCTGGGAGTGCTATGTGATATAAGGTTGTTAGAGAAGGCCTAAGCAGTGACATTTAAGCAGAAACCTGAAGGAAATAAGGGAGAAAGTCTTGGATATATATGGTAAATGACAGGTACAGGCAGATGTAAGAACAGAGGCAAAAGTCAAGCTATGGGAATGGCACCAGAGCATAGTTAGAGAAGAAAAAGGAAAAGAGGTCGCCCTGGCACATAGTAAGTCCTCTACATATGAATCTTCAAGTTGCAGAACTTTCAAAAATGCCAGCATGCATTCGCTTGTCCAGTCATGTGAGTTAGATCACTTGTCTGGCTTACATTGTCACATGCGTGCATCCTCTACAAGTGGTTGTGCTTTTGTGTACTTTATTGTACAGTACTGTATAGACTACAGTATCTTTCTTTCAAGTCTAGGAGGTCCAGAAGCAAGTGAAAAAGCATCAGTGCTGTATCTGGTACTGCTAAGAAGCACTAGGAATTGGAGGCCCAGAAAAAGGAAGAAGAGAGAAGAGGAAGAAGTAACTGAAGAACTGAAGTGATTCATGATGCAGGAAATGGCAAGGGAGTTTTCTTTATTTGAGGAGGCACTGTTAGCTTTTGAGCACAGGACCTGAATCTATAATGATACACAAAGGATGTAGCAGCCATTCAGAAAGCAATACTGTTCTACAGTGTCATTTATGGTGAGAAAAAAAGAGCTACTACCCAGATAGATCACTGGATCATCTTTTAAAAGAGGGTAGATAGAATTGAATTCAGCAAGGAATCAGAACTTATGTCTTCAGTGTCAGGCATGAGTGACACTGCACCTTGCCCTCCATCTCCTATTGCTGACAATCCTTCAGCTCTACCATCTCCCACCCCTTCTCCCTCCTCCAGTCAGTAGCTCTTCTTGCCTGTTCACTCCATACCAGCCCCTGAATGCCAGCTGTTGTATTGTACTACTCTACTGTGAGATTAAAATGTCTATTTTATTTTTTGTTTGTTATGTATTATTTGTGTGAAAAGTATTATAAACTTATTACAGTACAATACTATATAGCTGATTGTGTTAGTTGGGTACCTAGGTTAACTTTGTGAACAAACTGGACTTATGGACGCAGTCCTGTAATGGAAATTATTTGTATGTCGGGGACTTACTGAATTTTTCAACAGAAGAGCCTCTTTAATACTTTTTGAAACCTAGTGCCTGACATGATATTACATAATACTAGTTAATACAGTGACCAAATGATGTTTGAGGAAACAGTGTGAAAATAAAATTGCCAGAATCACAAAGAATGTCTCCAGGGGTTATTCCTGTTTCCTGTAGTGATCTCTGGCCAGTCAAGGGCTGGATTGTCTCTGATTCCCATGGCTTGATTTGGGAACTCTGTGATGACTCTGATCACACCAACTTATGTGCAGCTAGCGGTTCAAAACAGAAAGCAACAATACAGTTCTCTAACGTTTCCTTTAAAGCAAAATGCGTTTATTTAGGATGCACTAGGCATGAGGAGTTTTAGTTGTAGCATTCAAATTCTTAGTTTGTGGCATGTGACCAAGGATCAAGTCAGGGCCCCCCGCATTGGGAGTGCGGAGTCTTACCCCTGGACCACCTGGGAAGTCCCTTAGGTCTCTTTTCTGGTAAGACATTTATATACAATAAGATTCACACATTTTAAGTGTAGAGTTTGATGAATTTTGATAAGTGTATTAATTTCCTATTGCTTCTGTAACAAATTAGGACAAACTTAATTGTTGTTGTTCAGTCTCTAAATTGTGTCTGATTCTTTTTAACCCATGGACTACAGCACACCAGGCTTCCCTGTCCTTCACTATCTCCTGCAGTTTGCTCAAACTCATGTCCATTGAGTCGGGAATGCCATCCAGCCATCTCATCCTGTCACCCTCTTCTCTTCCTGTCCTCAGTCTTTCCCAGCATCAGGGTCTTTCCCAATGAGTGGGCTCTTTGCATTACGTGGCCAAAGTATTGGAGCTTCAGCTTCAGCATCAGTCCTTCTGATGAATATTGATCTCCTTTAGGATTGACTCGCTTGATCTCCTTCAAGTCCAAGGGACTCTCAAGAGTCTTCTCCAGCACCACAATTCAAAATCATCAGTTCTTCTGTGCTCAGTCTTCTTTATGGTCTAACTCTCACACCCATACCTTACTACTGGAAAAACCATGACTTTTGTTTTGTTTTCCATATTTTTAAATTTATTTACCTTGTATCTGTCTCCCAGCATCTTGGGTAATGCCCAGCATGGTGAGATACTTAGGAAGTGAAAAACCATGACTTTGACTATACGGACTGTTTTCAGAAAGCAATGTTTCTGCTTTTTAATATACTGTATAGGTTTGTCACAGCTTTTCTTCCAAGGAGCAAGGGTCTTTTAATATCAGGGCTGCAGTCACCGTTCATAGTAATTTTGTAGCCCCAAAAAATAAGATCTCTGGTTCCTCTGCCTTTCCTAAACTCAGCGTGTACACCTGCAAGTTCTTGGTTCATATCCTGCTGAAGCCTAACTTGAAGGATTTTGAGCATTACCTTGCTAGCAGTGAACTAAAATGGACAGGAATGGGTAAATTTAATGCAGATGACCATTATATCTACCACTGTGGGCAATAATCCATTAGAAGAAATGAAGTAGCCCTCATAGTCAACAAGAGTCCAAACTGCAGTGCCTGTGTGCAATCTCAAAAATGACAGAATGATCTCAGTTTGTTTTCAAGGCAAAACATTCAACATCACAGTAATCCAAGTCTATGCCCCAATTACTAATTACTAATGCCAAAGACGGAGAAGGCAATGGCACCCCACTCCAGTACTTTTGCCTGGAAAATCCCATGGATGGAGGAGCCTGGTAGGCTGCAGTGCATGGGGTCGCTAGAGTCGGACACGACTGAGCGACTTCACTTTCACTTTTCACTTTCATGCATTGGAGAAGGAAATGGCAACCCACTCCAGTGTTCTTGCCTGGAGAATCCCAGGGACGGGGGAGCCTGGTGGGCTGCCGTCTCTGGGGTTGCACGGAGTCGGACACGACTGAAGCGACTTAGCAGCAATGCCAAAGAAGCTGAATCTGAATGGTTCTATGAAGACCTACAAGACCTTCTAGAACTAACACCAAAAAAAGATGCCCTTTTCATCACAAGAGACTGGAATGCAAAAGTAGGAAGTCAAGAAATACCTGGAGTAACAGGCAAGTTTGACCTTGGAGTACAAAATGAAGCAGGGCAAAGGTTAACAGAGTTTTGGCAAGAGAATGCCCTGGTCATAGAAAACACCTTCTTCCAACAACACAAGAGAAGAAGACTGTATACACGGACATCACCAGTCAATACCAAAATCAGACTGATTACATTCTCTGCAGTCGAAGATGGCAAAGCTCTATACAGTCAGCAATGACAAGATCTGGAGCTGACTATGGTTCAGATCATGAAATTCTTACTGCAAAATTCAGGCTTACATTGAAAAAAGTAGGGAAAACTACTAAGCCATTTGATCTAAATCAAATCCCTTATGATTATATAGTGGAGGTGACAATTAGATTCAACGGATCAGATATGATGAACAGAGTGCCTGAAGAGCTATGGACGGAGGTTTGTAACACTGTGTAGGAGGTGGTGAGCAAAACCATCCCAAAGAAAAAGAAATGCAAGAAAGCAAAGTGATTGTCTGAGAAGGCCATACAAATAGCTAAGAAAAGAAGAGTAGCAAAAGGCAAAGGAGAAAGGGAAAGATATACTCAACTGAATGCAGAGTTCCAGACAATAGCAAGGAGAGATAATAAAGCTTTCTTAAGTGAACAATGCAAAGAAATAGAGATAAACAATGGACTGGGAAAGACTAGAAATCTCTTTAACAAAATTGGAAATACCATTATTTCATGCAAAGATAGGCACAATAAAGGACAGAAACGGCAAGGACCTAACAGAAGCAGAAGATATTAAGAAGAAGTGGCAAGAATACACAAGAAGAACTATACAAAAAAGGTCTTAATGACCCTGAAAACCAGGATGATGTGGTCACTCACTAAACTAGAGCCAGACATCCTGGGATGTGAAGTCAAGTGGGCCTTAGGAAGCATTACTATGAACAAAGCTAATGGAGGTGATGGAATTCCAGCTGAGCTATTTAAAATTCTAAGAGATGATGCTGTTAAAGTGCTGCACTCAATATGTCAACAAATTTGGAAAACTCAGCAGTGGCCACAGGACTGGAAAAGGTCAGTTTTCCTTCCTATCCCAAAGAAAGGCAATGCCAAAGAATGTTCAAACTACTACACAATTGCCCTCATGTCAGAAGCTTAGTGGCTTAGTACAAAATTCTTGTCTTGCAGTTTGTAGATCAGAAGTCTTAAAAAGGCTCTCACTGGACTAAAACCAAGCTGTTGGCAACTCTGTGTTCCTTCTGGAAATTCTCTTAGACAATTCTTTTTCTTGCTTTCTCTGGCTTCTAGAGGTGGCCCACATCCCTTAACTCTGGACCCCATTCATCTTCAAAGCCAGCAATTGCATTATTCTAATCTCTGCTTCCCTGTCACATCTTCTCTGATTCTCATCTTCTTATGTCTCTCTCTTCCACTTTTTTTAGAAAACAATTTATTCATTTATTTATTTTTGGTTGCCCTCAGTCTTTGTTCCTACCTGGAGGCTTCTCTACTTGTGGTGAGCTGGGGTTCCTCTTCATTTCTGTGTGTGGGCTTCCTTTTTTTGGTGGCTTCTCTTGTTGTTTCTCTTGATCTGGCTCTAGGCACATGAGTTTCAGAAGTTGCAGCACTGTCTCAGTAGTTTTGGTCTGCAGGCTCTATAGTCAGGTAAGCCCACAAATTTGATTAATTAGATTAAATGAGCCCATTCTTTGGAGGATATAGTAAAAATCCCAGCAAGTTATATTATGTATCTTGATAAACTGATTTTTAAGTGTATTGAAAGATCCAAAATAACCAACAGGATACTGAAGTTAACAATCTGGAGAAGGAAATGGCCACCTACTCCAGTATTTTTTCCTGGAAAATTCCATGGACAGAGGAGCCTGGTGGGCTACAGTCCATGGGGTCACAAAAGTTGGGCATGACTTAGCAGCTAAACCTCCACCACCACCACTGAAGAACAAGGTTGGAGGTCTGACATTATTTAGCTTCAAGATTTGTTATAAAACTACAGTGATCAAGACAGTATGGTGTTGGTGAAAGAATAAATAAATAGATTAATGGAACAGAATAAAGAGCCTAGATATAGACCTAAACCAATCCAGTCAACTGATCTTTGACAAAGGAGCAAAGACAACTTAATAAAGAATTGTATTTTCAACAAACAATTCAGAAACAACTACATGCAAAATAAAAATGAATCTAGACATAGATCCTATGTCACAAATATTAATTCAAGTAGATGATGTGCATGCACACTTAATCTCTCATTAGTGTCTAACTCTTTGCAACCCCATGGACTATAGCCTACCAGACTTCTCTGTTCATGGAATTTTCTGGGCAAGAAAACTGGAGTGGGTTGCCATTTCAAAAGTAGATGACAAGCCAGACCTAAATGTAAAATGTAAAACTTTTCTGGATAACATAGGAGAAAACCTAGCTGATCTCAGGTTTGGTGATAACTATTTACCACACTACATAGCTTATAGGATCTCAATTCAATGCTCAGGGGTTGAACCTGAGCCAGGGTAGTGAAAGCACTGAATCCTGATCACTAGACCATCAGGGAACTCCTGGTGATGACTTTTTAAAAAATATTTAATTATTTATTTGAGTGTCTTATTTGTGGCATGTGGGATCCAATTCCTCTACCAGGGACTAAACCCCGGCTCTGTGCATTGGGAGACGGGAGTCTGAGCCACTGAACTACCAGGGAAGTCCCTGGAAATGATTTTTTAGATACTATACCAAGAATATAATCTGTGAAAGAAAAAATATTGAAGAATTGGAGTCCATTAAAATTAAAATCTTCTCTCTATGAAAGCCCATGGAAAGAGAATGACAGACTGGAGAAAGTATTTACAAAATACATATTTGATGAAGGAGTTCATGATCTGAGCCACAGTCACTTACATTGAAATAATGATTTTTAAATAATAAATTTAAAAATTTTTAAAAATCCAGAATAGCTATGGCTATCCAAAGTGAGAAAAACAAAACTAAGGCCCTGTATTATCAGATAATATTACTTAATTTTTAAAATAATTTATTTAGTTAATCAGAGGATATTTGTTTTACAATGTTGTATCAGTTCTGCCATACAACAACATGAACCAGCCATAGGTATAGATATGTCCCCTCCATCTTGAATCTCCTTCCCACCTCCTGCCCCATACTGCCCCTCTAGGCTATCACAGAGCACCAGGTTGAGCTCCTTGCATCGTACAGCAAATTCCCACAGGCTATCTATTTTACATGTGGTAATGTACATGTTTTAATGCTACTCTCTCAATTCGTCCCACCCTCTTCTTCCCCCACTATGTCCAGAAGTTCTCTATGTCTGTGTCTCTATTGCTGCCCTAAAAGTATGTTCATCAGTACCATTTTTCTAGATTCCATATATATTCTTTAATATATGAATTTGTTTTTCTCTTTGACTTCCTTCACTCTGTATAACAGGCTCTAGGTTCATCCACCTCACTAGAACTGGCTCAAATTCATTCCTTTTCATGGCTGAGTAATACTCCATTGTATATATGTACCACTACTTCTTTATCTGTTCATTTGTTGATGGTTATCTAGGTTGTTTCCATGTCCTGGCTATTGTAAATAATGCTGGAAGATATTATTACTTAATTTTAAGTTAAAGAAATTAAGATAGTGTTATTTTAGTGTAAAGACAAACGTAGGCCTATGGGGCAGAATAGAAAGTCTAGGGAAAAACAGACACATATACAGTTCCCTGTTTGATGACAGGGAGACAGTGCAATTCAGTAGGGGAAAAATTGACTTTTCAATAAATAATACTGGGTTAATTGAAATAATACATTAAAGAAAATGAATTTAATACTTATCTCACACTATACATAAATTCAAAATGCAATATAAACTTAAATGTTAAAAATAAAATACTTAAACTTCTAGACAGAAACATAGGAGAACAGCTTCATGTCTTTAGTGTAGGCAAATATTTCTGAACTAGGATGCAAAATAGCACTAACTGTAAAGGCTGATAAGTTGGACTTCATTAAAATTAAAAAGTTCAAAATACAAAATTAGGAGAACTAAAGATGTACCACAAATTGGGAGAACATATTTGCAACACATATCTGACAAAGGACTTGTATTCACAATACATAAAAGCCAACACATTGGAAAAGACCCTGATGCTGGGAAAGATTGAAGGCAGCAGGAGGAGGTAACGACAGAGGGCAAGATGTTTGGATGGCATCACCAACTCAATGGATATGAGTTTGAGTAAGCTCCGAGAGATGGTGAAGGACAGGGAAGCCTGGTGTGCTGCATTCCATTCGGTTGCAGAGTTGGACACAACTGAATGACTGAACAAGAAATGAACTACAAATCATTTTTTAAAAAACTGGCAATCAACCCAATTTCTTAAATAGGGAAGAACATATGGGAAGATGTAAAATATCATAATCATCAAAAATACAAGTCAAACTCACAAAGAACTATCACTACATTCTGGCCCGAGTAGCCGAAATTAAAATGATAATACCCAGTATTGGCTAGACTGTGAAGCAACCGGAAGCCTCATAGGTTGCTTTCAGTAGTGTGAACTGTTACATTTGGAAAACATTTTCACAGCACGTAATAAAGTTAAAAACACATATATTCTGTAGACCCGCAATTCCACCTTTACATCTATTCAGTTCAGTCTCTCAATTGTGTCCGACTCTTTGCGACCCCATGAATGGCAGCACGCCAGGCCTCCCTGTCCATCACCAACTCCCGGAGTTCACTCAGACTCACGTCCATCGAGTCAGTGATGCCATCCAGCCATCTCATCCTCTGTCGTCCCCTTCTCCTCTTGCCCCCAATCCCTCCCAGCATCAGAGTCTTTTCCAATGAGTCAACTCTTTGCATGAGGTGGCTAAAGTACTGGAGTTTCAGCTTTAGCATCATTCCTTCCAAAGAAATCCCAGGGCTGATCTCCTTCAGAATGGACTGGTTGGATCTCCTTGCAGTCCAAGGGACTCTCAAGAGTCTTCTCCAACACCACAGTTCAAAAGCATCAATTCTTCGGCGCTCAGCCTTCTTCACAGTCCAACTCTCACATCCATACATGACCACTGGAAACCATAGCCTTGACTAGACAGACCTTTGTTGGCAAAGTAATGTCTCTGCTTTTGAATATGCTATCTAGGTTAGTCATAACTTTCCTTCCAAGGAGTAAGCGTCTTTTAATTTCATGGCTGCAGTCAACATCTGCAGTGATTTTGGAGCCCAGAAAAATAAAGTCTGCCACTGTTTCCACTGTTTCCCCATCTATTTCCCGTGAAGTGATGGGACCAGATGCCATGATCTTCGTTTTCTGAATGTTGAGCTTAAAGCCAACTTTTTCACTCTCCACTTTCACTTTCATCAAGAGGCTTTTTAGTTCCTCTTCACTTTCTGCCATAAGGGTGGTGTCATCTGCATATCTGAGGTTATTGATATTTCTCCCGGCAATCTTGATTCCAGTTTGTGTTTCTTCCAGCGTTTCTCATGATGTATCTATCTAATAAATCAATGATTATGTTCATCTGAAACTATGCACAAGAAAGTTCATGGGGCCTGGGGGTCCCAGAGGGGGATGGGAGCGGAGAACAACAGAGAAAAGGTATTCATGGGAGGGCATACATCAGCATAGTGCCGTGTCCACCTGTTGTTCCCAGTGTCTAACAAATGATTGTCGACAATGATGGCATTTGATGATTTTCTTTTAAAAAGGGTTTGTTTGTTTTAAGGTGGAGAAAGGGAGGAGAGGCCGGGAGTGGGAAGCTTGGAGAAGTGGAAGCTTTTCTCATGCTTGTGATTTGGTGACTACTCTAAATGCTGATTCATTAGGGATTATTACGGCTGATGTCAGTGGGTTATGGTGATGGGTAGAGGGGCAGAAGATGGGGAGAGAAGAAAAGGGGGAGACAGAGAGGGCACAGGCTCATTTAAAGTGATGTAGCCTTTCCTCACCAAGGATGCTTCAGGAAAAAAGATCTGAAATCCACAGTTCGAACAAAGTGATGTACACGCAGACACAGTGAGTTAGCCGTGGAGTCCTGTTGAATGTAGCACAATGGGGCAAAAAGCTTCCCTCTCCCAGGGCTGCCTCAGGAGGAGGGGAAGAGAAAGGGTGGGCGTGGGTGGGGAAGGCAGAGATCTCTGTTATGCTGGTCCATTTAATGATGTAACTTTACATATTATTTTAGCTTTAAAAGGAAATAAAGGTTCAGATTTGAAAGGGGGGTAGGGTGGGGGGTGGGGAAATGTCAACAAAAGAACACTGATTGTAATGTGAGAAAAGTGTATTTTTGTATTTTAATAAATATTGTTCAGTTAAAAAAAAAAAGAAAGTTCAGTGCTTTTTATAATAACCACAAATTGAAAGCCAAATGCCTATCAACATTTGAGTGGATAAGTAAATTGTGGTACAACCATAAAATGGACGTTTATAAATAGGAACAAACTGCTTTTAACTGCTTTAAGAAAAAACAGATGAATCTCAAAGACAATACTGAGTGAAAGAAGCCAGACTTATAAGAATGCAGAGTCTACTTGATTCAATATGTATAAAGTTTAAAAACAAATGAGAGGGAACATGAGGGAGCATGCATGGTGACTAAGGGGTGCAAACTTGTAGAGATCATCATGCTGTGCACTTAAAATCTGGGTGCTTTACTGTATATAACATACTTTAATAGAATAAAAGAATAAAAATGACTGAAAGAATAGAAGGTATTTAAGCGTCAAGCTAGAAATGATCTCAAACGGTGTTGTCTTGAGTTCTAGGAAGCTTACCACTCCAACAGGAAGCTATAAATCACCACGCCCCTTTAGCTCTCCAATTCATATCCTTAAGAAATATACATAAATTTTCTTTTACCACTCTGTTCTTTTGTTCCTCCTATCATACTCACGAAATTTGAGGGTGTTTCCCCATTGTCTTATTTTTTGTTGTTGGTACAATTATTTTTGAAAGGGGAAGTGTGTTATGTTTTCAGAAAACAAGACAAAAAGTTTTCTTACATTTTTCTGAAATGGAGTAAGTAGTTAAGAAGAGACTATTTAAAGAGAGTAGTTGAGAAGATAATGACCAGCGGGTGGCCGAAATAGCTCAGTTGGGAGAGCGTTAGACTGAAGATCTAAAGGTCCCTGGTTCAATCCCGGGTTTCGGCAACTGTTTTCTTACCTTTTGTAACGTGAACTACAAGATACTGATGCCAAACTAAATGTCCATCGCCTTCAAATATACAATATAATAAGTCTATAGTGCCTTTTATATACTGGGGAATTGCATACATTTACCCTCAATTTCTATGGCAAAACGTAATTCTGTGCCTATATACAGTAATTCTTCCACAACTACCAGTAATTCCTTAAGGTAAAGAGGGGAAAAAAACCCAAAGCAAAACACTTAGTGCTTTATATTTATGTATTTATTTAGATGTTATTAAAGGCATCTATAAGAAGCAGGGCACGAGCAATTTCAATTGTCCCTTATTTACAGTAATTCTTTCGGAGTTCAAATTGCTAAAACACGCTCATTCTTTAGCGATGGCTTTCTGAGTGAACATCAGGGGTCTATACACACATTTTGGAATGTAGAAGAATCCTCAAAAGCCAGAAGGTAGTTGATTTGGAAAAGTACAGAGGACGTGGGACTAAGAGTTAACAGATTTCGTTTCTGTGACTTTTGAGCACCTGTAAGCCTTACTAGAACAAGAGCTCTTGAAGACTAGAGAAGTAAAACCTAGAAGACTGGCGGGACTTGAGCCTTTCACTATTGAATACTTAAGCAACCACTAGCAACTCACATGGAGAAGGCAATGGAACCCCACTCCAGTACTCTTGCCCGGAAAATCCAATGGATGAAGGCGTCTGATAGGCTGCAGTCCATGGGGTCGCTAAGAGTTGGACACGACTGAGCGACTTCACTTTCACTTTTCACTTTCATGCATTGGAGAAGGAAATGGCAACCCACTCCAGTGTTCTTGCCTGGAGAATCCCAGGGGCGGGGGAGCCGGGTGGGCTGCTGTCTATGGGGTCGCACAGAGTCGGACACGACTGAAGCGACTTAGCAGCAGCAGCAGCAGCAGCAGCAGCAGCAACTCACACTTCCCCCTTGCATCAGCGTCGGCTTAAAATTCGACAAAAATCATTACTTGTTGATTCATTTAGCTTTAAATGAATATATTCAGTGAAAATTTAACTAGGGGTAGGTCAGCAGGAGAGTTCAAAAAGTAGGGAAAAAACCAAACCAAAACAAAACAATGCAACCCCAGGAAATGTAAAGGGACATTTCCTGAGGCTGCAGGAGATTCCTTCAACTTTAGGTGATAAAAACTATAGCCTCCCCGAGGGCCAACGAGCTCATCTCACTCTATCTTCTCCAACCTCGTGCTTGGATCCTTCCATTCGCAAAATGGAAGATGAGTGATACAGAGAATGCACTGTATCACTGGGTGAAAATTTTAATACCAACTTGAAAACATTAGGTCTCTAAGTTACAAATTATTTGCAATTTGTGATACAGTAGGGACATGCTTTTAAAAACGGAAGGCTCCCTTCACCCACTATTGAAGATCCTATTACAGTGCTTTTTCTACAAATAAGCTATGCTCAATTTCTGCACGAAAATTTATCCGTGGATTTTCTAGTCCAAATACGAAGAATTGAAATAGTATAGATTCCTCATTAAAATCTATGAATGTGGTCTGAGGAAGAGGGATAAAAACATTATTTTTTATAATTTTTTAGACTAAAAGAAAAATGTAAACCAATTTACTTTCATAAAAGAGAGACACTCCTGTGGTGGCCGGTTAGCTCAGTTGGTTAGAGCGTGGTGCTAATAACGCCAAGGTCGCGGGTTCGATCCCCGTACGGGCCATTCCTGGCTTGATTTTGGACTTACGATACCCGCTGGGTGGACCTTTACAACCCACGGTTATTATAATCCGAGGTCCACAAGCTTAAACTTTTCCCTCGTGGCGGTGAACTTTACCTACGGTGCAGAGCGAGGATACAAGTTACACATTCAGAAATCTAGCCACCTATGAAGATCCTCTTTTGGTATAGTTTGAGGAATTCCCCCTCACTTGGCAGTGATCTCCCCCAGCCTCTCTGTTCTGCCTCAACGCAGAGAAAGAGGCAAGTCTGTTCTCTTTGGAGATGCCGCTCCAGCGCTGCCTTTCCACGCCTTCCTTACACACTCATCTTCTTTTAAAAAATAGTGGGGAGATTCCTCTTGGTTTTTCTGTCCACTTGAGGTCCAGTTTCCCAGCTCCTGCGTATGTCCGTAAGATTGACGTTTCCGGCTGGTGGGGTAGATACCAGGGATGAAAAGAAACCACTGGACCTCAAGGGTGTGTGTGCTAAGCCGCTTCGGTAGTGTCAGACTCTGCGACCCTATGGACTCTGGCCCGCTGGCTCCTCTGTCCTTGGGATTGTCCAGGCAAGAATACTGGAGGCCTTCTCCCAGGGAGTCTTCCCGACCCAGGGGTGGAACCCTCGTCTCCGATGTCTCCTGTGTTGGCAGTTAGGTTCTGTACCACTAGTGACACCTGGGAAGCAAAACGCAGACGCCCGAACAGGGACTTGAACCCTGGACCCTCAGATTAAAAGTCTGATGCTCTACCGACTGAGCTATCCGGGCTCACAACGACTATACCCATCCTGAGGTAAAAAACCTTCCTCATCGCGTCTCTACCACACTTCTTGACTCAGCATTTCCATAGGAGATGTCTCTTTTTGCCAGTAGCTATGCGAGGAATGGCACCCCACTCCAGTACTCTTGCCTAGAAAATCCCATGGACGGAGAAGCCTGGTAGGCTGCAGTCCATGGGGTTGCTGAGGGTCGGACACAACTGAGCGACTTCACTTTCACTTTTCATTTTCATGCATTGGAGAAGGAAATGGCAACCCACTCCAGTGTTCTTGCCTGGAGAATCCCAGGGACGGGGGAGCCTCGTGGGCTGCCGTCTATGGGGTCGCACAGAGTCGGACACGACTGAAGCGACTTAGCAGCAGCAGCAGCATGCGAGGAAAGAGCTTTGCAGGATGGTCTTCAGAGTCAGGACTCTTCCCAGTTGGAAAAAAAATACTGATGCAGAAGATACTGGTAGGGACATTTTTTTCTCTTCGTTTTTCTTTAAAGTTTCGTTGATGTAAAAACCTCCCTTCCGATGGTCTTTTTCAGTCACTTTTCTCAAGTTTAAGAAGCGATGAAAAGTAGGAAGAAAAGCTTTCTGGATGGGTCCTTTGATGATTCTTGAAGTCTCTTTCAGACTCAACGGACGGAAAATGAAGGATCAGTTCCACGAAAATATATTCGAAGGACTTTAAAAACTTGTTTCAGTATCCTTTAGAAAAGAATACCTAGAAGGGAAAAAAGTCAGCCCAACGAGCCAGCCAGGAGTCGAACCTAGAATCTTCTGATCCGTAGTCAGACGCGTTATCCATTGCGCCACTGGCCCTCGCTGGTTAAGTGCTCCTCACGTTCATGTTTTCATCAGTATCCGCAGTTCATGCCAACCAAAGACATGATTAATTTTTTTAAATCTAGTAAGGGGTTAAAACCAGAGACTAAATTGACTTCGGGAAAGCATGCTTTCTTTTCTGATTTGGTTCCATAACATGTATTTACAGAAAATGCTTTCTTTGAAAACAATGAGGAGTCTTCACTTACTTGCTGACTATGCATTGACAACTTGTTTACTTGTTTGCTGCTTAGTATGAAATCTCTGTGGACTCAGTTATCTATTTCTTATTCCACTTCAAATCCTGTCTTACCCAGCGTATATTAGTGCTAGTTTTGAGGTCTTCATTCCGCACCCCCGCCCCCTGCCCCACAACACCCACACACCCCGTTCTTTCCTACAGAATGTTCATCTGCCCTCAAAATCCTATAAGGAGACAAGGATTCAATAGAAGTATACATTTTAAGAATCTCATTTAACAAACTCAAAAAACAGAATAAAATTGGCTTAAAAATGTACTTAGCTGTTCAAAGTAGGCAAAACAGCTGAAAATGCAACAGTGCTTTTAAAGAGTGGTTTAGTACGTTGAGAAGGAGACAAGACTTTGTATGGTTTTGAAATTCAAAACAAAGTGAGAATTTAAAATATATTCTCTCTGTGCCTCAATTTCCTCCTTTGTATAAAAGGCTTTCTCTTAAAGAGAGCGTGGCAAATGCCGTGGAGTATTATCTTCCATTTTTATGGCTCTCACCTGCAGCCGCTGATATCAGGACAAACACTGAAGATGGTTGCCTGGGAATGATTTAAAGTAGCTGCAGCTCTCTATAATCACAAATCACAAAGAGAAACTATTTCCCAACGTCTCCTCTGTTCACTTTGCTACTGTCATCACTCTTACAGACTTAACAAACCATCTCAACGAAGCCAGTATGTTTGAGCGTGATCCAAGCCTCTTGTAGACAGTGGGTAGGCTGGGCTCTGGATGCTCACAGAGGCTCAGACTATGAAAGGGAACTCTGAAACTCTAAGCTGGCTGGCGCCCACTCTCTTTAAAATTTTCAGAACTGCCTTTCAAGAGATTTTTCTGTAATGCATGCTGCGTGGGACGGCAGCAAATTATTTGGAAGTTTCAAGAGTCAAGGATACACCGAAAACGAGAACGCTGTGAGCAGGACTTGAACCTGCGCGGGGAAACCCCATTGGATTTCGAGTCCAACGCCTTAACCACTCGGCCATCACAGCTCAGCAAGACCAGTTTTACTCATTGGACTAAAAACCAGTATTTATCGTTTCCCTGCAAGGTTGAAAGAAGAGAGGACCACCGGTTTCTGAGTGTCCTCAAGAAGACCTTCTCCAACCCCAAGCTTGCGTATTTCACTTAGTGACAATTTCAACTTTTCAGGTATTTAGGCAGGAAAAAAAAATCTTGGCAATATTCTTTACTTCAAATTTTCTTTCATTCCGTGGATGTGAGGAAATTGTCTTGTTCTACCTTCAAAATGTGTTTAGATGTGAAAAACTTTTCACCCCTCCAACTGCCACAGCCCTGCTCCAAGAAAGCTTCATCTCGTTTCTGTTTCCTTTTGCCTTTATCTAGTCAAAGTATCCAGAATATGCGATCTGGTGTGACTTAACCTCTAAGGAAAAAAGTCAGTTAAATTCCACCAATAAATCTGAATGAATTCACATCAGAAAGAATCCTCTTAGTCTACTGGTTGGACTATTGGGGGCAAATTCTGGGCCCTAGCTTCCCATCCGGAGAGCCCAGTCTCTGTCGCCCCCATGTGGTCACTGAATGCAGGCGCGGTCGTTAACTGAGCTGAACACCTGGAGACAGTGTCATTTCCCTGAAGGTGGATCAAGTGAAAGCATGCTATTTCTTGTGTTAGGCCCATTCCAAAAGAAAAACCATCCCTCTAAAGTGACTTTTAGCAAAATACATCATGAAATACACACAAACAAGCCGCCAAACTTTTCAACCCTTTCTTATTTCCGGGAAATCCCCAAACTGCTGGCACGTAACTGATTTCAGGAATGCTCAAGATCCTTCCTTTCATCCGAGGCCGTTTCCGCCTGCTGGCCTTCCACTTAGGGCGGAGCTGGATGCCAGATGCTGAGTTTTAGGAGAACGTAGAGTTTGATTCCGCTGAAGAGGAGGCTCTCCGCAACAGCCAAGGCCGGGAGTCCGCCCTGGGCCTGGGC
>NW_011494563.1:200013-205293 GCF_000754665.1 Bison bison bison
GGGGGAGGTGGGGGCGGGTCTGGCTTGTTCCACTGCGGTTGAATAGCCTAAAATCTAGCCCCACGGAGAAACAGTCCCAGAGGATCTTTCTGGGGTGGTGGGAACAGAGGGAAAGGGCGCTCCCCAAAATGCAGGTAAGAGCCTTCTTGCTCCAGCACAGATACCCGGGGAGTTTTTGAGGACAGGAATCTCCTCTTATCCATTCCCCAACCCCAATTGCTCCCCACAACTCTTTTTTCCCAATCTATGCCTGATGAGCTTTGGAACTACTGGATGGTACTAATAGGAGTAATAATAACTGAACAGTTGTGAGATCGCTGTCTGGTTTCGAGGTGAAGCACTTTTGTCTCTCTGAAGGTCAGGAGAAAGTCACTTTGCAGAAAACCTGTTCGTCCAAGACAGACACACGGCGCAGGCCTGGTGCATCAGGGGTCTCCTCCGGTTGACCCCAGGCTGGCCCCTCGGTCCTTCCAGCAAGAGAACGCCGAGTGCAGGAGGGGAAAGAGCGGGTGGGAAAGGGGAAACCCGGGCTTCAGAGCAGAGGGCGTCCGGACAGCTTTTCGTTTTAAACCCCTCAGCCTCAAGAGAAGGGCAAATGTGGTATATTTTTGAAGTCTGGTACCGCAAAAACAACGTACAGAGGTCTTCTGTGGAAATGGAAAACGATCCCCAGCTGAAGCCTGTTTCCGCCCGGTTTCGAACCGGGGACCTTTCGCGTGTTAGGCGAACGTGATAACCACTACACTACGGAAACCAGACATGACGGGCGAATGCTGCTGCTGCTGCCAAGTCGCTTCAGTCGTGTCCGACTCTGCGACCCCATGGACTGCAGCCTACCAGGCTTCCCTGTCCATGGGATTCTCCAGGCAAGAACACTGGAGTGGGTTGCCATTTCCTTCTCCAATGCATGAAAGTGGAAAGTGAAAGTGAAGTCACTCAGTCGTGTCTGACTCTTAGCGACCCCATGGACTGCAGCCCACCAGGCTCCTCCATCCATGGGATTATCCGGGCAACAGTACTGGAGTGGGGTGCCATTGCCTTCTCCCTGAGGGGCGAATAGGTAGAGGTAAATATTCTTTCTTGTTCTAGGTCTTTGAAATGTTTCCATTTTTCTTTCTTCGTTTTTTTTTTTTTTTTTAATCAATAACAAATACAAGTAGAAATGTGTTTACCAAACATATCTACCATAATGTTCAGAAAAACCTGCTTGAACGGCCAAAAAATTGGAATGCCCTTGAAGGCTTCCAAGAGAAAATGACACCAAATCTAAGACTTAATAGATGAAAAGAAGTATGATGGTTAGAGGTTAATAAGGGAATTTTTTTGTTGTTGGGAAGTGAACGAAATAGGAATAATCTTCGGGGTGGAGGGGGTGGGAATCCAAGCATTTGAAGCAAGACATGGAAAGAAATAAGACTAAATGGTTATATATGGGCCAGATCAAAGGCAAGATGGATGTGCCTCCCAAACTGGGGAAGGTATATTTCAATTTGAATCTGATGAGAGAGGGAGTGGAGACTAATCTTTAATTCTTGGAGTGTAGATGTCATCTATATTTACACTTAAGGTGTAAGTGTAATTTTTTAAGTGTGATTTACATACATTAAAATGCTCTAAACTTAAGGGTACTTATAGCTCAGTGGGGGAAAACATGTGACAACTCATTCATTGAATAAGCTCAGCAAATGACAATCTGAATAAACATAAAGAAAACTATAACTAGCCAAATTATGTTGATATTCTTGTAAAACAAAGATTTAAAACATCTTAAAAGCAGCTGGAGGGAAATGATACTACATCTTAGGTTAAATAAAGATTAAATGGAATAAGAAATATTAATTCAAAGGAAGGTAGAAAAGGAGGAACCAAGAACAAGTAGGATAAGTGGAAAACAAATAATGATGTCAACTTAAACCCAGATATATATCATTGCTTTTAGTGTAAATGGAATAAATAATTAAAAGGCATAAATGGGCTGGCTAAATAGTAAAATAAAGAAAACAAGAGCCTTTTGTGTCCTGCTTACAAGAAATATACTTGAAAAATAAGACAACAGGTTGAAAATAAAGTGTCGGGGAACTATGCAAACATCAACCATTAGAAACTTGGTTGACAAATAGAGGAGACATCAAAGTAAAAAGTAAGACCAGAGATAAAGAACATTTCATAATGATAAAGTGATCAACTCAGCAAGAAGACACGTCAATTCTTATATGAAGCCAAACTGAGAAAACTAAAACAAGAACCACAATAAGCAGAGCTATGGTTGGTGATTTTAAAGATCACTTTTAGTAGCTGATGAGAAACTTACAGAAAAGGGGAAATAAGTAGGAATTGAGGACATGAGCCATAGTAGTAACTATTCAACTTGATCTAGTTGACATTTATCACACAGAACATCCAACTACTGCAGAATTCTCATTATTTTCAAGTGCACATTAAACCTACACCAAAACAAAAAGGGCCCCAAAACAAGTCTTAATAAATTTAAAAGGATTCAAACAATTTAAAAAAATGTTTTCTGACAATAACAGAATTAAACTTGAGGTCAATAACAAAATGATAACTAAAAAAATTCTAATACTGGGAAACTTGAGCAGTATGCTGCTACTGCTGCTGCTAAGTCGCTTCAGTCGTGTGATCCCATAGACGGAAGCCCACCAGGCTCCCCCGCCCCTGGGATTCTCTAGGCAAGAACACTGGAGTGGGCCGCCATTTCCTTCTCCAGTGTGTGAAAGGGAAAAGTGAAAGTGAAGTCACTCAGTCGTGTCCGACTCTTAGCCACCCCATGGACTGTAGCCTACCAGGCTCCGCCATCCATGGGATTTTCCAGGCAAGAGTACTGGAGTGGGGTGCCATTGCCTTCTCCAGAGAAGTATACTTCTAAGTAAAATATAAGTACAATGGAAACTAGAAAATACTTTGAATTGAAAGAATGAAAATACAACACGCAACTAAAGTAGTGCTTAGAAGAAAATATATAGGTTTAAATGCATATATTAGAAAAAGAAGAAAGGTTTAAGACTGGGAAATCTTAGGGAGGAAATGATGTTTTGTATTTTAAGCCAGAGATATATGTCTTCTGGGTTGAGAATGACTTCAGATGGCCAGTCTTGAAGACAGGGAGAACAGGAAGAGGCTGTTAGAGATTGTAGTGAAGAAGATCCAAATAAGAACCAAGTAGATGAACAGAGAGAAAAACACCTCACATATGTTAAATGTAAATCAGGAAGACTGTTGTAATTTGGTGGGGTAAGGCAGCAGGAAGAGTCAAGTTTAATAATAGATTTCCAGTGGAAATAATGATCAGTTGAGTTTATGGTGTATGGTGCCAGTGGTACTCATGTGAAATCCTGGTGGCAATGGAAATGTGAATTTGAAATTAGGCAGAGACCTCTTTCAGACATAGATATTTTGAAAGATCAGCTCCAGGCAGGCAGCCAAGGAAGGGTCAGCTCCAGAGACTCCTCTTTCCCTAACATTTTCTCTCATCACCATGCCTTACTTTTCCACCTTTTCAAGGGACATTCCATTTGAATTTGTTCACCAAACTTTATCCAGTGTCCAAGATGGGAAGTGTATACCTGGATATGAAGAAGAAAGACCCACACAGCTGGCTTAAGACAATGTCAGTTGTACCCTCAGAGCACAAAAGAGGAGCTGTCCATTTGAGCATCCCAAGCCAGAGAACATTTAATGGAGAAGGAAGTTTGAATGAAGAATACGGTAGGTCAAGAAAGAAAGAGTAGTTCAACTAAGGAGAAGTCCCTTTAACAAAGACACAATTGAGAATGTCCATGACTTGTTTAAAACTGTTTTATAGAATAACAACCTTTTATCATTTAGACCTATTAAGTACTGAACACTTCTAGAGGTACAGGATTTCACTGATTAGATTCAACTCCATTTTAAGAGATTCTTTAAAATGTCAGTCTTTTGACACATTTGCATTCCCAGATGCTCAACAAAGGAGTAATTAATCTGTTAGGCCATGACAATGAGAAGCAAGAAGGTACTTAAGGTGCAATCATTGCCTGTAGAATTTTGTGCACATTACTAAGTATGGGGAAGTGGACATTTGTAGAGCCTAATTATTTTAAGATATATCTTAGAATGTCTAAAGAAACAGTAGATAAGCAGAAACATCTTTGTTTTTAGGATTTAATGTCTTTATCAGAACTTTTATGTAAAAATCTGTCTAGAAAAATTGTGACTTCATTTGTCTCTAAACTCATGCTAGATGCTTTATATGCTTTGTCACTAACTACTCTTCTTTGTCACTAACCATTTGTCTCTTTTCAAAAACTTCAGTGATGACCTAGAGTACAGAATCACTTGAAAAGTAGAAACAGCTATTACAGTACTCAATTCAACATTTACATTAGGTGTTTTTTTTTTTTTTTTTTTAGCCCTTTCTCTTTTTTCCCCCTTACCTTCTTTAGGATGAGGCTAAGAGCAGACATGCAAAGGAAAATTGAAGGCTTCCTAGAAGTGGTGAGTAGCAAGAAAAGGTTCAATGACAGAGGATTTAAACTAATCACTTCTGACCATAGGTCTTCCTACCCTATCCATTGTTCCTTAAAGTATTGGTACTAATACTTCTACATATTACCTTGAAATTAGAAAAGCCATTAGCTATTTAATAGTCTATTAAACAAACAACAAAAAAACTTGAGTGCCAACCCTACTCCAAGTGTATCTGAGGTTGCAAAAAAATAATTAAAGCTCTCCAGTAATCAGACAAATCTAAAGGATATCTGAAAGGGCATGTATTTAAAGCTGTTGAATCTCCTTCACTTGATTCCAATAGTTAGACAAAAGGGCAAACCTCTGCTAGGCTAGATTACCTATTCACTGCTAATATCATGATTCAGACAAACAATCAGAGAGTCCTTAAATTACTTCTGATCTATGATTTGGGAATGCTTCTCGGGGTATTCTTTACCCTTTTACCTCTGTCCTCTTCTACAAAGTACCCCATTTTTCCCAAGCAAAGCTTAAGTTCTGAGTATTAGGATATTCATCCAGTGTCAATTCAAGTTAGTTTCTACTCACTTAGAGAAAAATATTTTCTGAGTTTTCGCAAAAACCAGAACCAGAGTAAGACTCTGACAGGCCCCGCTGGGATTCGAACCCAGGATCTCCTGTTTACTAGACAGGCGCTTTAACCAGCTAAGCCACGGAGCCCAGCTTAACAAAGTTTTTAGTTATACTCTATTTGAACTTAATTTCATATGTCTCTTCGCTATAATGAATTTAGAAACTGGTTTGCCAGGTGAT
>NW_011494563.1:205393-206236 GCF_000754665.1 Bison bison bison
AGGGGAAGCAAACTTATGTCAGTCAAAACCAAAGAAAAATGTTCTTTTGGAAGAATAAATACAGGTACTAGATTAAGATGACTATCTTCTCATGAGAAATTGTTTCAGAGTGGACATCACTGGATTCAACTAGACTATAAACTCTGGCAACGGGTGTGTGTGTCGGGGGTGGGGGCTGGGGGGTTGTATGAAGTGTTAGGGGTGGGGGAGTGTGTGTCAGAGACCTTTGTTGAAGCCTAAAAGAAAAAATGAAATGATCTTCTATTAGCCATCATATTATTTTAGCCACACCTGCTCTCTTCTATATTAGTGTGTTGAAGGAGGGGTTACTGATCAAAGATACTGGTCAAAAGTATGTATTTGACACAAGATTTCTGAAAGAACAGTGGTGTGATGCACCTGTCAAATCACCCTCCAGAATGGTGGCACTTATTTCTCCACTTCAGGTATGTTGACTTCTAATGGCTTACGGCTGGGTTACTCTGCGCTATCGGCAACAGACAAGAGGGAAACCTTGCTCAAGAGTACACCAACCCTTGAGTGTAGCTCAAATCCAGCCTCAATTCAGAATATCACTAAAGGGCCATTTCAGGTTCAGATATCCTGGTAAGCTGAACTGAGGCTTCTTTTACAACATCAAGTTCAACTTTTGCCTCTTCCTAATCCTGTTTCCTTCACCCTCTTATTGCGGTCGATTCTAAGAGTGGTCCCAATAAGACTCTAACACCATCTTACACCAGGCTCAAGGAGAAGCAATTGGTTATCTCTGAGGAATTTCAGCAGCAGCCATCCCCAGAAAAGGCTGCTGCCAGCTGGAGCTGCTATGAATCAGCAGAGGCGGTG
>NW_011494563.1:206336-220914 GCF_000754665.1 Bison bison bison
CTAGGGGTGGAGGAGGAGGCAAGCTCTGGCCCTGCAGCCGGCCTTGCAGCCTCCCCTGGGTCACTGCTTTGGCATCTCTATCTCCATCGCAATGTTTATTTCCCAGGAAACTGACCTTTAACACAAAGCAAGCGACTACAGTCTACCATCTAAGTCTGAATAGGGCCCAGGTTCTCAAAAACCACTTAAACATACCAAGTACCTGAGTAGAACCAGAATGTCAGGTACTACTAATAACATTCTGCTATACAAACTTTCAGAATTTTCACCAAAGAACAAAACAAATGAAGACATGTACAAGTTGATTAAAAGATGTACAAAGTTAGTGAAAGGTGCTGAAGGGCCAGAAGAATAATTTATATGTATGATATTAAAAGCAAAATTTTAGTGAAATGGAAAGCAAGAAAAAAATGGCAGATTCAGCCAACCAAAGAGTATGATTCCCATTTCCAGGAAAAAAAAAAAAGTGAATACCAAGTATTGTATTTAAAACTTTATTTACTAGCAGTGCCTATCCAAAAGAAACTATGTAATATACATAAATACATATGCAAACAGGTCAATTCAGTTCAGTCCCTCAGTCCAGTCTGACTCTTTGCGACCCCACGGAGTGCAGCACCCCAGGCTTCCCTGTCCATCACCAACTCCTGGAGCGTCCAACCATCTCATCCTCTGTTGTCCCCTTCTCCTCCTGCCTTCAATCTTTCCCAGCATCAGAGAAAGATTTTCCCAGTGAGTCAGTACTTTGCATCATGTGGCCAAAATATTGGAGTTTCAACTTCAGCATCAGTCCTTCCAATGAATATTCAGGACTAATTTCTTTTAGGATTGACTGGTTTGACCTCCTTGCTGTCCAAGGGACTCTCAAGAGTCTTCTCCAACACCACACTTCAAAAGCATCAGTTCTCCAGTACTCAGCATTCTTTATAGTCCAACTCTCATATCCACACATGACTACTGGAAAACCATAGCTTTGACTAGACAGACCTTTGTGGGCCAAGTAATGTCTCTGCTTTTTAATATGCTGTCTAGGTTGGTCATAGCTTTTCTTCCAAGTAGCAAGCATCTTTCGATTTCATGGCTGCAGTCACCATCTGCAGTGATTTTGGAGCCCCCCAAATAAAGTCCCTCACTGTTTCCATTGTTTCCCCATCTATTTGCCATGAAGTGATGGGACAGGATACCATGATCTTATTTTTTTGAACGTTGAGTTTTAAGCCAACCTTTTCACTCTCCTCTTTCACTTTCATCAAGAGGCTCTTTAGTTCCTCTTCATTTTCTGCCATAAGGGTGGTGTCATCCGCATGTATGAGGTTATTGATATTTCTTCTGGCAATCTTGATTCCAGCTTGTGCTTCATCCAGTCCAGCATTTCACATGATGTACTCTGCATATAAGTTAAATAAGTAGGGTGACAATATACATCATTGACATACTCCTTTCCCTATTTGGAACCAGTCTGTTGTTCCATGTCTGGTTCTAACTGTTGCTTCTTGACTTGCATACAGATTTCACAGGAGGCAGGTAAGGTGGTCTGGTATTCACACCTCTTGAAGAATTTTCCACAGTTTATTGTGATCCACACAGTCAAAGGCTTCGGCATAGTCAATGAAGCAGAAGTAGATGTTTTTCTGGAATTCTCTAGCTTTTTCAATGATCCAGCGGATGTTGGCAATTTGATCTCTGGTTCCTCTGCCTTTTCTAAATCCAGCTTGAATATCGGGAAGTTCAGGATTCGTGTACTGAAAGCCTGGCTTGGAGAATTTTTTGAAGCCTGGCTTGGAGAATTTTGAGCATTACTTTGTTAGCATGTGAGATGAGTGCAATTGTGCAATAGTTTAAACATTCTTTGGCATTGCCTTTCTTTGGGATTCGAATGAAAACTGACCTTTCCCAGTCCTGTGACCACTGCTGAGTTTTCCAAATTTGTTGGCATATTGAGTGCAGCACTTTCACAGCATCATCTTTTAGGATTTGAAACAGCTCAACTGGAATTCCATCACTTCCATTAGCTTTGTTCATAATGATGCTTCTTAAGGCCATTTGACCTTGCATTACAGGATGTCTGGCTCTAGGTGAGTGATCACACCATCGAGGTCATCTGGGTCTTGAAGATCTTTTTTGTATAGTTCTTCTGTGTATTCTTGCCACCTCTTCTTACTATCCTCAGCTCCTGTTAGGTCCATACAATTTTTGTCCTTTATTGTGCCTATCTTTGCATGAAATGTTCCCTTAGTATCTCTAATTTTCTTGAAAAGATCTCTAGTCTTTCCCATTCTATTGTTTTCCTTTATTTCTCTGCACTGATCACTGAGGGAGGCTTTCTTATCTCTCCTTGCTATTTTTTGGAACTTTGCACTCAAATAGGTATATCTTTCCTTTTCTCCTTTGCCTTTAGCTTCTCTTCTGTTCTCAGCTATTCATAAGATCTTCTCAGACAACCATTTTGCCTTTTTGCATTTCTTTTTCTTGCGGATGGTCTTGATCACTGCCTCCTATCCAATGTAGTGAACCTCCCTCCATAGTTCTTCAGGTTCTCTATCAGATCTAATCTCTTGAATCTATTTGTCACTTTCACTGTATAATCGTTAGGGATTCGATTTAGGTCATACCTGAATGGTCTAGTGATTTTCCCTACTTTCTTCAATTTAAGTCTAAATTTTGCAATAAGGAGTTCATGATCTGAGCCACAGTCAGCTGCCTGTCTTGTTTTAGCTGACTGTATAGAGCGTCTCCTGGAAAAGGCAATGGCAACCCACTCCAGTGTTCTTGCCTGGAGAATTCCAGGGACGGGGGGAGCCTGGTGGGCTGCCGTCTATGGGGTCGCACAGAGTCTGACACGACTGAAGCGACTTAGCAGCAGCATACAGGGTCTCCATTTTCGGCTGCAAAGAATTTAATCAATCTGATTTCAGTCCATTGGAGAAGGAAATGGCAAATCACTTCAGTATTCTTGCCTTGAGAACCCCATGAACACAGTTAACTTCTAAAAACACTACTATCCTTAACTTAACAGGAACAGTCGTGTTGGAAAGGAGGAAAGAAGTAGAATCCAGAAAAGAGCAGAGGGCGAATAGGGAATTAGCTCCTCTGCCGGCCTTTCCCTGGGTTGATCCCTGCCCTCAGGGTTCACCTCGCAGTTTAGCCGCTCAAAGGGGGTTTCCCGCCTCTTCACAGAGTTGCCCAATCCGGGTCTCCACTTCTCCCATCCCCAAGTTTCTTTCGCTCCCGCTGACCGCAGCCGGTCCGTCGGGCGCCACCACGTGTTTGATGACCAACACTGCAACACCAAGACTCACATACATTCCCGTGCTCGGAGCCCGATACCTGGGGCTCACAGCTGCGGATTCCGGGTGGCGGGGCGGGCAAAACCACCCAGAGGCCAGGCGGCGACAGGGTTCAGGTTCATGGGACCCGAGGCTTCCGAGGAAAGCTTAAAGATCTCCAAGAGTAGAGAGGAATCTGGGTCTTGCGCGCCGGAGCCGAGTCCTTCGAGGCCTCTGGAGGCTTCGTGGTCAGTTCCGTGATGCACCCGTCGCGGTCTCAGGAAGCCCTGCCTGGGGACGTTGGCCTGAATCTTCTCGGGTCAGAATCCAAAGTTTGAGAGAGCTTTAAGTTTTTCCGGAAGAAGGACACTTTCTTGAGGCAGAATGAGAAGCTTTTTCATCCATTTTCTAGGCCAATGAAGAAAGACGAGAAGAAGAATGGAAGCAACTTATGCTTCCCACAGTAAACTGCAAAACCATGCTGTTTAAGTGTCGTTTGTAATTTGAAGGGCAAAGGTGTCGTCCTGGCCGGTTAGCTCAGTTGGTTAGAGCGTGGTGCTAATAACGCCAAGGTCGCGGGTTCGATCCCCGTACGGGCCAAAGTTGACCTCGATTTTTGTCCTCTAAAATGGAAACCTGTGCTAGCCTAAGAGTTCTATATTTGGCATTGGAGCTTCTTTGCAGAGAAGGAGAGTCTGCAAATTTTCTTGCTAGCGGGTTCTAGAACCTGCTTAGGCGGAGTGAACAGATCCCACTCCAATTAACAAAACAGAACGATAGCAGAGACCTGGCAGCTAAAAGGTACAACAGAGGGCCTTTCTTTATTTCATTTTGTTTTGTTTTCCATAAGGAAACTGTTTCTTGGAGAGAAAAAAAAATCAGAGGAAAAAGAGAGAGGGAGAAAAAAAAAAATCAATGTCTCTAGGGTGTTTGCTCTCAATATATCTCCTTTCCGTATTGGGGAACCAAGAAAAGGAAGTGAATCACTACATAATACAGTAAAATTGCTAGAAAGAATTGCCCTGCCATAATAATACAGTAAACGTGGCTGATGCTCAGAGTTTTCCTTACCTGGGATAGGAGTTTTCAGATCCATGTTCCATATTCAATATTAGTGGTGAGATTAATATTAATTGAAAATTGAAGCAATTAATATCCTGGGATATAAATCAAGATGCTATAAAGTTGGTTTTTTGAATAGGAGGGTCCTCAGAATATGGCCATCCACTAAAAAAAAGATAAATACCGATTTTAAGGAGCAGTTTAGTCACAATGAAAAGGAAGTTCTCTAAGGTTAAATGATCAGAATGCTGACTCTAAACTCTGTCCTCGGTTATTTGTAAAACGAGAATGATTGTAACAGTCACCTCATAAATTAGTTATGTTTAAATATGTTAATTCATTTAAAAGACATAAATAGTCTTTGGTTCATAATCATGGCTAAGTAAGATTTTATTTACACCTGTGATGTCTAAATAGAAAGTACTGAAAAACTAGAACTGAAGTATTGCATAGCAACCTTAAAAAGCAGGTCCATTTTACTCTCACAACACCACATTCATTCCCAAATTCAATGTATATTTTTTTCTACCTGTCCTAAGCATCAGCTCATTTTTTTTCCACCTCAGACCTAGTTCCTCATTTGTTCATGGAAAGCTTTATTCATTACTATTCCCTGGGTTCATGTAGAGCTTTTTCACATTGAGTTTTTTTCTAGCTCATTATTAAGGTTATATGCCTTTCATTTATCACTAGCATTACATTTCCATTATTTGCTCTTGGAAGGAAGCTTTTAATTTTTGCTCAGGGATGGATGAGTGCGTGTTTGGATGGATGAATTATTTTAATTCAATTTGTCTTTAAAAATACTGCTGGTATTTCTTCCAAGCACCTATTCTTCTCATTCCCCAAAAGTCTGTAGGTAGAAAGACTCTTTTCCCTTCTCTTACCATCTTTTACTGTGGTCTCCAAGATGCAAATATATCAAAGTCCTTACTATCAAATGTTCCAATTTGCCATTTTCATTAAAAATGGTTTTTGTACTTGTTACAGAAGAGTTTGCATTACAAAATGCATTTGCATTGGTTCCAAGAAGGTATGTTCTGAAAGGTAAGGTTCATTCTTGACCTTGATAGACTTTTTTCTTTTGTTTCCCTTTAACAGAAGCAGACCCACTATATATAGGACTGATATTCCCATTTGTGATAAAGAAATTCTAGAAGGTCAATGCAATTAAACCATTAACGAAGAGTAGTAGTTTGTATGAGGGCCGGTTAGCTCAGTTGGTTAGAGCGTGGTGCTAATAACGCCAAGGTCGCGGGTTCGATCCCCGTACGGGCCACTTTTAAGTCTGACTGGGATGACCAACAGTGTGAAGCAAGAATAGAACCAAGTTTAACCAGTTTGTCGGTATTACGCTTAGGCTGCCTAATCTTACAGCTATCTTTAATATTGCAGCCTGAAGCACTTTGGGCAAAATGTTCTTTGCTCTTAACACAAAGGAAAAGCATAACCTCTCCTCTCAATCATTAAAGTGTGATTATGACAATTTAGCTTGCCTGCCTACCTCTGAACTTATAACAGCCAGCAGGGGAATGCTTTTGCTTATTTGTTTAAACCTAAATTTGTAAATCAATCATCTATAAAGGCATACATGCGTGCATGCTAAGTCGCTTCAGTCGTGTCCAACTCTGTGTGACCCCATAGACGGCAGCCCACCAACCTCCCCCGTCCCTGGGATTCTCCAGGCAAGAACACTGGAGTGGGTTGCCATTTCCTTCCCCATTGCTTGAAAGTGAAAAGTGAAAGTGAAGTCAGTCGTGTCGGACTCTTAGCGATCCCATGGACTGCAGCCTACCAAGCTCCTCCATCCATGGGATTTTCCAGGCAAGAGTACTGGAGTGGGGTGTCATTGCCTTCTCCCTATAAAGGTATAGGATTTACAAATTCATCTTAAACTACTCATAAATTGCCCTGGAACTTAAAATGGGGGTAGAGTCTCCTGAGTTCTTCAATTTATGAATGATGGATATTGGAACAATATCAGTTTTTTAAGAAGGAAAAAGGGTGAAATGGATACCAGGTAGCAACCATGACCAATAGTAAAGACTGCTCACTCTACACCTCTGCAAACCTGTTGCAATGTGCCTCCTGTACACTAAACCTGCAGCAGTAAAATCTCCAGTTCTCAGATCTCCTTGTCACTAGGATTTCCTGTGTCACATAGCTTTTGCTGAGCAGATGTGCTTGTGTAAGACTCAGTTCAGTTCAGTCGTGTCCCGGCTCTTTGCGACCCCGTGGACTGCAGCACTCCAGGCTTCCCTGTCCATCACCAACTCCCGGAGTTTACTCAAACTCATGTCCATCGAGTCGGTGATGCCATCCAGCCATCTCATCCTCTATCGTCCCCTTCTCTTCCTGCCTTCAATCTTTTCCAGCATCAGAGTCTTTTCCAAGAAGTCAGTTCTTTGCATCAGGTGGCCAAAATATTGGAGTTTCAGCTTCAGCATCAGTCCTTCCAATGAATATTCAAGACTCATCTCCTTTAGGATGGACTGCTTGGATCTCCTTGCTGTCCAAGGGACTCTTAAGAGTCTTCTCCAACACCATACTTTAAAAGCATCAATTTTTTGGCACTCAGCTTTCTTTATACTCCAACTCTCACATCCATACATGACTACTGGAAAAACCAAAGCTTTGACTAGACAGACCTTTGTTGGCAAAGTAATGTCTCTGCTTTTTAATATGCTGTCTAGGTTGGTCATAGCTTTTCTTCCGAGGAACAAGTGTCTTTTAATTTCATGGCTGTAGTCACCATCTGCAGTGATTTTGGAGCCCTCAGAAATAAAGTCTGTCAGTGTTTCCATTGTTTCCCCATCTATTTGCCATGAAGTGATGGGACCAGATGCCATGATCTTAGTTTTCTGAATGTTGAGTTTTAAGTCAACTATTTCACTCTCCTCTTTCACTTTCCTCAAGAGGCTCTTTAGTTCTTCTTCATTTTCTGCCAGAAGAGTGGTGTCATCTGCATATCTGAGGTTATTGATATTTCTTCTGGCAATCTTGATTCCAGCTTGTGCTTTATCCAGTCCAGCATTTCTCATGATGTACTCTGCATAGAACTTAAATAAGCAGGGTGGGTGACAATATACAGACTTGACATATTCCTTTTCCTATTTGGAACCAGTCTGTTGTTCCATGTACAGTTCTGTTGCTTCTTGACCTGCATATAAATTTCTCAGGAGGCAGGTAAGGTGGTCTGGTATTCCCATCTCTTGAAGAATTTTCCACAGTTTGCTGTGATGCACACAGCCAAAGGCTTTGTCAATGAAGCAGAAGTAGATGTTTTTCTGGAATTCTCTTGCTTTTTCGATGATCCAGTGGATGTTGGCAATTTGATCTCTGGTTCCTCTGCTTTTTCTAAATGCAACTTGAACATCTGGAAGTTCATGGTTCACATACTATTGAAGCCTGGCTTGGAGAATTTTGAGCATTACTTGCTAACGTACGAGATGAGTGCAATTGTAAGGCAGTTTGCACATTCTTTGGCATTGCCTTTCTTTGGGATTGGAATGAAAACTGACCTTTTCCAGTCCTGTAGCCACTGTTGAGTTTTCCACATTTGCTGGCATATTAAGTGCAGCACTTTCACAGCATCATCTTTTAGGATTTGAAATAGCTCCACTGGAATTCCATCACCTCCACTAGCTTTGTTCATAATGATGCTTCCTAAGGCCCACTTGACTTTGCAGTGTAAGACTGGGAGAAATGAATATTGTGAGATAAAGACTGAATAGCTCTTCTGACATATGTCAACATAAATAAAGAGGTAAACTGAGACAAGTTCAAATTACCAAAAAATAGAGTTTATTCAGGAATAGCAAAGGAATTACAATTCAGGAAACTCATAATATATAGCAAGGTAGGTCTATTGAGGTTTTTGAGGTGGTTGTATTTATGATCAAGAATGCAAAGAAGGGCAAGTCCAGTCAGATTAAGGGCTACTCATTGATTAGGAGATAAGTCTCTGTCTTCTGTAAATTAGGCATTTTAGGGGAAATAAGTCTCCTAGCTCTTACCTACCATTCTTCAGAGGGTGCGTATGTGACCTTTCATTTCATATCCTCTGGTTTGATTTTAGCTTGAAATCCTTTCACATATGCAAGGTTGTTGCAGGTATTTTGGTTTATGTGCAGCTACTGTCTAGGATTTTGTGGAACCAGAAGTGGCAGCAGTAAGATTTCTACAGAAGCATTTTCATGGCTGAGTGCTTCTGGCAGTGTAGTGTAATCTATACTTGATTCTGGTCTCCAAGAAACTCTGTGAATGCCTAAGAAATCCCTTTTAATTTTACCTTATTTGTGTGGATTCTGTCTTCTGCAACTAAGATCCCTGATTAGTTAACAACATTGTCTGGTGCAGTTATGGTAAATCTATACAGCAGGAAACAAAGGCCAAAATAATGTGGTTTAAAAAGACAATGATCTGTATTTGAAGTAAAGTAAAATTTAAAGGAGTTTAGGCAATTGATGGAATATAAGAGAAGGCCTTAACATTGGGAACACTGTAAATGACTTCTAACTTTTTAGTTAGCGTTCGCATGGTGAGATTTACCCACCATAGATCAGTCTACAGTTTCTACTCCTTCATGCACTGTGATCGTTTTACTCATCTTTCTGATTGATAAATACCATATTCTTCTTTTTTCTTTCCTGTGCTATCCCACAGCCATAATAATCTTTCCTCTTTACCCATGCCACCGATTATGATCTTTGTTTCTCCTTTTGTATTTCTATTCCTGTCCACATTCCTTGATTTTCTTTCTTCCTCAGCACTCCATTCTAGTACCCCCTTACCTACCATTACCACTATCTGAGAGACTTTCACATTTATACCTCTTTCCTACTGTTCTACTCTTTCATTCACATAAACTTCATACCCATATATCAGATTTCTCAAGACAACTTTCCTGGACCAGGCCTGTTGGAAGTTTGTTGCCAAACCTTTGATGATGACATAATGCTTCAAGTGATCTATGTCCAAGGTCTTGATAACTTACACACCTTAGATAAAAGGTGCCTGAGAATTCTCACTCCAGCCCTCCTTGTAACTCACATATGATTTTATAATATATGTTATATAATATATTTATAAAATATATAAAACTGGTAAAGTCTGAACAATGGTTGGATACTTGATGATCTTATTTTTGGTATTTTTTTTAGATGTGATAATAATATTGTGATTATGTTTTTCAAAAGCATCCTCATTCTTAGAGATACTTAAGTTTCAGCCTTTTGTCAGTCATATAGGAGCTGGGCAGAAGGAAAGAATCAGTAATACTGATTCTCTATTTAAAATATTGATATTGTATTCATTATAGTTTTTTGCATTAATTTTTACTTTAAAAATACTTTCAAATGTTATTGTCTCTATTGCAAAGCTTTTTGGAAGTCTCCTAAATTTTGTGCCTGAGGCAAGTGTCTAACTCATCTTAGTCGGGGTTGTGTTAAATTTATCAGTGACACGGGTCTGAGATTCAAGCAATGTGTCTGAAGTAATGAGGGCTGGGTTATAGGTTAATAACATTGCCATGAGTTGATAGAAGGTGTGAGACAGATACATCGAATTCATCGTACTATTCTTTTTTTGCATATATACTTTTGAAGTTTCCCCAAACGATTTCTCTGTCAGACTTTCCCAACCCATTTAGAAGGCAGGGCCTAGAACAGAGTAAAGGGACAAGAAGCTGTAGAAATAACCACAGAGACGCAGAAACCTCCCAGGTTCCTAGAGGGGACCTGGAAACAAGGCCAGTGAAAGTAAACCATCCTGTCTCTCTATTCAACCCCAGAGGAGTAAGTGTTCACGTTCTTGTTTTCCTGGCAGCAGGCCTCCGCGATTTCCGGAACAAACGCCCTGAATCTCGTGCCCAAGCAAGACTGCCTGGACCTTCCAGGCAGACAGAGAAGGATCAGGCTTCGCAGCCTCTGTTCTGACAAAGGCAGGACTTTGGTAAATGTCCAGACTCCGAAGTCTGGATTAGAGCTGTTCCCCGTGGCGCATATTCTTGCCCAGAAGCAGCAGTTTGCAAAAAATCAGGAGGTGTCAGCGGGCAAGGATGAAGGCAAGTAAGTTTCGGCGCTTTATCCCCGGACCCCAATACAACCCCCGCGGGTTTGGGAGCTGAACCTAATCGAAGATTAAGCAGAAGCGTATCTGGCGCGAGAGCAGATGGCATAGGCGTGGACGCTCCCCATCAGCAAAGTCCATCCGGAAGCGGCCTTGCCTTGTGGACCGTAATAGGTAGCGAGTCATGGTTTCTGGGTGTGCTTGTGAGGGGCGGACACATGCAGGGAGAGATTCAAGTGCTTGAGCTACAGGTGCTGGAGAGATCACGTGCTCTAGATAATGATACCTAGTGGAGAACCGTTACCCGGAAGACAGAAATGTTGCGACTGTGTCAGGCGCACTGTTTGATGATTCTGGGCATCAAGTAAATATGAGATGTGTAGTGGTTAGGGGTTGGGGGCGTTAGTCATCAGAAAATATCAGTACATCTCCACAGCCAGCCTGCTCTCACCTTAGAACCACTTGGAGGGCTTTTAAATTTCCCAGGTAATGCCAGTGTGCAGCGGGTGGAAATAACCACTGGGCTACTGTCCGATCCAAGAAGTGCATCTGACTCTTTGTTCTTCTGGGCAGAAACCGTTCTTCTAACACTGTCTAGTCGAAGCCGTGAGGCCTAACTGGCACTTAATTTGTGTAGAGAGATTCTCAGAAGGAAATTTATCAGCAGGGTACTGAGTCCAACACTTGGATAATACAAGGAATGAGTAGAGCGAGTTCTCATTTTATCCTACTTAATCTGAGGCACTCAGCAGTATTTTTTTTTTCTATGTTTAAGCAGATTTTTCAATTAAAAAAAAAAAAACCAAGATCATTTTGTAGTTTAAAAATCAGAGATGTTTGAAGATATATTAGCCTGCAGGTTTCAGCCAGGTTGTGGCATGTGTCAGAATTTCTTTTCAAGGCTGAATATTCTTCCATTGCATGCCAATGCCACGTTTTGTATATCCATTTATTCATTGATAGGCACTTGGATTGCATTCAGCTTTTGGCGATTGTGAATAATGCTGGTATTGCATATGATTGGACAAATATTTCCACAACACCCTGCTTTAAGTTCTTTGGGAGTGTATATCCAGAAGTGGAATGGCTGGATCATGTAATTGTACTTTTAATTTTTTGAGAAACTTCCATACTGTTTTCCATAGCAATTGCCCCATTTTACAGTTCCACCAACAATATGCAAGAATTCCAATTTCTCCTTCTTCTTGCCAACACTTGTTATTTTCTGAGTTTTTTGATAGTAGCCAATATAGATGTGAGGTGGTACCGCTGTAGGTTTGATTTGCATATGCTTAATGATTAGTGTCATCACGCATCTTTTCCTGTGCTTATTACCATTAATATATCTTTTTTGGAGAAATGTTTGTTCAAGTTCCTTTCCCATTTTTCAATCAAGCTGTTTTTTGTGTGATTTTTTAAAAGACTGAATAATCTCTTGGATCTGCTATTTTTTGTAGTAATGGTAGATAAAAGAGAAGGTATGCTCAGAAATACTTCCTGCATCATGTTCAGTTCTTCTGGCTTTTTGAATATGTGTGTATAAAGAAGGATTCTTGTTTTCTAGATGGACGAGGTGGAGAGAGAGTACAATCCCGGGTAGCAGAATTGTAAACAAATGCAGGCCTGAGAAATAGCCTGCTGACCTTTGCTAAAGTGTATAGCAACAGCAGGTAAGTCTGGAGAGAAAGAGCTTTATAGATCTTGTAGGAGACTTAGAGGTGCATCTTGTAGTCTAATGTCATTCAATAGAACTTTGCATAATGGTGGAAATGTCCTACATCTGTGTTGTCCACCATGGTAGTCACTGGCTACCTGTGGCTGTTGAACACTTGAAGTGTGGCTAGTACTGTTGAGTCTGTTTTACTAAATGTTGATTAATTTTATTAGCTCCATTCACCACATGTTGGGAACTTCTGGAAACATTTTTTAAAAGCAAGTGACTTCTCTAAAAAATAAATTATGAAAGGGAGGGTCTGTGACTTGGCTGGCATGCTCCATCAATTCTACCCTCTGCTCTTTTTCTCTTCTCTCTTCCTATCTGGAATTCAGACAAGACTCCTGGAGGAACAGCAGCTATTCTCAATCTATGGTAATGAAAGCCACTGAGCAAAGACAATTGAGCAAAGAAGACAGAAGGAGCCTGGGAACTTCATGGCATTCTTGACCAGTGGTGCCAGCCCTGGATGATTGACCTCAGGACCTCTTGTTAAATGATATATGCAAACTCCTTTTTGTTTAATCCACTGCAGTAAAATTTTCTTTTGCAGTGAATCAAATTCTAACTGATGATATGGCTAATGTGTGTTAGTACCTGCTTTGGGCCAGTGGACTTCTAAGAATTTTTATGTACTAACTTTTTTTTTAAGCACATATATATTTTTAAAATTTATTTATTTTTTAATTGAAGGATAATTGCTTTATGTACTAACATTTTTAATCCATACAGTGAATGACTTTATGAGATAGATGAAAGGAGCAAGCAGCATTAGTCTCACCTGGAAATTTGTTAGAAATGCAGGTTCGGAGGCCTGACCCCAGACCTCCTCAGGCAGAATCTCTGGGAACAGGGCCCACAGTCTGTGTTTTAACAAACCCTCCAGGTGATTCTAGCGTCTACTGAAGTTTGACAACTTTATAGATAGGGTATTTTTACTGTCCCCATTTTATAGGTAAGTAGACTGAGCTGAATTTCAGTCACTTGCCCAATGTCACACAACTAGTAAGACTAACTCCTAAATCTGTGTTTATAGCCACTGTGTGACATCACATGTTAAGAATTCCTGCTCTAGAGTAGTAGCCTTCAAAATTTGAAAGCATACCCCTTTGAAAAATTATGTACCCCTTGTACATTTTTAGATCAGTATCTAAAAATTTCAAATCATAAGTTCAAATAGTTGTAAAGAATGTGATTCCCAGTACATTGTAATTTGTGGCATTTTAAAAATGTGTACCATCACTCTTCTAAACAAATCTAAATACCGTAGTGAATATTTGGTTAATGGACTATCGTCTATTAAAAAAAAATAAATTTTCTTTAACATTTGACATTTTATATCCTCTCTTTTGTATTTGAACTTTATTTTCATTCCCCCACTCCACAAAAATACATTGTATTGTAATATGGTCATTTTTTTATCTACTCTGTTGTACTTCTTCTCTGTATGACTATATAGCTTTAAGTTAACAATTTGTTTCCTGCATTGTTATTGCAGTTTTTGTTACAGCAAATCACTGTGAGTGTATTAATATCTTGATAAGTTATAAACATAAAATAAAATTGAATTGCAAACTCATCTCTTAATGACATGGATGGGACTAATATTTTCTAATTAATTTGTGTATCCATGGATGAGTAGTCCCTGTTGCAAGACTGATGTTGCAAGGTTCAACATCATTTTATGTCTATTTAATTATTAGAGATATGAGCTAATTAAGTAGTTAGGAATTAAAGGAATTTTGAAATATGAATGCAATTCTAATTTTTCTAACCACATGCTAAAACCACATTATCACTAAAGTTTTCTGTTAGTCTATTGTTGACAACTGGATTGGACCCTCATTCATGTTTGAAGGCACAGTTCAGTTCACTTCAGTCGCTCAGTCATGTCCGACTCTTTGTGACCCCATGGACTGCAGCAGGCCAGGCTTTCCTGTCCATCACCAACTCCCAGAGCTTGCTCAAACTCATGTCTATCGAGTTGGTGATTCCATCCAACCATCTCATCCTCTATTGTCCCTTTCTCCTCCTGTCTTCAATCTTTCCTAACATCAGGGTCTTTTCCAATGAGTCAGTTCTTAGCATCAGGTGGCCTAAGTATTGGAGTTTCAGCTTCAGTGTCAGTCTTTCCAATGAATATTAATGGCTGATTTCCTTTAGGATTGACTGGTTGGATCTCTTTGCAGTCCAAGGGACTCTCAAGAGTCTTCTGCAACACCACAGTTCAAACGTATCAATTCTTGGGTGCTCAGCTGTCTTTATGGCTCAGCTCTCACATCCATACATGAATATTGGGAAAACCATAACTTTGACTAGATGAACCTTTGTTGGCAAAGTAATGTCTTTGCTTTTTAATATGCTGTCTAGGTTGGTCATAGCTTTTCTTCCAAAGAGCAAGTGGCTTTTAATTTCATGGCTGCAGCCACCATCTGCAGTGATTTTGGAGCCCAAGAAAAGAAAGTCT
>NW_011494563.1:221014-246023 GCF_000754665.1 Bison bison bison
CTTTAAGCCAACCTTTTCACTCTTCTCTTTCACTTTCATCAAGAGGCTCTTTAATTCCTCTTCATTTTCTGCCATAAGGGTGGTGTCATCTGCACATCTGAGATTATTGATATTTCTCCCTGCAATCTTGATTCCAGCTTGTGCTTTATCTAGCCCAGGATTTCACATGATGTATATACTTTCTACATATAAGTTAAATAAGTAGGATGACAGTATACAGCCTTGACCTACTCCTTTCCCAATTTGGAACCAGTCTGTTGTTACATGTCTGGTTCTAACTGTTGCTTCTTGACCTGCATACAGATTTCTCAGGAGGCAAGTCAGGTGGTCTGGTATTCCCATCTCTTTAAGAATTTTCCACAGTTTGTTGTGATCCACACAGCCAAAGACTTTGGTGTGATCAATGAAGCAGAAGTTGATGTTTTTCTGGAATTCTCTTACTTTTTCTATGATCCAGTGGATGTTGGCTATTTTATCTCTAGTTCCTCTGCGTTTTCTAAATCCAGCTTGAACATCTGAAAGTTCTCAGTTCAGGTACTGTTAATGCCTGGCTTGGAGAATTTTGAGCATTACTTTGCTAGCGTGTGAGATGAGTGCAATTGTGTGGTAGTTTGAACATTCTTTGGCATTGCCTTTCTTTCTTTGGGACTGGAGTGAAAACTGACCTTTTCCAGTCCTGTGGCCACTGTTGAGTGTTCCACATTTGCTGGCATATTGAGTGCAGCACTTTCACAGCATCCTCTTTTAGGATTTGAAATAGCTCAGCTTGAATTCCTTCACCTCAAGAAACCATCTGAGTCTGCAAAAGAATTTTGTTAGTCAGTCTTTAAAGACATTCACTTTCTTACTGATAGCATTATTTAGAGTCATTTTGTCAGATGCTTTGAGGAGGCTTTGTGTCTTGGGGAAATAAGACGAGTATGCTATTGGATGGTTGAAAGTTATCTCCTTTTTCTTAGTGGGAGAAGAGTTGTGACAAAAGAAGGTGGGAAAACACAGAGTTTTTAGGCAGGTCAGTCCTAAATGAATCCACATACATGTCCAAGGTCAGGAAAATGATTCCTTGTGTCCATTTATTCCCAGGGATATACATACTCTAGTTTTAAAACTAAAGGATACTAAGTGATACCTCTTAAAATTACTATTGGCAGGTCTCTTCCTCTATCCAGAAGCCTGGGAGGGTGGGAACTTAGCCCCCCTCCACCACCAGTGCTGCATACTTCATATCGAAATGCATGCTACAAGTAGTTTAAGGAATCAGTTGGTAGCTATTTTTACTTTATGTGTTAGATGTGAAATTAACGCTTATAATACATAATATATATAACAGGGAACATATGCTTATATTAATCTAAAATACCAATAGCAGTTTCCAGGTATCCATAGAGATGAAACGTGAGGGTCACTCAGAGAGTCAGTAGCAGGAGCCCAAGAAAGGGACAGAAAGAACAAAGATGGAGAGTGGCCCCCAGAGGCACCTGACCCTCTACCTGACACAATTCAACTTTCTGTTATAACATTTCCAGCTTTACATTTTACATTATGTGCTTTAAAAAAATAAACAGAAATCTTTTAGTTTTCTGTTGCCGCATAACCAGTTATCATAGTTTAGCAGATTATAACAATGCCCAAGTATCTACTCAGATTTCTGTAAGTAAGGAGTGTGAGCACTAGGTAGCTGAGTTCTCTGCTACCTAGGATTTAACGAGGCTAAAATCATACATGGGGCTGCATTCTAAGCTCTCATGGTGATGGTCGAATCCTTACATTCTTGCTGTTGGCTGGGTGTTCTCAGCTCCCACTGGCTACCTGCATTCTGTTGGCCCCCTCCATCTTCAAAGCCAGCAACAGAGACTCTCTCTCACTTCAATCCCTCAATTCCTCTCACACTTACAATCTCTGACTTCAGAAAGAGCCCAGTCCCTTTCGAGGGCTCACCTAAGTAGGTCAGGCTCACTCCTGATTATCTTCCTTTTTTAAAGTCAGTGGTGCTATGTAGCATATCCTAATCATATTCACAGTATGAGGGATTGTGCAGGATTTGTATGTCAGAGGGAGGGCATCTGTGTTACCACTGAATTCTGCCTACCTCAAGAAACAACAACAGAGGTTGGATTTGAGTAGAAATTGCCAGCAGCCCCCACTGACTGGAGGAATTTAATCAACTCTGATACAACAGGTTCAGACCTTCTCTGTGGCAGAGATGGGAATGGCATGGTGATTTCAGATCTCATTTGAGTCTCTCGTGAAGAAAAGTATGTAATTTAACTTCTGTAGGGATGGAACTTGGACATTGGTGTCATCAACATTATAACCTAAACTACTTTGCAAACCAACCACTAGGAGATTGCTGTGTTTTCTCTTCAGAAAGTTTCAATATGAGTAAAATCTTTGTTCCCTGGAATCTCATTTCAGAAAAAACAAACTCTTCACTCACCCTTTCTCTACCCCATCCAAAGGAAAGAAACAAGAATATCCACTTTTGTTAAGGATGAGTCTTGCCTCTCCATGGAAACTTGGTGTTTCTCAAACCAGCTTATTCAGATGAGTTCTCAGGAGGAGCTTCCTTCCTCTTACCAGGGCGACCAGGAGCAAACACAATGCTGATGACTCTGACCTGAAACCCGAGGAAGCTCATGAAAATGACCTGCTGAGCTGTCTAACTCCGTTGGGGTTAGAGAACTACGAAATGCAGAATCTAGGTGTTTGATCTCAAAACATAAGCACTTTAACTATCAGGACAGTTTTTATTTGATTTCTGGGTTTATTTTAAAGACTGCTATAAAGGAAGAGTGTGAGTTTCTTTTAAGGAGGAAGGAAACTAACCTGCAGAGTGGCAAAGATAATATGGGTATTCAGAGTGGCAAAGAGCCCTTCTTAATTTGCCAGCCCTTAATATATTATCTTTTCATTCTTCAACTGTCTTCCATGAAGTAGGGATTATTATCCCCATTTAACACATGAAGAACTTGAGGCTCAAAGAGTTAGTGGGAAAGCCAGAATTAGAGTATATGATTGTTGAGTTTTAAAGTCCATGCTCTTTTAAATCATCTTGAAGATGCCAGACTTCTAGTCCTCTGGATTTTAAAGAGAACAGAATTTAATATGCTCGAATTTCAATCATTGGACATAATATGGGTATTCAATAATGGTGCTGGGGTCACTGGTAATCCTCTGGAAATGAAGTAGAGTTGGACTGATACCTCACATATTAAGACAGGAAAAAAAATATATATATCAGAGATCTAAGTTTAAAAAGAAGTAAGGGACATTCTAGAAAAAATGAGTTATTTTGTTACTCTTGTTGATCTTGTATAGGGAAAAGGCATATTCAAGTTAGACACAAAACAAAAGACAAGACTGATAACCTCACCCTCATAGTCCAAAGTCTGCAATGTCCAAAATTACAACGAAGTGCAAATGAACTTCTTGTTACATATCAAAACATGACTTAATTGACTCATTTAAAGAACTTTCTACAAATCAAAAGAGAAAGACCCAGCAATCATGAAGAAAAATGAGTACAGGATATTAAAAAACAGTTCACAGAAAAGGAAGTACACATGGCTCTTAAACATAGAAGATGTTTAATAATACCACCACAAGAAAAATGTAAATAAAAACTCCACTAGGAGACCATATTTTACATTTCAAATTGGAAAAACAAAATAGAACAAAACACTTGTATTCTGCTTGTGAGGAATCAACTACGCTTTCCAGAGTGAGTTGGAGGGACTGCCCAGGCAGAGTTGAGCTTTCTGAGTAGGACGCTTTGGAAACAATGAGAATCCCTCTCCTCACTTCCGCGGGGGCTACAGAGAACTTTCTTTTCTTTTTTATTATTGCCTGATTGCCTGAAGAGCAAATGGGGGGCCGGGGGGGGGGTGTCCAAGTTTCTATTTCTCTTGGAACTCAGAGCTGAAGTATTTAAATATCTTTAGGCAGATGGTTGATTTGGTCGGTTTTCCTATGTTGGCAGTCTTAATAGAACTGTGCAGGGAAATAATTCACACACTTAATACTGCCTACTGAAGCAATTTCTTTCGGTTTGAAGACAAGAAGTGTTTCACAAAAGGATAGAAAAACAGATATGTAATCTTTCAAGTTTATTTCTAAAGGCCAGTACTCTCTCAGGAAAGATTTAGGAGAGCAAAATTTCACCTACCGAGAGTGGGGTTCGAACCCACGCGGGCACTAGCCCATTGGATCTTAAGTCCAACGCCTTAACCACTCGGCCATCCCGGTTGCTGACTACCGCTGTTCTGCAATTATTTTTTAAAATTAGAACCAATGTATTGTCCTGTGCATATAAGAAAGCACTGAATTATTTCTGGCTTTGTGGAATTGCATCAAAATATGAGGAGGATTATGACTGAGAAAACACAGCAAGCTCTCTGTGCTTTCTGAAACCTCTCACTTTTTCCTGTCCGCTCTCACTAGATCACCTCAAATCCAGAGAAATGTTTGTCTTTTCTCAAGGTTGTTGTTGTTGTTGTTAGTTGCTAAGTAGTGTCCGACTCTTTTGCGACCCCATGTACTGTATCCCTCCAGGCTTTCCTGTCCATGGGATTTCCAGGCAAGAATACAGGAATGGGTTGCTATTTCCTTCGCCAGGGAATCTTCCCGTCCCAGGGATCTAAGCGGGGTCTCCTGAATTGGAGAAATCTCATTCATTACAGCTGAGCCACCAGGGAAGCCCAAGAAAAGAAGAAAGGATTACGAGAAAAATCACAACATTTCCTTCAGTTCACCTACTACTCATCAGTAGCCGTTGTAAATTCTAGTGGTGGAGGTCGAAAACTCCCAAGTGGAGGTGCCGGGGATTGAACCCGGGGCCTCGTGCATGCTAAGCACGCGCTCTACCACTGAGCTACACCCCCGTTGCTAATCCTTTGTCCGAAAAGGAATAAACAAGTGGGAGGAGGAGGCCCTAGAGTAGCAGAAATTACCGCACTAACGCCAACAACAAGGCTTCTCAGGTACCACTACCGAAGGCACTGTCCCAAATTTTCCTTAAGAGATTAGCGGTTTGCCTGCTGAATTCAACCCCCCACCGCACGACAACAGACTGGGGCCCAAGAGACACTATATTGAAACGAGCTCACTTTGGGATTACATTTGGAAATCACTAGTGGACCCAGCGGAGAAGGCAATGGCACCCAACTCCAGTACTCTTGCCTGGAAAATCCCATGGACGGAGGAGCCTGGTAGGCTGCAGTCCATGGGGTCGCGACTGAGCAACTTCACTTTCACTTTTTACTTTCCTGAATTGGAGAAGGAAATGGCAACGCACTCCAGTGTTCTTGCCTGGAGAATCCCAGGGACGGGGGAGCCTGGTGGGCTGCCGTCTATGGGGTCGCACAGAGTCGGACACGACTAAAGCGACTTAGCAGCAGCAGCAGTGGACCCAGAGGCAGTTCAAATTCGTGACTTTGATTTTAATGGCAAAATGCTTTCACTGACAGCCCAATATGTCCATAAAAGAAACACATTGGGCTAGGTATAGGCTGTGGTTGTTGCTCAGTCCCTAAGTCGTGTCCGACTCCTTGCCACTCCATGGACTGCAGCCCGCCAGGCTTCCTTGTCCTTCTCTACCTTCCGGAGTCTGCTCAAATTCATGTCCACTGATGCTACCTAACCAACTCATCTTTTGCTGCCCCCTTACTCTTCTGTCCTTAATCTTTCGCGGCATCAGGGTTTTTTCCAATGAGTCAGCTTTTCGCATCAGGAGGCCAAGGTATTAGAGCTTCAGCTTCAGCATTAGTCCTTCCAATGAATATTCTGGGTTGATTTCCTTTAGGATTGACTGGTTTGATCTTCCTGCTGTTCAAGGGGCTCTCAAGGGTCTTCTCCAGCACCGCAGTTTGAAAACATTAATTCTTTGGCCCTCAGTTTTCTTTATCGTACAACTCTCACATCCATACACGACTCCTGGAGAAACCAAAGCTTTGACTGTACGGACCTTTGGGGGCAAAGTAGTATCTCTGGTCTTTAATACGCTATATTTGTCATAACTTTTCTTCCTGGGAGCAAGCATCTTTTAATTTCGTGACTGTAGTCACTGTCCACAGTGATTTTACAGCCCAAGAAAACAAAATCTGTCACTGCTTCCACTATTTCCCTTATATTTATCCTGAAGTGATGGGACCAGATGCCATGATCGTAGTTTTTTTAATGTAAAGTTTCAAGCCAGTTTTTTTCACTCTCCTCTTCAAGTGGTCTGGTACTCCCATCTCTTTAAGAATTTTCCTCTGTTATTTGTGATCCACACAGTCAAAGGCTTTCGCATAGTCAATGAAGCAGAAGTAGATTTTTGGGTGGGGGTGGGGAACGCTATGATCCAATAAATGTTGGCAATTTGATCTCTGGTTCCTCTGCCTGTTTGAAACCCAGCTTGTACATCTGGAAGTTCTCAATTCAGGTACTGCTGGCTACAGACCGGAAGACTAGAACTTCAAGTGCTTCCAGAAAAGACAGCACTTGTGACAATAGGGACTCCAATCTTTGCACTCAAAAGTATCCCCCGGAAGACTTATTACAAATGCAGATTCCAGAACCCCTCTTGCAATGATCCTTTAATCAATAGGGTAGATTTCAAGAATCTTAATTTTACCAAGGACTCCCAGGTAATCCTAACATCAACTGTCTTAAATGGCAACAGTCATGTAGGAGTGCTGAAAGTTGTCATGGGGAATTTAAGAATCCATGAACGAAGCTCCCAAATAGGAAATTTGTGTATCTGGAGGAGACAGAGCTGAAATGAAATCCTGAAGCACAAGTTGGAATAGAATGAAGTAATATTGAACACTTAATGTGTGAATATCTCTCAGGTAACCAAGAGAAACCCCACGATGAAAGGGTCGTGTCAGTTGTACCAGATAAGCAAAGAGGGTCCAAAGACAACTGTTCAAGTTTCTGGGGCAGTCCAATTTTTACTTGTGGCTCAGCTGGTAAAGAATCCGTCTGCAATGTGGGAGACATTGGTTCGATATCTGGGTTGAAAAGATCCCCTGGAGAAGGAATGGCTATCCACTCCAGGATTTTGGCCTGGAGAATTCCAGTCCGTGAGGTCGCAAAGGCTGAGAGACTTTAACTTTCTTTTCAATCTTTACTTGGACTGTTCGAACTGCCTCCGTCCATAACCAGATCTTTCTTTTTGATAAATTCATGGAAAAGAAATGGCCCCCTCAAGTCCTTTGACTGTTCAATTCTGATTTTGAATCTCTGGTCAGATCAAGTTTCCATTCCTAGAAGAGATTCCTGTCCAAATATGCTGCTGCTGCTGCTGCTAAGTCACTTCAGTCGTGTCCGACTCTGTGCGACCCCGTAGACGGCAGCCCACCAGGCTCCCCCGTCCCTGGGATTCTCCAGGCAAGAACACTGGAGTGGGTTGCCATTTCCTTCTCCAATGCATGAAAGTGAAAAGTGAAAGTGAAGTCGCTCAGTCGTGTCTGACTCTTAGCGACCCCATGGACTGCAGCCTACTAGGCTCCTCCATCCATCGGATTTTCCAGGCGAGAGTATTGGAGTGGGGTGCCATTGCCTTCTCCATGTCCAAATATACTTCGTAGTAAAATCTCAACCAAACCGCTGAAATGAAAAACAACACGTTGTGACGTTCTTCACTATCGGGGCCTCGTGGCTTAGTTGGTTAAAGCGCCTGTCTAGTAAACAGGAGATCCTGGGTTCGAATCCCAGCGAGGCCTTTATCTTCTTGGCTTCAAAAGCAAACTCCATGGCCTCAGAACTTTAATCTTCAAAGGCTGCTGGAGAAGATATTTTGAAGACAAGCAAAGAAGCAGGAGTTAGAAAATTAATGGGTTGTTTTCTGGTTGAGTATTAAAATAACATTTTGAGTAACAGTCGTTTTTCAGATGTCTCATTTGCAAATATTTTTCTCTGTCTTGTCTTAATTTTTGTTAAAATGTCTTTCACATAGCAAGTTTTACAATTTTAATGAAGTTCACCTTTAATTCTTTCAGTAGATAAACAGTTTTCTTAGCACCATTAGTTGAAAAGACTGTAATTTCTCCATTGAATGGTCTTGGCACTCTTGTCAAAAGCCAACTGATCATATATGCAAGAATCTACTTGTGGGGTCTTTATTCTATTTCATTGGTCTATATTTCTGGCTGTAAGTCAGGACCACATGGATTTGGTTCCTGTAGCTTTAAAGTAAATTGTGAAATTAAGAAGTGAGAGGGCTCCAAATTTATTCTGCTTTTTCAAGATCTTTTTGGCTATTTGGGGGGTTCCACAAGAGTCAATGTTAATTTTAGGATGAATTTTTTTAATCTCTAAAAAAAATTGGGATTATGATAGGGATTGTATTGAAACTGCAGATCACTTTGGACTTTATTGACATTATAACCATATTAGTCTTACAATTCATGAATACAGATATCTTTCCATTCACTGATATCTTCTTTAATATCTTTTTTTTTCTCTCTCTAAAGTTTTATGGTTTTCAGTGTAAACCTCTGCCTCCACCTTGATTAAGTTCATTCCTAAATGTTTCATTCTTGTTCATGCAATTGTAAAAGGAACTGTTTCTTAATTTGTTTTGGATTGTTCATTGTAAGTGAATAAACATGCAACTGATTTTGTATGTTGAATTTTGTATCTTTCAATTTTGCTGAATTCTTTTATTAGCTCTAATGTGTGTGTGTGTGTAATCCTCAGCACTTTCTATGTATGACATTATATCTTTCTCTTGACTACTTGTCCTGGCTAGAATTGATATTACTATGCTGAATAGATGTAGTAAAAGTGAACACCTATGTCTTGTTCCAGGTATTAGAGAAAAAGCTTACACTTTTCCACCATTGAAGATGCTGTGACTTTTTGATAAATGACTTTTATCATGAAGATAAAATAGTTTCCTGCTATTCCTAGTTTATTGATTTTTTTTATCATGAAAGAATGTTGTCAAATGCTTTTTCTGCATCTATTGAGATGGTCCTGTTCTTTTTTTCTTCATTCTGTTAATATGTTAAATCTCGCTTACATTCCAGGAATGTATCTTATTTGGCTGTGGTGTATAATATGTTGCTGTATTCAGTTTGCTAACATTTTGTTGAGGATTTTTGCATCTATGTTCATCAGGGATATTAATCTGCAGTTTTCTTTTCTTCTAATGGCTTTGATATTAAGGGAATGCAGTCTTCATAGAATGAGTTATGTTCCCGTCTTTTCAATTTTTTTGGAAGAGTTTGAGAGGGATTGTGTTAATTCTTCTTTAAATGTTTGGTAGAATCCACCAGTGAAAATGTCTAGGTTGGACTTTTCTTTGTTGTAATTTTTTTGATTACTGCTTCAATATACTTAACAGTTATAGGCTGTCAAAATATCTGTTTCTTCATGTTTCAGTTTTGGTAAATTGTGTGTTTCTGGGAATTTGTCCATTTCATTTAGGTTATCCAATATGCAGTCATACAATTTTTCATAGTGTTGGCTTGTTATATTTTTATTTGTGCAAAATCTGTAGTAATATCCCCACTTGCATTTCTAATTTTAGTAATTTGAATATCTTCTTTATGTTTTTCTTTGTAAATCTAGCTAAACATTTGTCAATTTTGTTGAACTTTTCAAAGAGCCAAATTTTTGTTTCATTAATAATTTTTCTATTGTTTCCTGCCTGCCCTTTCTGATTGCCAGTCTTACCTGAGTGCCTGCCCTATGGATTTACAACTTGCTTAGCCAGTCCCCACAACTGGCACTCCCCAGTTTCTTCAGTAAATAACCCCACCTCCCAGTATAAAAATGTTTTCTTGATGATTCTACACAAATTGACCATCTCTGGATAACCAGCAGGCGTATCAGCAATATTCCTAGAACTTTCTAGTAACTACCCACTCTACCTACTCCCAGGGAACCACTATTCTGACTCCTAACAATGCAAAAGCTTCTTGCCTACTTTGTAATGTAAACAATTGGCGTCATAGAATACGTTCTCTTTTGCGCGTGGTTTCTTTTGGTCAGCAGGTCTGTGTTCATTCTTATACGTTATGGACTATTTTTTCTTGTTGCTTTATAGATTTTGACGCTAACAGACCTAGGCAATTGCAGATGAGCACTTGGAAAGTTGCTATTCTCTCGACTAAATATCGCAGGATATTTTGGTAAATAGCCCTGGGTTATAGACATGCTTTCACCTATCCTGACCAAAAAAAAAAAAAAAAAAATAACAGCTCTATATCTTGTTTCCGTAGTGTAGTGGTTATCACGTTCGCCTAACACGCGAAAGGTCCCCGGTTCGAAACCGGGCGGAAACAATAGCTTTTGCTTGAGGTTTCCAACTGACCACATTGATCTTTGTTTATCTTTAAACACAGGACCCTTCTTCCGTAGCACGAACAAGAACAAAGTACCAAGCCACAATGAAATTAGTACTGACAACTGAGAACCGCCAGGGGAGTGTTTTCATTCAGATTCTCTCTTGAGGTTTACAGAGTTTGTTTCTTAACCAAAACCCTACCTGTTCTGGGACCCGGAAAACAAGTATTTAATGAAGAAACAGAAACTCCTGAAGGGACTGAAGGAAGATGGTGAAAAGAGCAAGAGGAAACTTGCGGAAGTTATTTGGCAGACAGAGCACAGGATGAAAGGCGTCAGAGGTTTCTATTCTTTGGTCTGGGAGATCCAGACCAAAATAGAATAGAATAGAGGTTTCTGTTCTTTGGTCTGGGAAATCCAGCATTCGCTGAGGACGAGAGAAAACTGTCAAAGGGATACGAAGCCCCTTTTCATGAAGCCAAGGGCAGAGGCCTGAGAGGGTAAATCAGGTGCCCGGAAAGCTGAAAATGGCAGTCAGTCAGTCAATATATGGAAATGCTGCTTCTAGTTTCCTCAGGGAAACTTTCTTGAGGACGGAAAACAGAACGAGCTAGTTAATATCCTTTCTCCTCAAGTCTGAATTCATGCCTTCCTCGGTTATCCGTAAGGAAGGACTTGGGGACTTTGCTCGTCTTGTTTCGAAGTTCCTCCCCTGAGCTCAGAGCAGCTCCTGAAGGAAAGATGCCGGATTTTTGGCAGATTGGGAAAGCGCAACATGGAGGGGAATACTGAGGTCATTTAATTCTTGGGGAAATTGATCTCAGGCTAAGGAAAGAGGGAGAAAAAAATATGTATTCTAACTAAGTGGCTGATCTTTAATATGGTAAGGAAGAGGAGAACCAGTGGCTCAATGGGAGCAGAGTGGCGCAGCGGAAGCGTGCTGGGCCCATAACCCAGAGGTCGATGGATCGAAACCATCCTCTGCTAGTACTTTTGTAACATCTCCAATACACGGCCTCGGAGAGTGTATTTTGATTTCCTAAAGTTCATTTAGGGTTCAGCGTTTTCCTTTTTTCTCCTCAAATGACTGCACAATTTCCTTCTCGTTCAAAAGATAAGAGACAAGTCTTATCTTTGGAGTAGAGGAAGAGCTGACAAATTTCATGTTTATTTCCAACAAATTAACCATTTGTGTTACAGAGATTATATACTGAGATAGGATATAATTTTTTATTTTCTTGCACATTTCCTTACACTCAAAGAAAAAAAAACATTGTTATTTTGCCTGAGATCATTGGTTGCTAGAAACCTACATTGCCTTTTTACTTGAGTCGGGGGGTTCAGGTTCCTTTCACTCTTTTGTTCATTCTTAGGCATGATTTATAATGTTCAAGTTAATAGAAAAATGCTGTGAACTCTTCTCTGAAGCAATTTATGTTACAATAATTGAGAAGACACCTTTCATACACTATCCCTGTTCATACTTACATAAACTGAATTCATGGGAATGTTACGAGAAAAAGAAACAAAAACCTTGCATATGAAATGATATAAAACAGTAGACTACATTTACAATTTTTTTGTGCATCAGAATTCCATGGAGAAACTAGAAGAAAAATAGTTTTACTGATATATTTGCAAAAGAAATTGAGAGAAAATGTCTAATTAAAATAATTTAAAATGAGTGACTATATATGACAAGAAAATAGAAATTCTTCTAAGCAGTGAGAATTCACAGAGAAAAATATCAAAAGAAAAAATATTAATAAAATTTTGCATGTGGTGGATCTGTTTCATTCCTTCCTTTACTTCACTGATGAATATGTTCTTATTTGGCAAAACCAACCATTTTCAATTTATTTTGCTTGCATATTCCCAAAAAGCATTTTTAACTGAAAATGTCCAGGCACAGGAGATTTGTTGAATAAACTGAGACATATAGACTCTGAGGAGAAGTACCATGCAGCTGCAAAAAAGATATGGAGTGATTAACAGGAGATATTGTTACTTATGTGAGGGGATGTACAGATTAAGATTATAATATGCTATCTTTTTTCAAGAAGGAAGGGGAGTCAGGAAAACAGAAAACAGCAAAGATAGATGAGTGAAACTGGCAATATAAAAGTGTAGTAATAGTTCTAGGGTACATGAAGTATTGGGTTGTCCAAAAACTTCATTAAGACATTATGGAAAAACCAGAACGAAATTTTTGGCCAACCCAAAAATTTTATGGGAGAAATAGAGAAGGAACAGGAAAGAGTGGAAGAGAGAAAAAAATAGGAGAGTCACAGACTGTCCTTGAAGTGTGGATCATAGAAATCAAAAGATATTCCTCAGAGATTGAACCCTTGGCTTTATTTGTGTAAACTATGATTTCAATTCAGTCCCTCAGTCATGTCCAAATATTTGTGACCCCATGAACTGCGGCATTCCAGGCCTTTCTGTCCATTACCAGCTCCTGGAGTTCACTCAAACTCATGTTCATTGAGTCAGTGATGCCATCCAATCAACTCATCCTCTGTCGTCCCCTTCTCCTCCTGCCTTCAATCTTTTCCAGCATCAGGGTTTTTTCCAAGGAGTCAGTTTTTCGCAGCAGGTGGCCAAAGTATTGGAGTTTCAGCTTCAGCATCAGTCCTTCCAATGAATATTCAAGACTGATTTCCTTTAGGATGGACTGGTTGAATCTCTTTGCTGTCCAAGGGACTCTCAAGAGTCTTCTCCAATACCACACTTCAAAAGCATCAATTCTTTGGTGCTCAGCTTTCTTTATAGTCCAGCTCTCACATTCATGCATGACTACTGGAAAAACCACAGATGGACCTTTGTCGGCAAAGTAATGTCTCTGCTTTTTAATATGCTGTCTAGATTGGTCATAGCTTTTCTTCCAAGGAGTAAGCGTCTTTTAATTTCATGGCTGCAATCACCATCTGCAGTGATTTTGGAGCCCAAAAAATAAAGTTTGTCAGTGTTTCTACTGTTTCCCCATCTATTCGCCATGAAGTGATGGGACAGGATGCCATGATCTTAGTTTTTTTGAATGTTGTTTAAAGTCAACTTTTTCACTCTCCTGTTTCACTTTCATTAAGAGTCTCTTTAGATCTTTTTTGCTTTCTTCCGTAAGGGTGGTGTCATCTGCATATCTGAAGTTATTGATATTTCTCTCAGCAGTCTTGATTCCAGCATGTGCTTCATTCAGTCCAGCATTTCTCATGAGGTACTCTGCATATAAGTTAAATAAGTAGGGTGACAATATACAGCATTGGCATACTCCTTTCCCTATTTGGAACCAGTCTGTTGTTCCATGTCCAGTTCTAACTGTTGCTTTTTGACCTGCATGCAGATTTCTCAGAGTGCAGGTCAGGTGGTCTGGTATTTCCATCTCTTGAATTTTCCACAGTTTGTTGTGATCCACACAGTCAAAGGCTTTGGCATAGTCAGTAAAGCAGAAGTAGATGTTTTTCTGGAACTCTCTTGCTCTTTCAATGATCCAACAGATGTTGGCAATTTGATCTCTGGTTCCTCTGACTTTTCTAAATCCAGCTTGAGCATCTGGAAGTTCATGGTTCATGTACTGTTGAAGCCTGGCTTGGAGAATTTTGAGCATTCCTTTACTAGCACGTGAGATGAGTGCAATTGTGCGGTAATTTGAACACTCTTTGGCATTGCCCTTTTTTGGGATTGGAATGAAGACTGACCTTTTCCAGTCCTGTGGCCACTGCTGAGTTTTCCAGATTTGCTGGCATATTGAATGTAGCACTTTCACAGCATAATCTTTTAGGATTTGAAATAGTTCAACTGGAATTCCATCACCTCCATTAGCTGTGTTTGTAATGATGCTTCCTAAGGCCCACTTGACTTCACATTCCAGGAGGTCTGCCTCTAAGTGAGTGATCACACCATCATATTTATCTGGGTTGTGAAGATCTTTTTTGTATAGTTCTTCTGTGTATTCTTGCCACCTCTTCTTAATATCTTCTGCTTCTGTTAGGTCCTTACCATTTCTGTCCTTTATTGTGCTCATCTTTGCATGAAAAGTTCCCTTGGTATCTCTAATTTTCTTGAAGAGATCTCTAGTCTTTCCCATTCTATTATTTTCTTCTATTTCTTTGCATTAATCACTGAAGAAGACTTTCTTATCTCTCCTTGCTATTCTTTGGAACTCTGCATTCAAATAGGTATATCTTTCCTTTTCTCCTTTGCCTTTCACTTCTCTTCCTTTCACAGCTGTTTGTAAGGCCTCCTCAGACAACCGTTTTGCCTTTTTGCATTTCTTTTTCTTGGGGATGGTCTCCAATCACTGCCTCCTGTACAATGTCACAAACCTCTGTCAATAGTTCTTCAGGCACTCTATCAGATCTAATCCCTTGAATTTATTTGTCACTTCCACTGTATAATCATAAGGGATTTGATTTAGGTCATATCTGAATGGTCTAGTGGTTATCCCTACTTTCTTCAATTTAAATCTGAATTTGGCAATAAGGAGTCCATGATCTGAGCCACAGTCAACTCCCAATCTTGTTTTTGTTGACTGTATAGAGCTTCTCAATCTTTGGCTGCAAAGACTATAATCAATCTGATTTCAGTACTGACCATCTGGTGATGTCCATGTGTAGAGTCAGCTCTTGTGTTGGAAAATGGTATTTTATATGACCAGTGGATTATCTTGGCAAAACTCTGTTAGCCTTTGCCCTGCTTCATTTTGTACTGCAAGGCCAAATTTACCTGTTACTCCAAGTATCTCTTGACTTCCTACTTTTGCATTCCAGTCCACTATGATGAAAAGGACATCTTTTTGGGGGTGTTAGTTCTGGAAGGTCTTGTAGGTCTTCATAGAACTATTCAACTTCAGCTTCTTCACCGTTACTGGTCAGGGCATAGACTTGAATTAACGTGATATTGGATGGTTTGTCTTGGAAATGAACAGAGATCATTCTGTTGTTTTTGAGATTGCATCCAAGTACTGCATTTTGGACTCTTTCATTGACTATGATGGCTACTCCATTTCTTCCAAGGGATTCTTGTCCACAGTAGTAGATATAATGGTCATCTGAGTTAAATTCACCCATTTCAGTCCATTTTAGTTCACTGATTCCTAAAATGTCAATGTTCACTCTTGCCTTCTCCTGTTTGCTTGATTCCAATTTGCCTTGATTCATGGACCTTACATTCCAGCTTCCTATGCAATATTGCTCTTTGCAGCATCAGACTTTACTTCCATCACCAGTCACATCCACAGCTGGGTGTTGTTTTTACTTTGGCTCCGTCTCTTCATTCTTTATGGAGTTAGTTCTCCACTGATCTCCAGTAGCATACTGGGCACCTACCGACATGGGGAGTTCATCTTTCAGTGTCCTGTATTTTTGCCTTTTCATACTGTTCATGGGGTTCTCAAGGCAAGAATACTCAAATGGTTTGCCATTGCTTTCTCCAGTGGACCACGTTTTGTCAGAACCCTCCACCATGACCCGTTCATCTTGGGTGTCCCTACTCAGCATGGCTCATAGTTTCACTGAAAGAGAGAAACTATGCTTTATCACATCTTAGCTACCTCAAACAAATGCTGAAACCTCATGACCTATAATTTTTATTTTCTGGATCTCTTCAAAGCCTGCAGGGTTCACCAAGGAAAAGACAGGGTTTAATGGCACCAGCACCTTTACTAATAACTAAATAGAGATCCAAAGGACTGAAACCTAACTCCTGAGATTTCTGTACTCCAGGATATCTGGTTTATATGTATGCTTATTCAATGTGTTCTCAACTTTTACAAGAAGCTTGAAATTACAAAATGAAACATTATTTGAATCTCCAACCTCCCCTTCTTTATCTTCTTATTCCCCTTCATCTGAAAATGTCAAATGCCCTAGGAGAAGAATGCTTTATGGGCAGTAAAATGTATTAAAATAAAATCTAATCAGAAGATGCTAACATTGTCATAAGTATACATAAAGGGAAATAAATTTATAAAATAGATAAAATAATATAGACATTAATAAGTGACAAATTTGATATTTCAATTCAGTAGGTAGGCAAAGATAATTTTAAAATAAACTGTGATGACATAACTAACTTTGCCTTTGGCAGAAAACAGAGATGAACATTTACCTTCAACAAGTAACAAATCACATTTCAGATTGATTAGTGATTTAAATACAAAATGTAAAATAATAAAGCATGTAGTTGCAATTAATAAGAAAACTCAGAAGAAAAAAATATTTACTTGGAAACTATAGCATAAGAAATGTTTGAGCAACTAAGCTTTAGTAAAAATATGCTTTGGTGAAAGCCTACAAGAAAAGTAGACGATCTTAAATGGCAAATTCACATAAGAAAGAAATCCACCTGAAAATTAGAAATAAATGTGTCTAAGAATGAGATGATGGTGAGGGGGCTGCTTTGGTTTATCACTTCATTGTTTTAACCTAGGACAGTATCCTTAAGCTATCTTCATTTCTTAGAGTCTTTATGAATTGTCATAGTATTCTGATGCTCTCACATTGCCTTCCAGTGGTCTTCTAAATTGTTTCTTCATAAGTTTGAATCGTCCTAAAGAATATAATTGCCAACATTTTCACAATGTAATTGGTAAAATTTGAACATTAAAATAGTCCAGTCCATCACTGAATTTTATCCATTGGTACCCAAGAGCAATTTGATACATGCCGCTGCTGCTGCTGCTGCTAAATCACTTCAGTCCTGTCCGACTCTGTGCCACCCCATAGAAGGCAGCCCACCAGGCTTCCCCGTTCCTGGGATTCTCCAGGCAAGAACACTGGAGTGAGTTGCATTTCCTTCTCCAATATATGAAAGTGAAAAGTGAAAGTGAAGTCGCTCAGTAAGTGTCCGACTCCTTGACCCCATGGACTACAGCCTACCAGGCTCCTCTGTCCATGGGATTTTCCAGGCAAGAGTACTGGAGTGGGTTGCCATTGCTGTCTCCATGATATATGCTAGCATCCTTGAAAAGTATACAAGTCAGTGTTCATGAATTCTTTTTTTCTTTCAAAGGTATTTCTATTTTATAGATACCATTAAATTTTATCCTTCCATATTGCATTTTTCTATGCTTAAACGCTGTTACTGATTATTATATTACTCTGAAACAGAAAAATATATTAAAAGATAAATACAATTTTAACTATTTCTGGTGTGTGTTTTGTATTTCAAGGGTCTCCCCCCTCCCCCAGTTTGAGTTGTTTTCAAGTTTAATAGTAGCAAGTGACCAATAAAAAGTAAAGATGTAATTTTTGAGAAGCATTTAGTATACGAAAAGAAAATTTGTAGTAAGAGAGATAGCACTTTTTTCCTAGCCCTCGTGTCTGCGGGTGAAAGCTTCCAGGGGTTGCAATGAGATTTCCATAGAAATAAGTGTTATCAGAAATTTACAGAAAGGGGATGTGAACTCAAGTAAAAACAGAGTTTTTACAGGTCCCACCGAGATTTGAACTCGGATCGCTGGATTCAGAGTCCAGAGTGCTAACCATTACACCATGGGGCCTGTCCTGGACAAATACCTTCTAAATTCTTTGATGATATAATTCTTCCTCCCTAAGAACCTTGATGTGGTTTTCTAAAGGGTAGAAATACATTTTGCATTTCCTCCTCTAGGATTAAGTCATGAACCCTTACCTGTCACATGCCTGTATCTATCATCTAAGCCAGACTCTACTGCAAAACATTGCCTCCCTAATGTTAGGAATCGGCCTTTCCACCCACACATTCTCACGGAGTGCTCGGTTTTATGATAACCGTTTTGTACTGTTACTTCACCCAAGGCTCAGAGTTGTCCTACGAGATGGGGATCATGATCTCTATTTTACAGATGAATAACCTGAGGCAGAGACCTGGTGTCTTTCACCCTTCTCTCTCAGATTCTATTACTTCACGGAAAATCGTCTTTTTCTAGGGTGGTAAGCTGAAGCTCCAACACTTTGGCCACCTGATGCAAAGAACTGACTCATTGGAAAAGACCCTGATGCTGGAAAGATTGAAAGCAGAAGGAGAAGGGGACGACAGAGGATGAGATGGTTGGATGGCATCACGGCCTCGATGGGCATGTGTTTGAGCAAGCTCCGGGAGTTGGTGATGGACAGAGAAGGCTGGTGTGCTGCAGCCCATGGGGTGGCAAAGAGTCGGACACGACTGAGCAAGTGAACTGAACTGATCTACCTCTTTTGCTGACGCGTTATGGAAAGATTTACCAGAGTCGCAGACAAGACACTGACATTTAAGGAAAATGGAATTAAACATGCTTGGAAGATGCGATTGGAGTAAGATCCCTGCTGCCCTGGGAGCACAAGGTGGAACCGGGGAGGTGAGGGGAAAAGGAAAGGAAAGGCCCTCGAAAGTCTTCCTAGGACCGAGTCGAGCCCCACGGTCCTACTTTCACCAACAGAAAATATAGAGACTCCCAAATGGACACAGAGAAGATTCCCCTGCTGCCGCATCTGTTTCCCGCACACACTTCGGCGTCCATATTCGGTGAAAACCTGCAAGACAGTTAGTTTCTGTGATGGGTCCTGGTGAATATTCTGAGTCGCATCCTAATCCAGTATCTCCACAAACTCCTCAGGCTGGCTTTTCGCGGGCGAAAATACCCAGCACAAGTTTAGCAGTGTGTACCCAGCGATTTCTTTAGCGGTACTGGGGAGTCTAGCTTTGATCGAAGCAATTTCCTGAAATTCGACGCCCGTCGGATGAGACTGACCTAGCTGAAATACTTTCATGATTTGCAGATTGGGATTGCTTTCCAGGATTTCAGATTTTAAACCGGAGGCGGGTTTCGGAGTCCGTGCGCCTCTAGTGGATTTAGACCATGAAGCGCAACTCCCACTACCTGGGGCGGGCGTAGGGGGGCGAGTGGAAATCACCAAAAACAAAAGGCCAGGTTTCTTCCAGGATTCCTTTACAGAAGGATTTTTTCAGGGTGGCTTTTACTGGACAAAATCTTTAAATTGGTTCTTTTCCGAAATGCTGGGTTGGGAGTTTTCCTCTAGAACAGGCGAAGAATGGCCGAAGACTGTTCCTTGTTTGCATAGAGTGGGTAGAAGACCCTCAGGAGAGAGGGTAAAGATCCTCCACTGGAGATCCTAAACTGTCAAAACCTGGCGGGTACAAGAAAAACGTCCTTACAAAGGAGACGCTTTTAAACCTGAGCGGGGAGAACCCAGGTAGATTCCTCTTCTATCGGCATAACTTAGTCAGCAACGGATATACCAGCCCGATGACATTTTCCAGCGCCCCAGAGAATAGTCCCAATGGCCTTGACTCTGCGTGATTCCTGATATGTTAGCAAAAGTGCACTGCGTGAGGAAGGGGCCTTGACCTGTGCAGCAGCCGTACCCCGTGCAGCAGAGAAAAGGCCTGTACTTCCCCAGGGCCCCATCCTACAGCTTTCCCAGACTCACGCCCTCAGGCGAACTGTGATGAGGACAGCAAGTGAAGCCCTTCCAGCAAGGAATAAATAAAGTGCAGTGTTCAGAGGCTAAAGTCTCCTTCCTGCACCCCCAGCAAGGGAAAAAGAACGCCTTCAGATTAAATCCTCACTTTCTATGCAGCGTTCAAAAATCTTCAACTGAATGACAAATGTGTAATTAGCTCTTTTCAGAGGCTAGGCCCATGGCAGGCACTGGCCTCCCCCTAGCCAATAGATAACCACAAGTAGGCACATTCAGACTTTAGAATGACAGGGCAAGCATGTAGTCAAAAGAGACCTTCTTTTCAAATTCTCATTCAAAAGTACAAAATTCAGTGCTCTTATTACATATCCTTCCTCAACTCCAAATTGAGCTATTGCTGTGGCCTCATTAAGACAAAGTCATGGTTGACATTCACCTTCAGGGAAGTTTCTGCTCCAGTCCTGGGCAAAGTCTGGTTCTCAGAGTTTACTGTAGACTTGGGATCATTGAAGGAAAAGAGTGAGAAGAAATTTGGGAAAAAGCAGAGCAGAATGTTTTGTAACCAAACATGGACACAAGCTACCCTGGGTTCTGGGATGAAACTTTATGCACTCAGCAAGTTTTTCTTTTCTCTTTAATTTATTTTTTTGTTTCTTTTGGCCACGTATCTTACAGGATCTCAGTTCCCCAACCAAGGATAGCTTGGAATTCTAACCACTAGGCCGCCTGGGAACTCTGCACTCAATATTTTTAAACTCCTAACAGGAGCCAGGGATTGTGGGACTGAGAAGTGAAAGGTGAACAAAGCCACAGTACTGGTCTCTCCCCTAGGATATCCTCTGTCTAGAGCAGCAGTGGGGGAGTTATTCAACAAGTAATTAAAACGTGAGATGGTAGGAGAAGGGGACATTTGGGTGCTGAGGAAACACAGATGGAGCACGCAAGCCTAGACAAGGGAGCGGATGAAGGCCTGGGTAAGAAGTGCTGAAAGGTCTAAGTTAATATTTGAGGAATGAATAGAGAATCAGAACTGGGGGCAAAATGGAGGGCAAAAACGTTTTGCTGGTAGTAAATACGGAAAGGAAAAGAAGATGGTAGAAATAATTGTATCATAGCTTGTGACTAGAAGATATTTTGGAGGGACGAGTGTAACAGGAACGGTGACAAACGAGGTTGGAGGTGTGGCCAGGTTAGGTTAGGTTTCAACAGTCATGAAAATGTGGGGAGCTGCCCCCAGCAAAGTGGAAATAACTTGTCCTGTACTGGAATTCTCAAAGGTGATAGCAAGGGCTGCTCACTCATGGGTTGCTACCCACAGTTTGAAGAACAGTCCCACAAGATCAACTTTGTGCAGAGGTATTCCTAGCATGTCTAAGAATTGAAGGAATTTGCAGTTATAACGGGAAGAGGTGGCCTGAAAGTGTTAAGGGCGCGGACTGCTAGTCCATCTATCGTGCTCTGCTCCTGTAGGCTCAGATGCCTCTTCTGAGCGCCCTCTGTGAAGAGCCCAGCCGCGAGAGAGAACAGAAACGCTCCGTGTTTATCGCCTTCTAATCACAAATTTATCACTTCTCAGTTTAGACTTCCTTTTCCAGTTTTAGGATAAAGTGGCCATTCTTTTTAAAAAAGTTCTTTTGCCTGCTCACACAGATTTCTTTCTAGGAATAAAGCAAAGGGAGACAGCGGAGAGACGGCGCCTCCACATCCGGACCTGGGCAGACCTGGGCGCGGGTTACAGGACGGGCGGCTTCTCCTGGTAGTGCTGGATTCTGAACACAGCTTCGCTCAGCAGCCGGTGGGCTCCGACTTCCCATCAGAGAAGACTCTGTTACTATTGCTCGTTAAGACTGACGTGTGGTGGGTTGGATTACAAGAGAAAAGGGGAAACGCTGGGACGAGATTGCAGAAGTAAAATGGAATAGGGAAACAACCAGGAAGGTCCCACCGAGACTTGAACTCGGATCGCTGGATTCAAAGTCCAGAGTGCTAACCATTACACCATGGGGCCCACAAGGGAGGCTTTTGAAAAAGTATCTCTTGTGGCAAATATTCATCTTTGATGCACTAGATGCCAATTACCAAAATTTAAACAACGTGACCCCCACCCCCAACCCTCCAACAAAATTGTACCTTCTGGAGGGGTAATTTTGAAAATGTGTGGGTGTTTTGGTTGTCTCACATGGCTTAGTGGCACAACTGGTTTTCAGGTCAGGGCCAGATGCTGGAAGTCCAGTGATACTCAGGACATTCCTATACCAAGAATTATCCGTAGAACAGCATGACTTTTGTAAAACATTTTCATCTGGATTTTCAAGGATCTTTTCTAAGGGTAAAGTCCCTGCTTCCACCTTTGTACCCTCTCACTTAATCATCTTCTCATATACAACTGGCAGTGCTGTGTGGGACCTTGTTAGGATTATGACTTTTATTCTGAGATAGGATGTCACAACTTCTGGTTAGGTGTTCTGGGGCACTCCTCTTTGGAATGTATGAGATGTCTGACCATTCTGAAGCCACCACACAGTTAGGGAGCCAGATTACATAAAAGTGCTCAGGCTGGGAATTCCCTGGTCATCCAGTGGGACTCTGCACTTCCATCCATGTGCAACCAGATTGGCTCCCTGGTCAGGGAAAAAGATCCTCCAGGTCAGTGGCCAAAAAAAGAAAAGTGCTCTGAATGTTAGTCCTAGCCCACAGCCAGTGTCAATTGCCAGACAAATGAGTGAAGATGCTTTTAGATAATTCTAGCCCTCAGCAGTTGTCCTGTAAATGACAAGTCAATGATCTTCTGCCTAAAGCCCCAGACATTTTAGAGCTGATAGCCATTGCAGCTGTGCTCTGACCTAATTCCTGACCACAGCCTCCATGAAGATTAATAAAATGCTTTGTGCCATCAAGTTCGGGCTGTTTAGCATGCAGGAACAGTAACCTGAACAGGTCTAGAAACAGGAATTTTCTTGACCTAATCTTAGTTTTGCTCAATGAGAGTGTTCCCAATATTTTGCCACCATAAGTAATGTGAACATCAGTGTCTTTCTATGGGCCAATTTGTTTGTCATATATTTTCAAAATTAATGTTTTTTCACAAAATTGGCAGGCTTGTGTGGGGTCTTGTGAGAGTGGGATGATTAAAGATAAGAAAACTCCCCTCTTTAAATAACCATCTAAGTGCTATGTCCTTTCATTATATTAAGCTGTAAAGAGACATTGGTTGGCATGTCATTGACTCAGTGTACATTCTAGGCTCTGGGCTTGGTGCTGGGGTATGGCTGAGAATAAGACTCCTTTGGTAGAACCCACCTCTTCAGGAATGGTTTTATAACAATTTTATTGTTTGTTTTTCTGGATGTAGATCTTAACAGAGATGGAGTGATCTTCTCTTGCTTTGCAGGGCATTTTTTTCAGCAGCTATCTAGAAAACTTGCAGGTTGTTGAGGCTCCATGCAGAAATTAAGTTGAACAAAGATAAAAAGATGAGAAGTTGAAACTTCTCATCCCATGGCTCCCTCTGCTCCAGCCACAGCAGCCTTTGGCAGTTCCCAAAACACACTAAGTAGGAGCCTGATTTGGGTACTTGTTCCTTTTGCCTGGAACAGATTCCCCCAGGTAGTGACTCACCACTTTATGCCAATGACTCCTCTGTGAGGCCTTGTCCAAGTGCCTTCCTTAAAATTACCTTTCTCAACGTCCTCTTTCCTTTCTTTATTTTTATCCACATCACCCATTAAGGAGCTGATATATTAAGAATTTCATTAATTTATTAATTATCTGGCTGTAAAAAGTGACCTAATGTGTTGTCAGATTCCCTTTCTCCTGTCCAATATGAAATTCTGTGCCAGTATTTGAAACTACTGTCTGTTCTCAGCTAATAAAAATGTGGGAGTGTCACTTGATTTGTAAGACAGGTCCATGACCAAAAATTAGACCTTTATTGCAGCGTACTTAAATACAGATCAATGCAGTTTGCAATTCTGACTCCCTGGTTGCAAAGGTAAGAATGTTGTGTTTGTCATCTCTTTTTAACTGGTTAAGAAAAGGACTACTAGTTCCCTAATGGATTAGTGGTACTTTCTCTGTCTCCATCATGCTCAGAAAAACAAAGAAACATCTATGACTGATAGATAATTTAACAAATAATGTGAGAGTCTGCTTCATTTAAATGACCATACAATGTTAAGCTGGCATCTAGAATCATGACTATTTCAGAATCTTATTTGATAAACTCTTCACGGTTCATACCTAGAGGTTTTATACTGAAGTCCTATCATTGTTTTGCCAAGTGTGCTCATGATACAGAATGAAGCCCTTTGTGTAACATTCAGACTGCTTGCTCAACCCTTTGCACTGCTCCCTTTTGCCCACTCCTGTAGACGTTAATCCCACCAACATTCCCAGTGCCTTGAATGTGACATCTGTGTTCTTACTTCATCTGCCCAGAATGCTTTTTGTACACCACTCCCCTCTGCTGGTAACTATTATTTATTTTTTGCTCCTTGGGTTTTCCACATACATCTCTACTGAAGCATTTATTATCTTATTATTTCATTTGTTTGTTTATGGACAATGTGCACATATGACTAAAAATTCAAAGTGCGTAAAAACATCACAATCAAAAAAGATTTTCTATCCATCCCTGCTCCTAGGCTATCCAGCATCCTTTCTGCAAAAATAACCAATAGTAGCAATTTGTGTAGTAGTCTTCTGGAGATATTTTAGATTATACAAACCCATGTATACAAAAATCTACTGCACATTATCCTGTATGTTGCTTTTGGCCCTTGACAGTAAATCATGGAGATCATCACCTATCAATACTTGAGGAAACCACATAGTGGTTACAAATATGGATTCTGAAGCTAGACTACTTTGGAATAGAAATAAGTACAGGTATCTGCCTCCTTAGCGCAGTAGGCAGCGCGTCAGTCTCATAATCTGAAGGTCCTGAGTTCGAACCTCAGAGGGGGCAGCTCTTTTTAAGACTTCTCGGAAGACTCGAGGCTCACTCTTTGAGTTTGGAAGATCTCCTGGAGAAGGAAATGGCAACTTACTCCAGTATTCTTGCCTGGAAATTTTCACGTACAGGGAGCCTGCTGGACCACAGTTTACGGGGTCGCTAAGAGTGGGGCACGACTGTTACTAGCTGTACATTTACAGGTAAGTTTCTCATCATCTCTGGACCTGTATTTTATAATCTATAAAACAAGTATAAGCTAATTTAACTCAAAATATTGTTATAAAGAATAAGTGATTTAATGTATACAAGGACATTTTGGGATTTCCTCTATGGCTCAGCAGGTAAAGAATCCGCCTGCAATGCAGGAGACACAGGAGACGGT
>NW_011494563.1:246366-248812 GCF_000754665.1 Bison bison bison
CGGAATTTTCCATTCCTATTCCAGCATACAGTGACTATCCTGTAGTGAATAGTAGATGCTGAATAATATTTACTAGTTAATTGGATGAAAGGATGGTTTAGGAAATACAGTTGGGTTTTGGTGGCAGCAAGAACACTTAAAAATCCCTTTGGCATTAAATCCCATTTAAATGTTTAAAATTGTTTGCTATTATTCATTGAAGATTATTAGAAGACAGAATAGAAACAGTTAACTTTTACTGATCACTTTGAGCAGTTTTATAGAGATTTCTTTTAGAACATGGAAAGCGCGGTAAAAGAAAAAAGCATTATTGAAAGTTTGTTAATACTGTAAAGCAACAGGGTGTGTGTGTGGGGGGGGGGGGGTTGTTAATAATAGAAAATTAGCTAGAGTCCCACTGATTTACCGGCTTTCCAGTAGAAAAAAATGCTTTATTAATTAAAGTCTTCTTATTTATTATCTCATGTCATTCTGATACATATGCAAAAATACCGGAGAGAAAAGGACAAAAGAACATTGAGTGACCAAGAGCTACTAAACTCCCTCTAAATTTATCATCGCGATTTTTGAGTTATTTCCATTTTACAGAGGAAAGGTCTGGTGATCCATACCTTACATAGCCTATGGCAAGACACAGTCAAAAAGTGACCTAGTTGGTCTAAGAATATAGCACAGTACTCAAAACATGGCTAATGCCCAATAACTTTGAATACATGAAGTCATGCTGTAGGAGTGACTGATAAAAACAATGTCCTGTTTCAGAGCTTTACTGTCACTTTGCTTTCAGACGTGGCGATTATGACCTAAGACAGGCAGTGGATCCTACTGCTAAGAGCATGGACTTTAAACTTGGCTGCCTAAATCCCATTCACCTAAAATTTTGTGGGGACCTTTGGTAAATTACTTGTGTTTTGCCTTGAGATGATGGAGATGATGACACTACCTACTCCGTAGAACTGTCCTCACAATCTAGCATACATTGTTAGCACACTGTAATATGCCACATTGCACATGGTGTGTTTGCGAACAGTGCCTTCCACAGAGTGGAATACTCAGAGTGGTTAAATTTCTCCATGGCCACAGAGCAAGTGGTGGAGCTGGGGCCAGAAGTTAGTCCTTCCGTTCCTAATCCAATTCAGGCTGAGAGCTTCACTACATCTTGTGTCTACATCTGCAGTTAGGCAAGTAGCAACTGGAGATCCACGTTCACTGGTCAATCTCCTTTTCGTGCCCAATACATCTCAATCCACAGGATCCTTTCTTCCTTCCACCGGTACCATACCGTCAGCCTCACCTTATCCAAGAGAACTCTGCTACTTCGGGAGCAGCCTCGGCTGGTATCTCCTCCTCCGCCTTTGTTTGAAACAAGGAGCGGGAGAAACGAGAACTGCTAATCTGTGCAGCCGAATTTCTCTGTTTTCAATTTGGTCCGAAAAATTCAGCTAAACACCTGGCTTCCCCCCTCCCTTTGAAAGTACATCTCCGCCACCCCCACCCCACTTTTGTCTTTAGAACTTCGATTTATCTGTACTCTCAACATGTTAAGACAGTGGCAAGGCGGGGAGGGACTATAAATTACGGTAAGCCACAGTAAGTTCCTGTGTGCCAACATTCAGGGCATCACCATGCCCGCCACCCGGCGCCTGGCCCGCAGGGGTGGTCAAGGCATCTTCGATCTCGGCTACAGAGAGACCCGCGGGGTGCTGAAATCTTATTAAAAAAAGTGAACATGACCCCAAAACCTATACCCAACATGCTAAGGGCAAGAGGGTCACCGCTGTGGACGTTACTCTCTAGCACCCTCTGGCTTCAGTGGCTGATTCCAACTTGTATTTCCATTCTCACTTGTAAAAGTTCGTCTCCAGGGGTATGTACATTTTAAGGAGTTAGAAAGCAATTCAGATCACGTTGTGTAGCTGTAAGATATGTTCCTTAGATCCTGCATTCTGACCTGCAGTATGACAAAGATCTGGAGTTCCCGTGTATGCAAAAATGGCCCCCATTCAGTGCTCCCAAGCTCCCAGAAACATTAATAGAACATAAGAAACTGCAAGTATTTGAATCTGGGGCTTCCTGAGAAGCTACTATTAAAAAATGTGTTAGGAAATCAGTAAATGTTTCGTGGTTTCCTGGAGTTCTCCAGCGTCTGAACTGTTGCCCTGGAGATTTTTAGGTGTTGTGGCTATCCAGTATAAACATAAGGGGAAGCATCAGATGAACCTGGTTTTCATAACAGAACTACGCTTTTAAAAACGCCACTCAAGGGATAGTACCCCACTCCCACTGAACTGACGGGAAAGGCGCACCGGCTCTTTTCTAGAAAATGTTGAGTGGCTCTGAAAAGAGCCTTTGGGTTCCACGAGGCCTGTAAAGACGTTTACTTGGAGCTGGTGTATTTGGTGACGGCCTTGGTGCCCTCGGACACGGCGTGCTTGGCCAGCTCCCC
>NW_011494563.1:249406-251055 GCF_000754665.1 Bison bison bison
CCAGTTCCCCGTGGGTCGAGTGCACCGCCTTCTCCGCAAGGGTAACTACGCCGAGCGGGTCGGGGCCGGGGCCCCGGTGTACCTGGCGGCGGTGCTGGAGTACCTGACGGCCGAGATCCTGGAGCTGGCGGGCAACGCGGCCCGGGACAACAAGAAGACGCGCATCATCCCGCGTCACCTGCAGCTGGCCATCCGCAACGACGAGGAGCTCAACAAGCTGCTGGGCAAAGTCACCATCGCTCAGGGTGGTATCCTGCCCAACATCCAGGCGGTGCTGCTGCCCAAGAAGACTGAGAGCCACCACAAGACTAAGTAAAGAACCAAGATTGGAAACAACCAAATAAACGGCTCTTTTCAGAGCCACTTCCATGATCAGGGAAAAGAGTAGCACAATTTATGGTACCTGAAACTTAAATACTCTTTGTTACAGTACTGAGACTTGCAACTTAATGCTCTGGTTGTGTAGGGTATGTTCTAGTCTATATTTCAGAGTTAGTATTTAGGGGCAGTTGTGAACAAGAGAACATTTGTGTTAGACTAAGTTTCAAACTTATTGATAAGTTTTGGTTACCTATAACCAGAGGTACCCATGAGGAAATTAAGCATGTGGTGTGAATTTTCATTTCCTAAGTCGCATGTTGGAGAAAGCCCATCAATGGTTTTCTGTGAAAGATACGCAGAAGCCATTGGGGTGACTGTAGGAAGACAGACTTGCAAAAGTATCCATATCGTTACCCGGACTGGAAAAATTAAGAACAAACCGGACAATACAAACTGGGTTGTAACAAAAGTACAAGATTTTGGTAGTCAGGCCTGGCAAGGTCCTCTAATTCCAGAATGAGATATGTTTGGAACATGTATGCCATTTAGCATTTTGGCCTTTTCAAGGATTGCAGACACAAAGACTTCCTATTATTAAATGTTAAAGCACTTGTTTTCAACAAATGCCACACACCTAGGTACCATACGTTGATACATTAATGAGACACTGCCTGTTCTAAAGGAAATCTAATGAGAAACGAAATAAAGTACAACGTAGCAAGAGGAGTACGCACAGAATGCAAAAGGAGCATAGAGGAGACTGAGAAGTAACACTTGGTCTGAGGATTAAAGCAAATTGGGAAATAGAGGAAAGCATAGGGATTTCAGCAGAAAATTAGTCACCAGACTCGTGGCTTGTATGTGCAGGCAAATGACCAAAAGTTCGCTATTGGAAAATAAAGCAGAGGGGCCACAAGAGAGGAGTCAGAGGGATGGATCTCTAGGACGTTTCTTTGGTTCTAAATCCTCCATATATCTTGTATGTCAGTCGTGTCCGACTCTGCCACCCTATGAACTGTAGGCCGACTTCCAAATCTTTATGTCCATCCCAGACTTAATTCAAGTTCAGACATACATATTCATCTACTTTATGATATTCCTTTTTTTTTTTTTTTTTTTAACTTTCTTATACACTTATAGTGGAGAAGGCAATGGCACCCCACTCCAGTACTCTTGCCTGGAAAATCCCATGGATGGAGGAGCCTGGTAGGCTGCAGTCCATGGGGTCGCTAAGAGTCGGACACGACTGAGCGACTTCACTTTCACTTTCATGTATTGGAGAAGGAAATGGCAACCCACTCCAGTGTTCTTGCCTGGAGAATCCCAGG
>NW_011494563.1:252724-260565 GCF_000754665.1 Bison bison bison
AAGAAATAAATACACACTACATGAGAAACATAGACTACAATCCATGGGGTCGCAAAGAGTCAGACACGACTGAGCGACTTCACTTTCACTTTTCACTTTCATGCATTGGAAAAGGAAATGGCAACCCACTCCAGTATTCTTGCCTGGAGAATCCCAGGAACGGGAGCCTGGTGGGCGGCCGTCTATGGGGTCACACAGAGTCGGACACAACTGATGTGACTTAGCAGGAGCAGCTGCAGCAACTATATTAGAATAAAATAAAAAACAGGAGACATTCTTTTAGATAGTATTTCAACCCAGTATATCTAAAATTTTCATTTCAACATGTAATCAATTGTTAGATATTTCACATTCTTTTTAAATTTTGCACTAACCATTCAAAATACAGTGTACACATATAACATGTCCACCACTTCCTTTTTCAGGTTAGCCACATGTCTATTGCCCAGGGCCACTGGTTTTTACCATATTGACAATGAATGCAGCTCTATACCATCACCCCTCATCTTTCCTCTAAACACAAATTTTAAGAACTGTAAAATTTTTTTTCAGGAAAAACAATTTGATTTGCATGTGAGGAATTCAAGTTATTACTTCATAAAGAAACGCATCCTTGCATGAACTTCTTTTCGAACAATTCCCTTGCAACATAATTGATTTTTCTGTTTTAGGAATGTAATTCCTTTGTTTTTAAAGAATCTAAATCCCCTCCAATAATGTATATTTACCACACATCCCATGAGTTTGCATCTGTAATAGTTCCTTGCATGCATGTGCGATACTCAGTCACTAAGTTGTGTCTGACTCTTTGCGACCCCAGGCACTGTAGTCTGCTCAGCACCTCTGTCCATGGAATTCTCCACGCATGCTGGAGCAGATTTCCATTTCCTTCTCCAGGGGATCTTCCCCAGCCGGGGATCGAACCCTCCGTCTCCTGCATTAGCAGGCGGATTCTTCCTCACTGAGCCACCTGGGAAGCCACTGGCAGAAACTTGGGATAAGCTCCTTGCCTGACATCTGAATTTTTCTGATCATCTCCCTCCCCTCAGAGCCTAGAAGTTACCTGCCAAGATTTTTTTCTTCTTGAAAGTAAGTGGAAAATTATCTAATTCCATTAGTACATCAAGATCTTTAACACAATTGAAAGACCAAGAAGGTGGTATTTTAACAGTAGAATTTAGCATTTTCATCCTGAAACGTATGGCCATTACCTCATATCGACACCTCAATTTGTGTGGATGGGTCCAAGGGAGCTAGGAAAATACTTGAGAACACAATAATAAACAAATGGTTATAATTAACAGGTACCTCAGCTAATTTTTCCGATAAAAGACCTGAAGATTTAAAATGTCCGTATTCAACGATGTAAAACAACGTACACTGACGTGAAATTAGCGATGCCGAAAGCTCAGCTTCTCTGTACATCAGTTTAGAACTGAATCTCGGAGACAGTTTTGGGTGAAGTAGAAAAGTTTTGTTCCTTTGCCAGGCAAAAGGAGACAAAACGGCCTCTTGTCTCAAAGTGAAGTGAAGTCTCTCGATCGTGTCCGACTCTTTGCGACCCCATGGACTGTAGCCTACCAGGCTCCTCCATCCATGGGATTTTCCAGGCAAGAATACTGGAATGGGTTGCCATTTCCTACTCCAGATCTTCCGGATCCAGGGGTTGAACCTGGGTCTCCCGCATTGTAGGCAGACGCTTTACCGTCTGAGCCACCAGGTAAACTTGTCTCAAAAAACCAACCTGGGAAGATTTGAAAAAGTTTTATACTTCTCAAGGGCGTGGTTGCTGACAAGGTTAGGGTGTATGCAGGATTATCAGTTGGTCAGGTCTCCTAATCTTGATGAGTTTCTCTGATCTCGTCAATCTTGCCTCATGTGGTTTCTAGTCTGCTCCTGAGAGTAGCAACTGTTCAAATCTGCTATTTGGAACTCAGGGAAGGTCAAGGCTAGTCTTGCCTACAAGAAACGGGGAGAAAGGGCCCCCATGTTTGGGAGTCCCACAAGGCCCCACTGTTTCAGTAGGTCTTTTTCAGAAAACTAACGCCTCCAATAATTGCCTTCGGCCTAAGGCACAGGTTTGATTTGATCCCTGGACACACGTAATCTTTAATTACTAAAACCCGGAAAACCAAAGGGCCTTAAAACTGCCACAGAAAGGAATAGACCTTTCATAACGTTTGTGCTTCCCAACTCACAATTGGCACAGGGTGGCAATATTTAGTGAGTAAATAAATCCTCGTATCTTTTCATGGGTAAGTTTATAGACATGACACACTTTAAAAGGGACTGTCTTCTAAGCTTCAAGGTTGGCATAATACATGCTTAAACTATCATCTAGTATGTAAGCTTTAGTACTTAGTGCTCAGTTCTTCCAAGGGCTTTTAAGTGGCTCTGAAAAGAGCCTTTGGTTTGATTGAGACCTAAACTGGTGCGAAGTAATCCAGACTTCTATTTGCCTTTCGCCTTATGGTGGCTCTCAGTCTTCTTGGGCAGCAGCACCGCCTGGATGTTGGGCAGGACACCACCCTGAGCGATGGTGACTTTGCCCAGCAGCTTGTTGAGCTCCTCGTCGTTGCGGATGGCCAGCTGCAGGTGACGCGGGATGATGCGCGTCTTCTTGTTGTCCCGGGCCGCGTTGCCCGCCAGCTCCAGGATCTCGGCCGTCAGGTACTCCAGCACCGCCGCCAGGTACACCGGGGCCCCGGCCCCGACCCGCTCGGCGTAGTTACCCTTGCGGAGAAGGCGGTGCACTCGACCCACGGGGAACTGGAGTCCTGCCCGCGAAGAGCGAGTCTTGGCCTTGGCGCGAGCCTTGCCGCCTTGTTTGCCACGTCCAGACATGATTCAAGACCAACGGTCACCGTGGAGAATGAGAGGCGAACCCAGAAACGGAAAGTTTATAACCCTCGCTGGGCGCGAAAAGAAAGCGGTACGATTGGCTATCGTTTTACTTTTGTTTAGACCAATGGAAATGCGACTATGCAGGATGCCTACCTTGATTGGGCGAAGCTGAGCTGTGATGTCACACAGAAGACGCACCAATCACCAGAAATCTCTACTGCACTTCATTTGCATAAACCCTTGTCCTTAAAAAGGTGCCTTTCGGCTTCCTCTTCTTCAGTGGTTCTGTGACCGCAGTACTTCAGCATGCCTGAGCCAGCGAAGTCCGCTCCTGCCCCGAAGAAGGGTTCTAAGAAGGCGGTGACCAAGGCGCAGAAGAAGGACGGCAAGAAGCGCAAGCGCAGCCGCAAGGAGAGCTACTCCGTGTACGTGTACAAGGTGCTGAAGCAGGTCCACCCGGACACCGGCATCTCGTCCAAGGCCATGGGAATCATGAACTCCTTCGTCAACGATATCTTCGAGCGCATCGCTGGCGAGGCGTCGCGCCTGGCGCATTACAACAAGCGTTCGACCATCACATCCAGGGAGATCCAGACGGCCGTGCGCCTGCTGCTGCCCGGGGAGCTGGCCAAGCACGCCGTGTCCGAGGGCACCAAGGCCGTCACCAAATACACCAGCTCCAAGTAAACGTCTTTACAGGCCTCGTGGAACCCAAAGGCTCTTTTCAGAGCCACCTACCTTTTCTAAAAAAGAGCCTGTCCACTGATAACTGTTTTGAAGTGTTTAGTTTGTGATGTTAGAGAGTTTTCTGTTTGAGAGGTTATTTTGTTTTTTGCAGTATAGTGGTTTTTTTCTTAATAAAAGGCTTAAGTTTCGCTTTCTAATTTTGTTCGCAGAAGTATTTGAAGATAACTTGTTGCAGTGTAAGTAGCCAGGGCATTACAATCATTTCTGGGCTTTTCTGTGATCTTAGAGTTAAGGTCTTCCAATTATTTGGCATCTGTCTTGTTCATTGCTGGCTCCAAACTCCCTGCTCGTCGTACTCTAGGCTAATGAGTCTCGAAAAATATTTAGGTTAAGGGATACTATACAGAAAGCCGCCAAACCGACATGGTGGCAGACTGATGTCTTAATGACCATTTTGTCGGTATCTGGACTTCAAGTTCTTTAGAACTAAAGTCAAAAAGCAGAAGAGCGGAGAGGCAATAAGGAAGTAAAAAGGGCCAACTCCGGGAATGGTCAGCTTCAGGGCAGGCATGTATTTCTTGTAGCCATTCACAGTTGGGCGGTTTAAATTATCTCTCTGTGACGTGAACAAAGGCAATTTAACAGGCTGAGGGCCAGGATCCTCTGACGAAGCTCATTATACGATTATAAAAAGGAGAAGCAAATCAAAGAGACAGTTCTAACATAGAATTGGTTCCTTGCAGTATAACCAATAAGCTACACAGAGGGTAACAAGGCTAGGGGTCTCTAAGCAGAGGAAATAGACGCCAAGTGGCAGACTTTTTTTTGTCCCCCCGCTATACAAAATTAAAAGGTTTCTTGTAAATTTTGTGTTGTCATGATGACACCTGGTTCTACCTGAACTTAAACTTTTCTCAAACCTTGAGCTAACCAATGGGTTTTTTTTTTTAATGGAAATCTTTTTCTTAAGCTGTGTTAATGAAAGATGTATTTGCCTTGGAATCTGCCTGTCTTCAAGTCGGTTCAGCCTAAGACTCAAACCTTGAATAGACCATTGCTCAACAAACCATTGTCTTACTCAAGGAAATTTTCTCTTAAGCTATGGTATTGAAACAATGTATTTGCTGGAAAGCTGCCTTTCTTTAAATTTCATGTCAATTGTTTTATGGCAGGGGATGATTCACTTTATGTCAGTGCTATCTCAAAATGCCTATTGGAAGAGGGGCCTGATGCAACTCTGTTTTGAGATGATTCTTTAATAGATATATAACTGCTTGCTAAGAGCTAGCAAGGGGGTCATTCTGTCCCTTTCTAATGCCCCCTTCTGATGTCAGAAGCTTCTTTTGTCCCTGTATACGTTAATAAAGTTTTATTTCACGTAAGCTTCAAGTGATCAAGCCTCGTCTCTGACCCCTGATCGAAATCCTCTCCTCTGGAGGTCATGAATCCCGGTGTAGCTCACGGCTCTCTTGGTTGCAACTTTTCACTACTTAGCTACTTACTGCGTTTGAAATTGAAGAGGTGGATCTAGTAGTTTTAGATATTAGATGACAAGGAGGCCTACTTCACCACCAGTGTGTCTGAGTGCTTGTTCTCCAAGCTGCAGCTGGCCCAGAACCTCATGCACTATTAAAATCTCAACCTTTTATAGTTGGGATGTACAGTAATTTTAAGATAGAGTATTAACAGGACTTGACTTGTCATGCGACACCATAGTTTTTAACAGTTTTCTAGGTTCTCTTCTAGATCCCTCTCTTTGCAATTTACCCCACTCTGCTCCACCACCTTCCATAAAAATACTGTAAAATGATAAGCATTGTTAAAGGTAGTAGATGGCTAAAGAGCAGTTTGAAAAATAATCCTGAGTCCTTTCTCTTGTGCCAGTTTAAGAGTGCAGAATTGGAAAACTTTATATTTCCTTCACCTCTTCAGTTCTCTTTGAAACAATGCACCTTCTCTCTGTTGGCAGGAAAGCCTGGTGCCTCTGAAAAGCCCAAAGGCGTTTTCTTTTCTTTTTTCTTGTAACATTTTGCAATGTTGAAAACATTCTAATGGAAACACACTAGGAAGGACAAATTTTCTCAGTATATTACAGAAATTACATTAAAGATGATACTGTTAGTGGGAAATAAATCCATAAATCTTGCTAGGTGGACAGTTAATCAAAGACAAAATATAATCTATCCCCAAATTAATTCTGAATGTAACAAATAGATTATTTGGGAACTGTAATACATAGAACAGAATTTTAGTAATAGTTCTAAGTATGTTAAAGGTGGTATTTCAAGAGCAGCAAAAAAATTAATTAAAAAATATTGCTGATTAAGGAATTGGTAGAGAACTGTTTTAAACTGTGCTATGGAAAATTCATAAGCAGTAATAAGCAGACATTAATAACTTGTTATTAAAAACTCAAGGGGAGTTGATTTAAATATACCAGTATAAAGAGGTTTTAGAAGGCCCTATACAGAATAGCATACATTTTCCTGGAGTCTGCGCTTTTATCTGTTCACCAAAATGCCAAATTGGCTACTAGGGGAGATCTATGTGTGGTGCGATAACAAGTTGTTACTTCCCCTTTTCTGTATTTTCCACAACATTCGTGTTTTCCCTAGCATTCAAAAGCAATTCTAAATCTTAAGGTAACAAAAGAGTTACCACAGTCCAAAGGAACAGAGAAGGCCTCTTTTTTTTTTCCCTTTTGGCCCAATTCCCCTCCCCCACTAACGGCGTGATTTCCCGCCTCCTCCTTTCTTCAGGTTCTCAGTTCGGTCCGCTAACAGATGTATAAAGGTGCATCGCGAGGCTTGGAAGTTACGCTTTATCGGGTCTTCAGGTCTTCGTCATGTCTGGTCGCGGCAAAGGCGGAAAGGGTCTGGGCAAAGGAGGTGCTAAGCGCCACCGCAAAGTCCTTCGTGATAACATCCAGGGCATTACCAAGCCTGCTATTCGGCGCCTGGCTCGTCGTGGTGGTGTGAAGCGCATCTCCGGGCTCATCTACGAGGAGACCCGCGGGGTGCTGAAGGTGTTCCTGGAGAATGTGATCCGCGACGCGGTCACCTACACCGAGCACGCCAAGCGCAAGACTGTCACCGCCATGGACGTGGTCTACGCGCTCAAGCGACAGGGCCGCACCCTCTACGGCTTCGGCGGCTGAGTGTTCATTTCGCTTCCATTCACCTAACAAAAGGCCCTTTTCAGGGCTTCCCAATTTTCCTTGTAAGGAGCTGTAATTCTCGTTTCATTAAGTGCTAAAGATACACTTAATACTTTGGTCTAAAAGGCCGTCTTGTTTCTGCTCCAAGGCGCGTGCGCGCCTAGTCCCACACTTGTACAGCGGGGTCCTGTGCCCCGTCAAGCTTTTATATTAGCATATATTTGTGCTAGGTTGGTTAGGGCCTAAAGTTGCATGACTAGTTAACGGATGTAGCTAGTCAAGATAAAAGTTTTTGATGGCAAGTAACTTTTTTAAAAAAACGAAATTCTTGTAGTTAAGCCGTCCTATTAAGAGTAGGGTACTTTGAAGATTTCGATTAATATAACGTACACTAGTAAGTAAGGTACAGTCGAGTCTGGCACCGGCTCTTGTACGTAGTTGCAGCGTCTTGGCTCAATAGTTGTGGCTCGCGGGCTCTAGAGCACAGGCTTAGTAGTTGTGGCACATGGGCTTGGTTGCCCCGTGCCATGCGAAATCTTTAAGGACCAGGGATCAAACCTATGCTCCCTGCATTGACAGGCGGATTCTTAACCACTGGACTACAAGGGAAGTCTGGGAGAAGGCTTAAAATTAGTATACTCATAAAATCAAGTGAGTTAAGAGTTTAAAAAGAATATTTTTAAATTACTTTGGTGGTTTTTTAAAGGCGAGGTTCATAATTGGTCCTCATTAGGTGTTCTGTATTTGGTGAAATGAATACCACTGGTGGTAAGAATTGAGAAGGGACAGTTACAGTAATGGATGCAGATAAAGCAAAAGCATAAAATTTCTGGCCCACATGCAGTGCAAATGTTTTATTTAGACATTTTTTCTTAATTTTTGGGGTCACTAATGTAAACATGTTCATGAAAAATGTACTTATTTTCATCTTGTGAAAAGTCTGATTTGGCATCACTAAGCAGACCCACATATATTTTGGATATAAAAAACAATCTATTCAGGATGTAAAAGATATTTTGAGAGATGCAAATGTCTTCTTTTATGACTTTACTCTTTTTTATTTGGTTTTAATTGGAGAATAATTGCTTTACAATATGGCATTGGTTTCTGCCATACATCAACATGAATCAGCCATAGGTATACATATGTTGCC
>NW_011494563.1:260665-274398 GCF_000754665.1 Bison bison bison
ATTTTATATATGGTAATGTATATGTTTCAACGCTAATCAATTCATCCCACCCTCTCCTTCCCTCACTGTGTCCACAAATCTGTTCTCTAGGTCTGCGTCTGTTTTGCTGTCCTGCAAATAGGTCCATCAGTACCATCTTTCTAGATTCCATATATGTGAGTTAATACTCGATATTTGTTTTTCTCTTTCCGACTTACTGTGATTTTACTATTGATACCAACTAAAGGGGTGCAAGATGGTGAAAAGTAAGCATAATCATTAGGAGCAGATGACTTGGGATTAAACCTATACCACCATTCCCTTGTGATAATGAGTTGTTATATATTTTTCTGGGCTTTGGCTTCTCCATTTATACAATTGAGTGATAAGGATCACTTTATTTCTCCAATATCATTCTGTTCATTTGTATTCATAATCTGGGTGGTAAATAAAGGGGAGGAGGAGGAGCCTTCCTGAGCTTTCTGAGGATGATCACAGCATAACTGATAGGTTTGCTGTAATTTTTGTCTTTCTCTTACTCCATGTTCTCCCTTTCTATCAACCTCATTTCATTTTTTTGAATGGCATAGAATTTAACTGCCAAAAAGGAACCCAGGCATCATGTGGGCATGAGATCTCTCTCTTATGTGGAGGCACATAAGAATTACTATGAGAAAGTTGTTTGTTTAAATATTAATAACTGATGTTTCCCTAGACCAGTTATCAGAATCTGTGGGATTGTGTCTTCTCAAATACAACTCATTATCACCTCTCATTTCTCCTGGTTCCACAGGCCTTTTCAAATCTAAGAGCAAATTTTGGTTTTTAATATCATTTTTTCATCAATTTCAACTTTAAGAGAATACAATCAAAGGCTGTGGAATTCTCAGCCCCAAGGTTCAGACCCAAATTAAGAGACAAAGCATCAATCTTTCTTTGTTGCAATGAGAGGTCTTGTCCAGGAATTCAAGTTCTTACCTTTCTCCCAAGAGAGGATTGAGTTCAAATGCAAGGGTTTATTTTATTTGTGGTCAATGAATTAAAGTTTGTTGCATAGAAAGATCTTGCTATAAACATCTGCTAGGTTCAGTGGTTATAGAATCGAGGCATCAGAAACCTAGGTAAACAGCCTGGCTTTCCTTTCTTAGCTATACTAGGAAAACTACCCTTAAAAAGAAACCATAGTCTTTAAAACTTTAAATAGGAAAAATATATTGTGACTAAATGCTTTGAGAATTAGCATGTATTGCTTAACACAGTTCCATTGCTTGCTCAGGACTCTACCCTAGTGAGTACACTGTAGGGCAGTCAGTAAGAAGAGCTCTCCGTCGATAGCAGCAGGAATGTTAGTTAACTAATTCATTTATTTATTAATTATTGAATAACTGCTAGATTTCAGACATTGTACTTGGCACTGGTGATATCACCAGGGGGAAAAGTCCCCACTTTTTTTCTACTAGGGAAAAGACAGAAAGTAAACTGTATAAAATCATCAAAATCATTTTCCTATTGATACATCCAATGACCAATAGTCTTCATTTTACTTAATCTATTGGAAACACTGACATAATTGATCCTATAATTTCTCTTTGATATGCTTTTTTCATTTGGTTCTATTTTATCAGAGGCTCTGTATCTTTTGTTAGTTCATCTCTTCTCCACAGACCCTTAATGTTGAGGGATACAGGCCTAAGTTTGTACTGCTTCTTGCTCTATACTGACCCCCTTGAAGATCTGACCAAGCTCAGACTTTAAATACCATCTGTATATCAATGACTCCCAACTTTATATTGCCAACTCAGGCTTCTCTCCTAAACTCCAGACAGACGTAACCTCAATTACTTTCTTTCTTTTCTCTCTCTCTCTTTTTTTTGTTTTGGCCAAGTGACTTGTGCTATCTTTGTTCCCTGACCAGGGCCTCAGCAGTGAAAGTGCTGAATTGTAACTACCGGACTGCCAGGAAATTCCCCCTATCCCCTAATTGCTTTCTTCACATGGATGTTTGACATCCTAAAATTAACATGCCCAAACTAGAATCTTTGGTATTCCCTCCTCCTAATCTTTAATTAAATCACTCCCTAATTTAATTGATAATGACTTCATTCTTCCCCATTCAATTCTTCTAGAAATCTTCCTGGTTTTGCCTTCAAAATACATATGGAAACATCAGTTCTCAGTACCACCATGCTCCCACCTTGGTGGGAGGACTATCTTCTCTCTCCTAGGTTACTTGTTTTAATATCCTTAGTGTTTTCCCTGTTTCCATATTTGATCCCCCACCAACCTATGGGAAATTAACTTGATGCCCTGGGAGCCTCCAACAAAACTGTGAGGCAAGTTCTCCCAGGGCATAAAAAGACTCAAATCAAATTAAAATGCTAGAGATGCCTGATTTTTTACAAATAAATTTAAACATACAGTTTGAGACAAGGAGAAAGACATGGGGTAAGTTAAGGCTTAAAATAAGGGTTCAAGGAGATGTACGACAGCTGAATCATGTAAAATACTTAATGCATCTTTTGAGTTTCACCTGCTTCTCTGCAGCAGAATTACAACTCTGCAAATAGTATAAGAAGTACATATTTCAAAATGTTTGGGAAGCCAAGATCAAGAATTTGATCAAACATGACCAGACTCTTAGATAAGTATATAATAGAACATTTAAATTTGTATCTTTTGTTCAACTTGGTCTGCTTTTTAAAAAAATATTTATTTTTATTTATTACTGGCTGTGCTGAGTCTTTGTTACTGCATGCAGGCTACTTTCTCCACTTGTAGAGAGCTGGGCCTACTCTTGTTGTGGAGCACAGGTTCTAGGGCTCGTGGTCTTCAGTAGTTGCTGCACATGGGCTCAGTATTTGTTGCTCTTGGATTTCTAGAGCACAGGTGGATTCTTAACCACTGAACCAACAAGTTGGTCTGTTCATATGACACAGTTTGTGAAAAGGGATGAAGGCCTTCTTGTTTACAGAGGAGACGCAGAGATTCGGGTTGAATTCCTGGGTCAGGAAGATCCCCTGGAGAAGGGAATGGCTACTCACTCCAGTATTCTTGCCTGGAAAATCCCATGGACCAAGGAGCCTGGCAGGGTACTGTCTATGGGGTCACAAAGAGTCAGACAGACTGAGCGATTAACACTTTCACGCTTAGTTTTAAGCCTGTGTTAATAATCACATTCCTATGAAAAAGGAGTTTTAACAAAATCCAATCACTCTTCTGTATTGTTTTGTAAACACAGCCTAGCAATGTGTATTTTATATTTTCAAAAGCATTGTTAGTATTCCTGACAGTTTATCAAAAGTTCAGTTACTTAAATATTTTTCTAAAACTTGAGGAATCAGTTAGAAAAAGGTAGCAAAAGTATAAAAATGTTTGGTGTTTTTTTTTTTTTTTTTAAAAAGGTTTTAGTAAAGGACTTTTAGCCATAATCAAATCAGTTCATCAGTCCAGTGTGATTAATTCTTGCTTTGTTGATTTTGGATTAAGCCCCCTGCTTCTGATATGGCTTGGAAAATCTTAAAGAAATCCTGTAGTAGAGCTTGACAGTATCAGGTACAGTTATTTGTTAAAGTTCTTTTGATGCTTCTTCTGAAAACCTCAATTTCAGATCTATATTTTGTGAAAGTCACTCGGTTGTGTCCAACTCTTTGCGACTCCACAGACTATAGTCCATGGAATTCTCCAGGCCAGGATACTGAAGTGGGTAGCTTTTCCCTTCCCCAGGGTATCTTCCCAACCCAGTGATTGAACCCAGGTCTCCCACATTGCAGGCAGATTCTTTCCCTGCTGAGTCACAAGGGAAGCCCAATATTTTGTAGCAGGGGCCTTAGAGACAACTGTAAAGAAAAACAGCAATCATCAGTCAGGTCAATGTATAATAGTAATTAATATTATCAGTATGGAGTGGGATAGAATCCCCAATATAGTTATGGTATTATAAATAGTGAGGATATTGACATTTCCCCTTTGATATATACTGTAAGTATTTGCTACTGTTGCCTCCCAATGAGAAGGTATTTATACTTAGGAACAAAATCTGTTGGCAATATGTCCTTTATATGCATGCAAGTATGGTCCACCGAACTTAAAAAGTATAACTGTTAAACATTTACATCGATAACCTTTTACCTGGTTAATTTAGGGATGTATAGTTTCTGTTTTTGATTTGTCCTCTTTTTTCAAATATTGCACAATATATACAACAGAACAATTGTCACAATTATATAAGCCTAATTACAAATGTAAACGAGAGAACAAACCTTAAGTGTTAAATAGATAATACCTTAATGGCTTCATTATTCAAAATTTGGTGGTCTAGGTTTAGAGAAGGTAATATCAAAAAGAAATCAGGCTATAAATATAACAATAGATTTCTAAAGACAAATACTCAAACACTACATATAAGATAGCATTAAATTATGTACTGAATATTTAAGGATTTTTTTTCCTGTGGGTTTTTTTGTTTGTTTTTAAGAACCGAGAGACTTCTATCGGAATTATTCAAGACGTCAATGGAAAGCCACAGAATACTAATAGATCCTCAGAAAATGTGGGAATATAGCTAAAAGTAATACCTCCCAATTCAGAAAAACCTCTGCACAAAGGGAGTAAATACAGAAAAGCTTTATTACTGGATAAGCATTAAACCAGAATGTGAAGCACATCACAGGCACTTTTGCTAAAGGGATTGCAAAGCAAGGAGAGAAATCGCTCTCTTTTATACAGCTAGATGGATACAATTCGCTCAAAAATTAGTAGACATGGCAATTTGTAATCTTGTAATAATGGAAGTTAGGCCCCTCTCTTTCTGGGAAACAGAGATCCTGTTAAAGTCTTTGATAGTGTTTCAGAGATGGGGCTAGGGTTGTTGAAAAAATATTCCTGAGTTGGGAGACTGGCTAGATGAATATTTAGCATTTGATTTTACAAAAATTAATATTGATAAGACAAGGGAATTTTTAGCTTCAGATATAAAAATACGTAAACCTAGTCATTTTGTCATTTTTTTTTTTTTACATGTAGGCAATTGCTACCCTTCCTTAGTGATCAATGCAAAGAAATAGAGGAAAACAATAGAATGGAAAGACTAGAGATCTCTTCAATAAAATTAGGGATACCAAGAAAACATTTCATGCAAAGATGAGCACAATAAAGGACAGAAATGGTATGGACCTAACAGAAGCAGAAGATATTAAGAAGAGATGGCAAGAATACAAAGAACTATACAAAAAAGATCTTCACGACCCAGATAAACACGATGGTGTGATCACTCACCTAGAGCCAGATATCTTGGAATGCAAAGTCAAGTGAGCCTGAGGAAGCATCACTATGAACAACATTAGTGGAGGTGATGGAATTCCAGTTGAGCTATTTCAAATCCTAAAAGAGGATGCTAAGAAAGTGCTGCACTCAATATGTCAGCAAATGTGGAAAACTCATCAGTGGTCACAGGACTGGAAAAGGTCAGTTTTCATTCCAATCCCAAAGAAAGTCAATGCCAAAGAATGCTCAAACTACTGCACAATGCACTCATCTCTCAGGCTAGCAATGTAATGCTAAAAATTCTCTGAGCCAGGCTTCAACAGTATATGAACAATGAACTTCCAGATGTTCAAGCTGGTTTAGAAAAGGCAGAGGAACCAGAGATCAAATTGCCAATATCCACTGGAGCATTGAAAAAGCGAGAGTTCCAGAAAAATATCTACTTCTGCTTTATTGACTATGCCAAAGCCTCTGACTGTGTGGATCATAACAAACTGTGGAAAATTCTTAAAGAGATGGGAATACCAGACTACCTGACCTGCCCTCTGAGAAATCTGTATACAGGACAAGAAGCAATAGTCAACAGGATATATAACAACAGACTGGTTCCAAATCAGGAAAGAAGTACATCAATGCTGTATAAGGTCATCCTGCTTATTTAACTTATATGCAGTGTACATCATGAGAAATGCTGGACTGGATGAAGCACAAGCTGGAATCAAGACTGCCGGGAGAAATATCAACAACCTCAGATATGCAGATGACACCACCCTATGGCAGAACGCAAAGAACTAAAGAGCCTCCTGATGAAAGTGGAAGAGAAGAGTGAAAAAGTTGGCTTAAGACTCAACATTCAGAAAACTAAGATCATGGCATCTGGTCCCATCACTTCATGGCAAATAGATGGGGAAACAATGGAAACACTGACAGACTTTATTTCTGAGGGCTCCAAAATCACTGCTGTTGATGACTACAGCCATGAAATTAAAAGACGCTTACTCCTTGGAAGAAAAGCTATGGCCAACCTACACAGCATATTAAAACGCAGAGATATTACTTTACCAACAAAGATCCGTCTAGTCAAGGCTATGCTTTTTCCAGTAGTCATGTATGGATGTAAGAGTTGGACTATAAAGAAAGCTGAGCACCGAAGAATTGATGCTTTTGAACTGTGTTGTTGGGGAAGACTTGAGAGTCCCTTGGACTGCAAGGAGATCCAACCAGTCCATCCTAAAGGAAATCAGTCCTGAATATTCACTGGAAGGACTGATGCTGAAGCTGAAACTCCAATAACTTTGGCCACCTGATGCAAAGAACTGACTCATTGGAAAAGACCCTGATGCTGGGAAAGATTGAGGGCAGGAGAAGAGGACGACAGAGGATGAGCTGGTTGGATGGCATCATCAAACAATGGACGTGAGTTTGAGTAGGCTCTGGGAGTTGGTGATGGACAGGGAGGCCTGGTGTACTGCAGTCAACAGGGTCACAAGTAGTCAGACACAACTGAGCGACTGAACTGAACTGTGGCAATCGCTCTTTGGAATGTGTGTGTACATTAGTCAAGGTTTCCCCCTTGACCTTGGGTTTCTTTCTATAGCTTCTAAGATTCTAGGAAAATGCTAAGACCTCCTTCAGAGTTTAGGTCTGGATTTCCTAATCTTATTCCTTTCCAATTTATTCCAATTCCAATCCCAATCTTATTCCTTATTCCTTTCCAATTTTGTACCAAGGATCTTTTAAATTTTAAATTCATTGTTCTGGTTTATAAAGCTGCCATGTATTTTTTCATTGTAGAGAATATTTCTGTAATATGACTTTGTTTTCGTTGAAATCCTTTTTAATTGCATTCCACCCTCACCAACTGTTCTGCCGGATATTACAGTGAGCCTGTACTTTATCATCCTTCCACACTAGTGTTAACGCCTATTGAACAGTCATAGGTTTACTTCATGAGGACTCATGGAGCTATCACTGTGATCGAACCGTAAGACTTCATGTCTAAACTCGCTACGAAAGTGCCTTTCTCTCTCCCTTGGTAGATATTAGCTTGTGTTCGAAGAGAAATACCACTCTGGTTAAATCTTAAGCCACATGTATTTGGGTGACATATTTGCTTTCATTTATGTCTAGGCTATTAGACCTGGAGAAGGCAATGGCACCCCATTCCAGTACTCTTGCCTGGAAAATCCCATGGACGGAGAAGCCTGGAAGGCTGCAGTCCATGGGGTCGCTGAGGGTCGGACATGACTGAGCGACTTCACTTCCGCTTTTCACTTTCATGCATTGGAGAAGGAAATGGCAACCCACTCTAGTGTTCTTGCCTGGAGAATCCCAGGGACGCGGAGCCTGGTGGGCTGCTGTCTGTGGGTCGCAGAGTCGGACACCACTGAAGCGACTTAGCAGCAGGCTATTAGACCAAACATTCCACTGAGTAGGTTACAAAGTAAAATACAAAACTATGTTCAAAACATTGCCTGGAAGCGTAAAATGTAACTCAAACACTCACAAAGGGTGGAAACAGTGCTCCTAAGCAGTTTAAAGGAGTGTACAGAACAGGAGGAAGAAAACCCAAAAGCAAAGAAGCATCACGGCTCCTCAAGTGAAAAAGTGGGGGCCCTTAAAAGGACCTTTTGTTGAATACCGGAGAACGTGGACACTCAGCCGCCGAAGCCGTAGAGGGTGCGGCCCTGTCGCTTGAGCGCATAGACCACGTCCATGGCGGTGACAGTCTTGCGCTTGGCGTGCTCGGTGTAGGTGACCGCGTCGCGGATCACGTTCTCCAGGAACACCTTCAGCACCCCGCGGGTCTCCTCGTAGATGAGCCCGGAGATGCGCTTCACACCACCACGACGAGCCAGGCGCCGAATAGCAGGCTTGGTAATGCCCTGGATGTTATCACGAAGGACTTTGCGGTGGCGCTTAGCGCCTCCTTTGCCCAGACCCTTTCCGCCTTTGCCGCGACCAGACATGGCGTAAACCCAGAAAATCGAAAAAGCCCGACTTGCCAGCCTCGCGATGCACCTTTATACCTCTGTTGGCGGACCGAACTGAGAACCTGAAGAAAGGAGGGGGCGGGAAATCACGCCTTAAGCGGGGGAGGAGAATTGGACCAAAAAAAAAAAAAAAAAAAGAGGCCTTCTCTGTTCCTTTGTGCTGTGGTGACTCTTTTGTTACCTTGTTTTAAAACTTTAGCAATTGCTTTTGAATGCGGGCACAAAACACGAATGTTGTGTAAAATATACAGAAAAGGCAGGTAATAAAATAATAATTCACAGATCACTGCTAGTAGCTATTTGGTATTTTGGTGAACAGATAAAAGCACATACTCTTTCAAAGAAAATGTATGCAATGCCATAAATGGCATTTTGGAACCTCCTTGCATGGTTTACATTTTCGTCAATTTCCCTTATTTAAAGAGAAAATGTATTTTTAACGCCTGCTTGTTAACTTTATGAATTCTCTTTTATAGTTTTAACAAACTCCCTAGTAATCAGTGTTTTTGAAAAATATATTTTTTTCCATTTAGTAAAAATTTACTTCTTCACTGTACTTGGGTATACTATACTGCCATTTCTAACAAAGTGTACCAGAATATGTCACTCCTAAATATCCTTCTTAAGCATAAGAATTATAATGAGCTGATGGTTTTGAGAAAAAGAAAACACAGGAGAAGCTATAAAAACAGAATTTAATACCGAGGCCTTCCCTGGTCGCTCAGATGGTACAGAATCTTTCTGCAATACAGGAGACCTGGGTTGGATCCATGGGTCAAGAAGATCCCCTGAAAAAGGGAATGGCTACCCACTCCAGTATTCTTGACTAGAGAATTCCATGGATAGAGGAGCCTGGCAGGCTACAGTCCGTGGGATCACTGAGTCAGACACAACTGAGCAGCTAACACATACCATAAGGGAAATTTACATTTATATGAGAAATCTCCATTTGAAAGAGTATCTCCTTCTTTGAGCCAGGAAGAGAAAGATATTAATTACTCACAATAAATTTACCTGAGGAAGGTGCAGGACTTAAATCTGCCGCACCTGGTTTACTCTGTGTTTCCTGCTCAATCCCTATAAATGCCACTATCTCCAACATATTTTGTATTTAGATGAAGATGATATTTAAAGTAGTGGTTCAAGCCACTTCTGGGAGTTTTACTCAGTTCCCCTCTGTGTATTCTATGTATACATCAGACATACATAGTATTAAACTTGTTTTTCTCTTGTAAATCTGTTTCTTATTACAGGAAGCTCTCAGTCACAGAATGAGTGAAACTAATATATTCATATAAACAATTGAAATAGCATAGATAAAGGTCTGGGAGTAGAGAAGTTTTTAAAAACCACAAAAACAACTTTGGGGAAAGACATTTTCTGAGAACTTAAGAAATTTGTATCATTGCTACTGCTGCTGCTAAGTCGCTTCAGTCGTGTCCGACTCTGTGCGGCCCCATAGATGGAAGCCCACCAGGCTCCTCTGTCCCTGGGATTCTCCAGGCAAGAATACTGGAGTGGGTTGCCATTTCCTTCTCCAATGCATGAAAGTGAAAAGTGAAAGTGAAGTCGCCATGTTGTGTCCGACTCTTAGCGGCCCCATGGACTATAGCCTACCAGGCTCCTCCATCCATGGGATTTCCCAGGCAAGAGTACTGGAGTGGGGTGCCATTGCCTTCTCCATTTGTATCATTGAGGGCTCCATAATTCTCTGTCCTTAATGCTGGCCCCTGTCCAGAGTCCCTGCCTTCTTCCAAATTGTTGCTATTTAGTCACTCATTTGTGCCGAACATTATTGTGACTCCATGGACTATAGCCAGCCAGGCTTCTCTGTCTCTGAGATTTCCCAGACAAGAATACTGGAGTTCGTTGCCATTTCCTTCTGTAGGAGATCTTTCTGACCCAGGGATCGAACCTATGTTTCCTACATTGGCAAGCTGATGTTTCCTACATTGGCAAGCTGATTCTTTAACACTGAGCCACCAGGGAAGACCAAATTACTGGTCCCCCAAATCTCTCAATCTCTTTATTATTCCACCATGTAATTAATATTCATCAATCCTGAATATTCATTGGAAGGAGTGCTGCTGAAGTTGAAGCTCCAACACTTTGGCCACATGATGTGAAGAAGTGACTTACTGAAAAAGACTCTGATGCTGGGAAAGATTGAAGGTGGGAGGAGTCATTTCAACTGAAATGACTGACTGAGAGACAGGAGGAAACAAACTACAAGTGTCAGATTTTTGGTTTCCCTGATAGGTCAGTTTGTGAAGAATCCCCTTGCAATGCCGGAGACCCTGATTCGATTCCTGGGTCAGGAAGATCTCATAAAGAAGGGATAGGCTACCTGTCCCAGTATTCTTGGGCTTCCCTTATGACTCAGCTGGTAAAGAATTTGCCCGCAATGCAGGAGACCTGGGTTTGTAAGATCCTGGAGAAGGGAAAGGCTACCCACTCCAGTATTAGGCCTGGCGAATTCCATGGACTCAATAAGTCAATCAGTTCAGTTACTCAGTTGTGTCGGGCTCTTTGTGATCCCATAACCTCATGTCCATTGAGTCAGTGATGCCATACAATCATCTCATCCTCTGTTGTCCCCTTCTCCTCCCACCTTCAATCTTTCCCAGCATCAGGGTCTTTTCCAATGAGTCAGTTCTTCACATCAGGTGGCCAAAGTATTGGAGTTTCAGCTTCAGCATCAGTCCTTCCAATGAATATTCAGGACTGATTTCATTTAGGATGGACTGTTTGGATCTCCTTGCATTTCAAGGGACTCTCAAGAGTCTTCTCCAACACTATAGTTCAAAAGCATCAATTCTTCGGCACTCAGCTTTCTTTATAGTCCAACTCTCGTATCCATACATGACTACTGGTAAAACCATAGCTGTGACTAGATGGACCTTTGTCGGCAAAGTAATAGCTGCTTCTTAATATGCTGTCTAGGCTGGCCATAGCTTTTCTTCCGAGGAGCAAGTGTCTTTTAATTTCATGTCCATGTATAGTCAATGGGGTCGCAAAGATTTGGACACGACTCAGCGACTTTAAATGTAAATTGAGACCCTGTAATCTCAAGACAAACTCTTCTCCTCTCTTAACTATCTAGAAGAATTCAAAATGGGAGTCTTTCTAGGCTTCCCTGGTGGTTCAGATGGTAAAGAATCTGCCTTCAATGCAGGAGACCTGGGTTCCATCCCTGGGTCAGAAATGTCTCCTGGAAAAGGAAATGGCTACCCATTCCAGTATTCTTGCTCAAAGAACTCTATGGGATGGAAAATCCCATAGACAGAGGAACCTTGTGGGATGCAGTCCATGGGGTCACAAAGAATCAGACATGACTGAGCAATTGAAACTTTTACTTTCCCAGAATTATTACCAGAGAAAAATTTTGAGTCCCTCAATTACATGGTAGGGCAAACTAATTATCCAGTATTTGCTTTTTCTCTTATTGTTCTGTGAATTACCCTGTTGTACTTGGAAGCTGTTATCTAATTCCTTAGCTCAGAATGGCATATAAACTTCATTTTACATTCTTTTTTTGAACTTCCCGCGTGTGTGGGGTTTCCATATGTATGAAATTCAATTTGATCTTACTTCTGTTAATCTATCTCATCATGTCAATTTGATTATTAGACCTGTAAAAGAACCTCGGAAGGGTAGAGGAAAATTCTTTCTCCCCAATAATACACAAAAAAATCTAATATGGGAAGATACTGCCCAATGCTTGCATAGTAGTCCAGTCTGCAGAGAGGGAAATTAACGTGAAGACCAATTTCAAGAACAAAGTTTAACTAATACTTTCATAAATCTTCTGCCACTCAAACTGAAGTGTACCTCTTATGAAGGTTTTGCAGCATAAATTATGGAATTCTTTAGGACCTAATTGAAAGAAATATCTAAATTATTTTGGCAGGATTTTTGGAAAGTTCTGTTATCTCCATTTTCAAATACAAGTTTTATTTTCTTTCTGATTGTGTAGATAGTAAAGAACAGTAAGCGCTTCATCCAATGAAATTGGATTAATAGTCCATTACAGTCCATAGAATTCTCCAGACCAGAATACTGGAGTGGGTAGCTGTTCCCTTCTCCAGAGGATCTTCCCAACCCACGGATCAGACTCTTCTTAACACAGGGATGGAAGCCAGGTTCTCCCATATAGCAGGTGGATTCTTTACCGGCTGAGCCACAAGGGAAGCCCAATTTTAAAAGCTCAGTTAATATGTGGAATTATAAGTAATGACATATCACACTTGAATATTTTATTTAAAACACAATTTATATTCATATATCAACTATTTGATTACACGTTCATTGATTAACATTAATAATAAAGGCAATATTTTAACAGTGTGATGGTCCTTGTTGTGGGGAATAGAAATGATGCAAGAAGGGTTACTTCTTGCATGATCAACATCAATAACTATAACCATAGCATATTTTATTATTAAAACATGAAGATCTCATAGGCCTTCCTTGGAGCCGTAGCATTTATTCTCGAGAGTTCTAGTTCTGAGATATAGCTGTTTAAAACTTACAGACTCAAATAATGCACATGAGTTTTTAAGAGGAAAAAACTGAATAATTAGATTCACTGAAATCAGAATTCGATTCTTCCAACATCAAATAAATTTAAATTAAAAAGAAAAAGGAAACCTCCCGATTGTTTGTTGTGGTCACTGTTATTTCAAAGAATATTATTTACATGTGATTGCAGTTGAGATTTAAATATAGGAAATAAAAATATTTCAAGAGACTCAGAAAATTTATTCCAGAGGACTAGGAATGAGATAGTAATTCCTTTCATTAAAATGTATTCATAATGAAAACTAGATTACCTGGTGTGGAGAATTGAAGGCCCTCTTTAGTTAGTATAGTTACTATAGTATAGTTAGTATGACTTGATCTGAGAGCAGGGTGAGTGATGATAGTGGGGGAAAAGGGGAACAAGAATCAATGACAGCATTAGGACTGTAAGAACCTGGTTTGCAGATTTATCTTATAAATGTGATTTACAATGCCGACCTTGTCTATTTGTTAAGGCACATCTTCTTAATGGATGAATAATTGATGTCTTTTACTTCACTAGCATTGATGTAAACAGCCCACTATAAGGTGTATTCTTTGCCTGAAGCTACTTGAAACAAGTATTTTACCTTGCTGGGTTTATTCTCATTTAGGAGGGTGAGTGGTGCGCCCTAAGATTCAACTGAAATAGGAGGGGAGCTAGGCCCGTCATATGGTCCTAAGGTTTTGTTTCAGATAGCCATTTTACCTTGTAAAGGAATCACAAAAGGACGTTAATTCTGCCCTCATACCTTGCTATCCGAAACAATGTGAATTTGAAAGTACAGCTCGTTTTGCTGATAAAGTGGGTGGCTCTGAAAAGAGCCTTTTGGTTTGAACAGGTTTGAGTTCCAAGCAATGCCAGGCTTCTACTTGCCCTTGGCCTTGTGGTGGCTCTCGGTCTTCTTGGGCAGCAGCACCGCCTGGATGTTGGGCAGG
>NW_011494563.1:275156-289317 GCF_000754665.1 Bison bison bison
CGTTCGTGAACGATATTTTCGAGCGCATCGCGGGCGAGGCGTCGCGCCTGGCTCACTACAACAAGCGCTCGACCATCACATCCAGGGAGATCCAGACAGCCGTGCGCCTGCTGCTTCCCGGAGAACTGGCCAAGCACGCCGTGTCTGAGGGCACCAAGGCCGTCACCAAGTACACCAGTTCTAAGTAAGCCGGCCCGCCATGGAGTGATCGGTAAGGCTTGGCCTACACCCCAAAGGCTCTTTTCAGAGCCACTCAATCTTCTAAAGAGAACTGGCACTAACTTTATTCAGTAGGTGTTTCTTATATGCTATTAAGTAATAAGTTCCGGTTTTTTGTTTTCCCTTAAACAAGAGAAATTTACTTGTCACAGTTGTAGAAGGCAGAAGTCCAAGACTGCTGTTAATAGGGGTGGTTTCTTCATAGGCTTCTCTTTGGCTTCCAGGTGGCCATCTTTTCTGTCTTCACTAGGTATTCTTTCTGTTCACATTTCCTTTGATCTTGTTAGAAATTGCTTTCTCTGTAATGTAGATGGTGCTGCAGCAACGCTGGAGGTGTTTTTATGTGTTTATGTCGAGAAAGGTCAAGTTCATTATCAGACAAATGTAAAGAAAACAAAATAGCGTTTGTCCCAAAGCAAAATCAGCTCTCCTTTACGTCTGAAGTTGACAAAAGATTTCGTTGACCATGGCTTGTCCCCTGCATCCTTAATTTTAACGTGTGTGTGCCTGAGTAGAGTTCCTTGGAACACAGTAGGAAAGTTACAAATCGCATTATCCACTTACGTTTTCTTTGTGGAGCGCTGCTGTCTTTCTTCCCCTTTCCCTGAGTTAAATTTGCCAAGTATTAAGTTAAAAAGGCAAAAGCAAAACAAACGGAAGTGAGAATCTAATTACAGATCAGGCGGGTGCCACATTTCGTCGATAGCCAATCCAGACGCTGCGCGCGCACTTTGAAATTTACTAACTGTCGCTTGTGACTCCATCCTAACGGGAGAGTTCCGGGCCAAGCGGCTTTATGGGAAAAACTCTGCCATTTTCTCCAAACCCTGGTTTCTTTCTCTTTCCAGCATGTCTCTGGGATTTACTTTTGCTGTATTAGTTGGAATAAATTTTTTAAAAATAGAGGACTGTTCTCCCATCCTCAAAGGAAAGGTAAAATTCCATCTCTTCATTTTAGGCCCTTAGGAATGGCATATTTAAAACTATTTTGGTCTTTACCCAGAATCAAGGTGGCAATGCTTCCCCCTAACAGCATGTTATTCTATCAAGTGACCACTTGATAAAAAAATGACCATTTGTTCATACTGCATATGAAAATGTATAGGTGACCTAACATTTAATTTGCAATATGCCAAGACATAAATGAGTAGCCACGAAAAGTTTCTTAAGACTAAAGTCTTACTATGTGGAAAACTACTCGAAATCTTTGCTTAAGACCTCACATTCAGAATTAATAGGTATAACCTACATCTTTGGAAACTATTATTTTTTTTTCCCACTAGGTGACTTATAATTTCAACTTTCTGACTTTTTATATTAGGCATATTAAAAAGAATAATTTTAATTTTAATTTAATAATTTAATAATAATTTTAATGTAGGTTTTATTAAAACACAGACAAAATATTTCCCAGAGGGTTTCCTCATGTGCTTAGAATGAAGAAAAATATCCATTAATTAAAGATATTTTTTCAATATGTTTTAATTCTTTAAAAATGACTTTATATCCTGTCTGCTTTAATTGTGAAAATAATGCAGAATATAAAATTGAGAGTATAGGCATGGCCTGTTCATGCATAAAATGACAATGTTCACTATAAAGTTATACCTTAATACTAGGAATATGTATATGTGATGTGAATCTGGAGTTGCAAATATAGGTCAAATATATCAGTGTCTTTTACTAGTTCTTGTGGAACAGTGTTTTGAGAATGTGAGGTGACATGTTACATGGCAGAGAAGAGTGAAGTTATCAGCTCAAGAAGAAAAGAGTCTGATTTGAAAAAATTTTATTTTGGGAAAAGATGAACTTTCAGTGAAAAGAGTAACAGGCCCTTAGCTTTTGAAAATACATTTTTTTAAGTTTGTTATGGCAGTGTTCTAAGTTCTCTAAGGCAGCCGGGCATCACACAAAGCAGTCTAACATAAATCTTGGTCTGGAGATTTCCACCTCTACTCAGGAATCTAAAGTCCTTGAAGAGGAACTAATTACAAGTTTGAGACAAAGGAAATCCTGATGGGTGTACAACATGTATGTTGACTCAACACAAGGATGGTCTCCCATGTCTGGAGTAACAATAGAGTTAAGACAAGAGAGGCAAGAAAACCTGAAAGTAGTGCCAACTTGAGATTTAAGAACAGTTTTATAGTCATCCACTGGAATAGTTTGGTATATAAAAAGCCATGAATCCATGATAATAAGCAATTGGAGCAAATACTATATAATGAGCTGAATAAGAAGTTTACATGGTGTGTCACACTATTCATATTTTCCCAACTCTCTGTGCCCTATGTCATGGAGATGAGTTATCTTCTTCACCTGAAAGTGCCTGGCCTTGCATTCTTAAGGTTTTATTGTACTTATATGAGGGGAAACTTAACCTCCTGTGATGCTATAGGATGAAGTCTCAAAAAAGATCTTCCTGAGAATCTCACTGATGCTTTGTTCACTAAAATTTCATTTCAGGAGAGCAAATTGCATTTTAATGATTTCCATTCTTAGAAATCCATCCAAACTCTAATTCCCAAGGCAGTCTTAAATTATCCTGTGTATCAGCTTCTACCATAGCCATCCCCAACACTGTGCATGTGTGCTCAGTCACTTCAGTCATGGAAATTGGATATATCTCAAAGAAGTTCGTGCTGTATTTGAGTCAAATCTTTTGAACGTTAGCATTTCATCTGGCTCTATATTTTTGCAGAGTTCACACCAAAGAGCTTAACACTTAACATTCAAACACCTTCACCTCACTATCAAGGACATTTTTATCAAAGCTATCACCTCTGTAATCACATATTTTTCCCTGAAACTTTGACTTATGCCTTGTTTTCCAGAACTACATCCATCACTTCGCGATCCTGCTGAAGCCATCAGTGCAATTAAACTCATCAGAGTACTCAGAACAACGTCCACTATGGATTCTTCACGTCTGTCATCCTGACAGTCCTCCGATACATTTTCATTGGATCCAACATCTTGGTGGAGGAAAATCCCTGAACACTATCCTGACTTCTTAAGGTGGAATGCTTATCTCTTTAGGCTACATGAGACTGTAGCTGTTGCTTCCTTCAAACCTAGTGTTAAATTTTGGCAGTGACCATACTGTGGGACATAGACTTCTAAAAGCTACAAACCATGACTTTGAATAGTTTTTCAGTTGTAATTTGATGGAGTTAAGAAATATAATTGAAGAATATATGCCATTTATCTGTATCATGTGCTGCTGCTCTAATGTTCCAGACTTCAGTCCATCCTATGTAGGAAGGTGAAAGCTTGCAATAGTCCTTTAAGGCCACTCTCATTCCATATCTATTTTCTAGATGCAAAGAAACGGGGAGTATTTTGTCTAAATAGCTAGAGGATCAATGACAGAGTCAGTTTTTAAGCCTCATGGTAGTGGCCATCACTATAAAAATGATGTTATTTTGTGGTCTTCTTTCAAAACAAATAAATAAATGGAGATGGGCCATTTGTATTTGTTTTAATAGTGAAAAAGTTGCCATTCTTTACTTGGGGGAAAAAAAAAGTTTGTCCTTCTTGTCCCCAAGAACAGAAAAGAAAAAAAAGGGCAGTTTATTATTTTTTTCTTGGTGAACACTGGTCCAGCTCTCTTTAGAGGGTCCTGTAGCCCTACTCCTATCATCATTCAATTAATAACTTTTGCCTTTCCTGTGGGAAACAAGCATGTATAGCAAAGTCTGCCTGTTGATTATAATACTGAAATTAAAAAATCAAAACTGAAACCTGTTTCTAACTTTTCCAAAAGACAGTGTTCGAAAATTACAACTTAAATTCACATAGTGCTTGTACACAGACTGTATTTCATCTGTTGGAAATGTGTGCCAATTTGCTGTTAAATCATGCTACCAAGGAGCAGAGAGAAACCTGCCCACTGAAACTGCTGTGTGAGACATGGAATTATGTCTCTTATCTGACCATCATTTCTGCCTTGAAAGCGGTAATGAAATTGACCAGAGGTCCCTCCCTGAAGCAGCAGCCCAGCTGGGAAGACCCTTTATATTCATTTTCCTAGAGGGTCAGCAATTCAGATTTCCCCAAGTGAAAGGCTTAAACTTTCACTCTGGATGAAACCTGAATGCTGTTTATTTGCAATGGATGCTAAACATTAACCTATTCTTCATCTTTTTTTTTTTTTTCTTTTATTAAACCTATTCTTTTTCTTAGTTTCTTTTGTCCTCCTCATTCCAAAGGACCAAAACTAGGCCTAGTCCAGGGAAGGGAATCATGAGGTCCTGATTTCTATGGCCTGTTCTACTTAAAGGAAGGCAGCTTTAATGGGGAAAAATCCTCCCGCCTATCAAAATGTAACCATATTTAGGGATAGAGTCTTTAAATAGGTAATTAAATTAAAATGAGGTCATTGGAGAGTGATTGGGTCCTGATCCAGTATGACCAGTGTTCTCTTAAAAAAGGAAATTTGGACACAGACAGGCATAGAGGGAACATATGTGAAGACAGAGGGGGAAACATGGCCATCTATGCTAAGGAGAGGGCCTAGAACCCATCCTTCCCTCATGGCCCTCAGAAGGAAGTAACCCTTCTGGCACTTTGATCTCAGACTTCTAGATTACAGAAGAATGAGAAAACAATTTTCCGTTTTTTCAACCACCCAGACACCCAGACAGGAATACCTTGTTAATGGCAGTGGTGAAGGCAAAAGTGAAGTTGCTCAGTCGTGTCCAATTCTTTGGACCCCTTGGACAGTAGCCTACCAGGCTCCTCCGTCCAAGGGATTTTCCAGGCAAGCATATGGGAGTGGGTTGCAATTTCCTTCTCCAGGAGATCTTCCCTACCCAGGGACTGAACCCGTGTCTTCCTCAATGTAGGCAGACGCTTCAACGTCTCAGCCACCAGGAAATCTACCAGTAACAGTAACATAGCAGCCAGTAACATAAATATAATGCTACAATCCCAGTCCTCTGTCTCTTTACCTGTAGACCAAAGATACTATTAGCACGTATCTCCTTAGATTGAAAAAATAAAAAAAAAGAAGAAAAATTAAATAATGCACAGTATCTAAAGATAATATACACTTAACACATGGCAGCCAATAATTAACGTGACTTTTTCCCCCTGTATGCCAAAAGCAAGATGTAAATGCCATATAATTTACTCCTTGAAGGCAGATCTTTGAGTAAAGAGCCATAACATAAACGCTGACATTCAGTCATCCTGTAAATGACAAAATATTAGAGCAAGTTAAATAAAAAACATCCAGATGTATAAGGAGATAAAGTAAATGAAATATATGACAATAAAATGCTAAAGATGGAAAAACTGAATAGTTTACCAAAGCAGGTCATTTTGATATTCTGAACTAATAAGAGTATACCTGAAAGCAACCTAAACAGGTAGAAGTAGCATAGGCCCCAGAAAACCATTTGAGACTGAAGTTATGCCAATACTTGCTAGCTGGATATGTTGGATTTTACTTTAGTGAACCCATGTGTATGATCAGGCCACACAAGATGGCTGTTCTCTTGCTCTCTGTACATTCCTTGCTTGAACAGCCCCTGCTTTCCATCATCCCACTCATAGGACTGACCTTTTGTCTTAATCATAGAAATTAAACTTCTTAAGTGCTTGCCCCCTGTTCCAACAAGTAATTGTTGTATTCTTAGAACAGAATAGCTTTAGCATGCTGGGTTAATAAAGAGAACACTTGATGGTTGTTAACCAAAGGAACTGTTGAAGGAGATCATCTGTTGGTTTCCCTGGTAGTTGATGAGCTCACATGACATCCATTCCCACTGTAATTGTTACACCTCGCCACTCTACCCCCATGAAGACTGCTGCCTTGTCCTGTTTCAGACCTGTAAGATACCCTAGCCAATAAACTGTTGATGTCTCTGTTGCTGTCTCCAGATATTTTCTTTGGTCTCAAGGTTGGGGGATTATAGGACTTGCAGGGCTACAGAGTATAGCCTAACACCATGATTCTCCTGTAAAATGGAGATAATAATGCAGCCCCAGTTTTCTTAGGACTTTATGAGGTGATATACACTGCTTCCAAGTGTGTTCTTGGAAGCTGGATGAGGTCCACAAATGTTACTATGAAAGAGACATTACATAGATTTTTTTTCCTTTCAACAAAATAAGTAATTATTTAATTTAAGAATTAAAAGTATAATAAATGTTTCACCACAGAGTGATCTTCTCTAGGTCATACAGTTTTATATTTTCTGAGTTAGACATCAGATCAGTCGTTCAGTCGTGTCCAACTCTTTGCAACCCCATGAATCGCAGCACGCCAGGCCTCCCTGTCCATCACCAACTCCCGGAGTTCACTCAGACTCACGTCCATCAAGTCAGTGACGCCATCCAGCCATGTCATCCTCTGTCGTCCCCTTCTCCTCCTGCCCCCAATCCCTCCCAGTATCAGAGTCTTTCCCAATGAATCAACTCTTCACATCAGCGGGCCAAAGTACTGGAGTTTCAGCTTTAGCATCATTCCTTCCAAAGAAATCCAAGGGCTGATCTCCTTCAGAATGGACTGGTTGGATCTCCTTGCAGTCCAAGGGACTCCCAAGAGTCTTCTCCAACACCACAATTCAAAAGCATCAATTCTTCGGCGCTCAGCCTTCTTCACAGTCCAACTCTCACATCCATACATGACCACAGGAAAAACCATAGCGTTGACTAGACGAACCTTTGTTGGCAAAGTAATGTCTCTGCTTTTGAATATGCTATCTGGGTTGGACATAACTTTCCTTCCAAGGAGTAAGCGTCTTTTAATTTCATGGCTGCAATCACCATCTGCAGTGATTTTGGAGCCCAGAAAAATAAAGTCTGACACTTTCCACTGTTTCCCCATCTATTTCCCATGAAGTAATGGGACCGGATGCCATGATCTTAGTTTTCTGAATGTTGAGCTTTAAGCCAACTTTGTCACTCTCCTCTTTCACTTTCATCAAGAGGCTTTTGAGTGCCTCTTCACTTTCTGCCATAAGGGTGGTGTCATCTGCATATCTGAGGTTATTGATATTTCTCCCAGCAATCTTGATTCCAGCTTGTGTTTCTTCCAGTCCAGCATTTCTCATGATGTACTCTGCATAGAACTTAAATAAACAGGGTGACAATATACAGCCTTGACAAACTCCTTTTCCTATTTGGAACCAGTCTGTTGTTCCATGTCCAGTTCTAACTGTTGCTTCCTGACCTGCATACAAATTTCTCAAGAGGCAGATCAGGTGGTCTGGTATTCCCATCTCTTTCAGAATTTTCCAGTTTATTGTGATCCACACAGTCAAAGGCTTTGGCTTAGTCAGTAAAGCAAAACCAGATGTTTTTCTGGAACTCTCTTGCTTTTTCCATGATACAGCGGATGTTGGCAATTTGATCTCTGGTTCCTCTGCCATTTCTAAAACCAGCTTGAACATCAGGAAGTTCACGGTTCACATATTGCTGAAGCCTGGCTTGGAGAATTTTGAGCATTACTTTACTAGCGTGTGAGATGAGTGCAGTTGTGCAGTAGTTTGAGCATTCTCTGGCATTGCCTTTCTTTGGATTGGAATGAAAACTGACTTTTTCCAGTCCTGTGGCCACTGCTGAGTTTTCCAAATTTGCTGGCATATTGAGTGCAGCACTTTCACAGCAACATCTTTCAGGATTTGGAATAGCTCAACTGGAATTCCATCACCTCCACTATCTTTGTTCATAGTGATGCTTTCTAAGGCCCACTTGACTTCACATTCCAGGATGTCTGGCTCTAGGTCAGTGATCATACCATCGTGATTATCTGGGTCGTGAAGATCTTTTTTGTACAGTTCTTCTATGTATTCTTGCCATCTCCTCTTAATATCTTCTGCTTCTGTTAGGTCCATACCATTTCTGTCCTTTATCGAGCTCATCTTTGCATGAAATGTTCCTTTGGTATCTCTGATTTTCTTGAAGAGATCCCTAGTCTTTCCCATTCTGTTGTTAGACATATAGTGTCTTAATTGAATAGTACATTAGTTAACTAGTATTTTTTTTCACAGCTGTACTAAGTACCATTGGGAGCATGGAAATTTATTGTAAGTAGTATGTAGACTTTGGTATTTAAAATGTTGAAACAGAATGAAAATATCATTCTGTTTTCTACTCTCTTTAAATCTTTCCGATTAAGTAACTGGGGACGTGTTAATCTGGTGCTGGTAGGTCTTCAAGGCCTAACACATATTAATCCTTGCTCCCTTCCCTGATTTTTCAATGTCATAACAAAGAACAATTTTCAGGCTCAAAGTGCATGCTCTTGTTCAATCACAGCTGACTCTTTGCAACGCTATAAATTGTAGGCCACCAGGCTCCTCTGTCCATGCAATTTTCCAGGCAAGAATAATGGAGTGAGTTGCCATTTCCTCCTCCAGGAGATATTCCTGACCCAGGGATCCAACCTTGAATCTGAATTCTTACCACTGCACTACCTGGGAAGCCAACTAGTAGGCAGTAAATAGCATATAACTGAAGTTGAATAACATATGTGGGCTTCCCTGGTGGCTAAGTGGAATTGGCCTGCATTGCAGGAAATGCTGGTCCGATCCCTGGGTCAGGAAGATTTCCCTAAGAAGGAAATGGCAACCCACTTGTGTTCTTGCCTGGAAAATCCTATGGACAGAGAATCCTGGCGGCCTACAGTCTGTTTGGTCACAAAAGAGTGGGAAACAACTTAGCGACTAACAGGCAACCACTGGGAGATTGAACCGCCCTCTGGGAGAAACAGTGGAAACAGTAGCTGACTTTATTTTGGGGGGCTCCAAAATCACTGCAGATGGTGATTGCAGTCATGAAATTAAAAAACACTTACTCCTTGGAAGGAAAGTTATGACCAACTTAGACAGCATATTAAAAAGCAGTCATTACTTTGTCCACAAGGGTCCGGTCTAGTCAAGGCTATGGTTTTTCCAGTAGTCATGTATGGATGTGAGACCTGGCCTATAAAGAAAGCTGAGTGCCAAAGAATTGATGCTTTTGAAGTGTGGTGTTAGAGAAGACTCTTGAGAGTTCCTTGGACTGCAAGGAGATCAGTCCTGGATGGTCATTGGAAGGACAGATGTTGAAGCTGAAATTCCAATACTTTGGCCACCTGATGCAAAGAGCTGACTCATTTGAAAAGACCCTAATGGTGGGAAAGATTGAGGGCAGGAGGAGAAGGGGAGGACAGAGGATGAGATGGTTGGATGGCATCACCAACTCAATGGACATGGATTTGGGTAGACTCCGGCAGTTGGTGATGGACAGGGAGGCCTGGCGTGCTCTGGTTCATGGGATCGCAAAGAGTCGGACAAGACTGAGCGACTGAACTGAACTGGGAGAAAAAATGCCATCCTGCTACTCTCCTTCAGGTCTCAAAGACTGCCTTTTCATTTAGAATTTCTCCCTTATTACAAAGGGGAGAAAAGGTAAAGAAATGAGTGAAATGAACTGTGGAGCTGACTCAGAAAAGAAACTGACATGTTCTAGATTTTTCCCTTATAGAATCTGACCATGTAAAAAAGTGAACAGTAGTGCCATTACCAAAAGGGGTGAAACCTTTAAACTTAAGAACATGCAGCAGCACCTAACTACATGAAAAATCTAAAGGTAGGACAACCTGCTTCTATGCGTGCTCAGTCATTAAGTCGTGTCCAACTCTTTGCGACCCCCATGGACTGTAGGCCGCCAGACTCCTCTATCCATAGGATTCTCCAGGAAACAATACTGGAGTGGGGTGCCATGCCCTTCTCCAGCGGATCCTTCCAATCAAGGCATCTCCCTGCGGCTCCCGCATTACAGGTAGATTCTTCGCCTCTAAGCCACCGGGGAAGCCCAATACTGCTTTTACCTACTTCTAAAGTTACATCAATTAAGTGCCAGTTCTCTTTGGAAACCGTGGATGGCTCTGAAAAGAGCCTTTAGAAGTGCTGGAGTCTGATCAAGCAGCCAGTGGCTCACTTGGAGCTGGTATACTTGGTGACGGCCTTGGTGCCCTCAGACACGGCGTGCTTGGCCAGTTCTCCGGGAAGCAGCAGGCGCACGGCTGTCTGGATCTCCCTGGATGTGATGGTCGAGCGCTTGTTGTAGTGAGCCAGGCGCGACGCCTCGCCCGCGATGCGCTCGAAGATGTCGTTGACGAAGGAGTTCATGATTCCCATGGCCTTGGACGAGATGCCGGTGTCCGGGTGGACCTGCTTCAGCACCTTGTACACGTACACGGAGTAGCTCTCCTTGCGGCTGCGCTTGCGCTTCTTGCCGTCCTTCTTCTGCGCCTTGGTCACTGCCTTCTTGGAGCCCTTCTTCGGGGCCGGAGCAGACTTGGCTGGCTCCGGCATGACTGACAATAATTACAAGATCGCAGGAAAAAGACAAAAGGCTCTCCCAGCACGTCCATTTTATAATGCAATATGCAAATTAGATTTTGTAACGCTCTATGTCTGATTGGCGAATACCCGTTGTGACATCACATTCAATTTTGTCCAATGAAAACGCTCATTTTAAGGACCTACACTTTACTCTGCAACATTAACTGCAACTTTACCCAATGGAATAGCTTCTTTTTCGCGCCCAACTGCAGCTATAAAATGTGCAGTTTTCTTTCACTTTAGTGCCTTCGGCTGTAGTCTTGAAGAGTTGTAGTATGTCTGGACGTGGTAAGCAGGGCGGCAAAGCTCGCGCCAAGGCCAAGACCCGCTCCTCGCGGGCCGGGCTCCAGTTCCCCGTAGGCCGAGTGCACCGCCTGCTCCGCAAGGGTAACTACGCTGAGCGGGTCGGGGCCGGGGCCCCGGTGTACCTGGCGGCGGTGCTGGAATACCTGACAGCCGAGATCTTAGAGCTGGCGGGCAACGCGGCCCGGGACAACAAGAAGACGCGCATCATCCCGCGTCACCTGCAGCTGGCCATCCGCAACGACGAGGAGCTCAACAAGCTGCTGGGCAAAGTCACCATCGCTCAGGGTGGTGTCCTGCCCAACATCCAGGCGGTGCTGCTGCCCAAGAAGACCGAGAGCCACCACAAGGCCAAGGGCAAGTAAGGCGTCAAGAGCCACGCCTTCCAAACCAAAGGCTCTTTTCAGAGCCACCTACGTTTTCTGCTGAGGAGCTGGGACAGTAGTATTAACCTTAGTCTGCTACGTTGCTTCAGTAGTGTCTGACTCTTGCGTCCCCATAAACGGCATCCTTACCAGGCTGTCCTGTCCCTGGGATTCTCTCGGTTGCCTGCCATGTACTGCAGTCAGTCCATCAGGGTCTTCCGTCCTCCGTCCAGGCAAGACGCTAGTTTTCGTGGTGTCAGTGCTAGTTTTCTCACTCGTTTATGCAGGTACAGATTACCTCATATACCAGGGTCTATCTCTTGGTAGCATTTACGCGAGGAGAGCGGGAATAGATCTACGGATGGAATATTCTCTTGGAGAGCGGAGATAGTGCACAGCTGTTTCCAGAGATCTCTGGGTGGCTCTGAAAAGAGCCTTTGGGGTTTGCTTCTCAAGCGTCAACTTTCTACTTCTTCTTAGGAGCCGCCTTCTTCGCCTTTGCAGCTTTGGGTTTTGCTGCCTTAGGCTTGGAGGTTTTGGGTTTCGCCGCTTTTGGCTTCACTGCCTTGGGCTTCGCGGGGCTCTTAGCAGCCTTCTTTGGCTTTGCCGCAGTTTTGGCCTTCTTGGGGCTCTTGGCCACTTTTTTGACACCAGAGGCCGCGGGCTTTTTCGCCTTCTTAGGCGTCTTCTTAACGGCTTTCTTTGCTCCTGCAGCCTTCTTGGGTTTCTTAGGGGTGGCCCCTGCGGGTTTCTTCGCTTTAGCAGCCCCTGCTTTCTTGGCTTTGGGCTTGGCTTCCCCGGCAGCCGCCTTCTTGTTGAGCTTGAAAGAGCCGGAAGCCCCGGTGCCCTTGGTCTGCACCAGGGTGCCCTTGCTCACCAGGCTCTTGAGACCCAGCTTGATGCGGCTATTGTTCTTCTCCACATCGTAGCCACCGGCTGCTAGCGCCTTCTTGAGCGCAGCCAAAGAAAGGCCATTGCGCTCTTTGGAGGCGGCGACAGCCTTAGTGATCAGCTCGGAAACTGGGGGCCCGGTAGCCTTGCGCTTCGCCGCTCCACCGCTCGCGGTCTTCTTGGTTGCTTTCTTCTTGGCAGGAGACTTCTCCACCGGCGCCGGGGCGGCCGTTTCTGCAGGAGCGGTCTCCGACATGGCGAAAGGAGAAACTGCTAGAAGGAGAGAGACTCAAATTCCTAAGAGCAAGTTTTGCAATGCCGTCTTGCTCCGGCCCGGGCTTATATAAGTCGGTGCTGCCCTGTGATTGGTGGAGCGTTCGATCCACCGCCCTCAGGCAGCCGTTTGTCGTGGTTGGACTCCCAAACTGTGTTTGTTAGTCCCCAAAATTTGATTAAATGTTAAAAACAGTAGTACATAATTTGACTCTTTGAAGGTTCAAAGGAGGAAAACAGCCTCCAATTTCACATACTTGTTTGTGTTTTTATGACTCACGCGCAGTTAATGAAAAATATTTTTAAAAATCCCTTCAGCTTTTCCTATAGATTCACCGGACTTAAGGCATCGAGCTACGTAGTTGCATATTGCAATAAAGTTTTAGTAAGTATCTAGTGAATGTTTTTTAAAAGGCTTTGTTGCCAAGTTCGGCCTTCGATTTTTGCAAGAGGAAAGACACTAGGTTCCTTGATTTTGCTTAAACTTTGCTTCGAACGGCAGCAAGTAACACAGGTGCAGGACGGCCAGTTGCCTACAGCCACAAATTAAGCACATAGATTTTACTTTAAAAACCGGTTTTGCCTTCCAAGGAGTTTCCAGGTGCCAATATCTTTAGAGAATGGGATTTCGCGGCTCGGTCTAGTTCTGTGGTCAAAATGACTTCTTCCCTGAGGAATAGAAATTGCTTTGGCTTCAGAATCCAATGACATGTCTTCAAATTCAAACAAATTTAGTATGTTTTTGATTGCGAAGCTTTCTCCCTTTAATTTGTAAGCAAATCCATTAAAATAAGAAGAAAGAAAATGTCTTAACCCAGAGATGTATTTTAGGAAAAAACTCTGAAATGTGCTAAAAATTATTCAAGGGCTTCCAGCAACACCGGAAAGGCTGTTTAGATGACATGGGTCTCTCTCCGTCTTTCAGAAGCTGTTTTCCTCCTTTGGAACTTCAGCACTTTCCACTGCTCTCCCTCAAACTCCATCTCCACCAACATTTAACAAATTGAATGGTCAGGAACACCTTCTTTTGTAGGACCTCAGTGTGGATATTTTGCATATTTAATGAAGATAGACCTGTATCTTTCAGTGAAATAATTGGCCTCTGACTACAAGTGTGGATTGGATAGTAAGGGAGTGAGTGGAGGTTATAGAAGTTTAAGAGAATTCAGGAAAACATTAACATCCAAGGGACCTGAGGCAGTGACTGTGAAGTGAAATGGAGGGTGATGTTTAATATTTATTGGGAGGGGGAAGCTTGGAGAGGATTTTGTCCCTGGATGCAATGATGATTAGGGTCTCTCATGCATTCAACAGTCAGTTCTTGTGAAAACCTGTAGGCTGACATGCTTCATGTCTTCAGGGGTTCCTGGAGTTGAAACTACAGCCTACTATGGCCAAATCTAGACAGTGGCTTATTTTTGTATGGCCAAGCTAAGAGTTTCTCTATATTTTAAGAATATTTTAAAGATGTAACAGAGACCATATGTTACCTGCTAAACCTAAAATATTTACTTTATGGCTTTCACGGCCTTTAATTCCTCCTCAGATAGTTCATGTTATTCTTACAGGTCTGCCCTTTTCAGAATTATGTAAACCCAGATCTAAAGAAAAGATCTTAAGAAAATGACTCAATCAAGCATTTCCCACTGTTTCAATCACGAAACTTTCAGAAAACTTGGGAACGCTGGCAGTGGGGGGGGGGGGGTCTGCTTTACAAAAGGGGGGGGGCATAATACAGCTAACATTCATTGAGCATTTATAGTCTTAGTA
>NW_011494564.1:0-513 GCF_000754665.1 Bison bison bison
ATGGGAAATCCTCAGATGTGGGACTCTGTTTCCATCAGATATCGCATTCCATATGTTATTTTCTCTTTTCTTTCAAGTGATGCTGAATCAGACCTCAGTCACTGAATTTCTCCTGCTGGGAGTGACAGACATCCAAGTACTGCAGCCTGTTCTCTTTGTGATTTTCCTTGCAACTTACATTGTCAATGTGGCTGGGAATGCAGCCATCCTGATGGTTGTCATCTCTGATCCAAGACTTCATTCTCCTATGTATTTTTTCCTGGGCAACCTGTCATGTCTAGATATATGCTACTCCACGGTGACTCTGCCAAAGATGCTGGAGAACTTCCTCTCTACACACAAAGCAATTTCTTTCTTGGGATGCATAAGCCAGCTTCATTTCTTCCACTTCCTGGGCAGCACAGAGTCCATGTTGCTGGCCGTGATGGGTTTTGACCGCTTTGTGGCTATCTGCAAACCACTTCGTTACCCTCTTATCATGAGTCATTGGGTCTGTGTCCAGATGGCTATCAC
>NW_011494564.1:613-1539 GCF_000754665.1 Bison bison bison
GCTCTGCTGTTAATCAGGAACATCTTGCTTGGTTTCCATGAGGACGGACACAGGGGCAGCCAGTGAAGCAGAGCAGAGAGCACAGCCAGCTCCACATATGTCTGTCGGGCGTGCTTACTAGGACAGTCTCGGGGGCGCGGTTTGCCGCACCCTCCTGTCATGGGGCAGGTTCTGATCTCTGCCCTGCCAGGCTGCAACAAACATGTAATAAAGGTTAGATAATTTCTCAGAATTTTCTCTAGCTACAAAAGTGATAATCCCTGGCGATCTCTGGAAATGTTCCCTAGTTGATTCACTTTTTTATTCTAGTCAAATCAAATCTTTCTCCTTTCAGAGATTTCCCAAACTTTGAATGATTCCTTTTTATAGGAAGTGCTCCAATGTCTGCATCTCGATTCAGATTTCCTTATAGCTCTTATTATTGTCTCATTGTCTATTTTTCTTAAGCAAAAACTCAGATGGTTTCTTCCTAGGTCAAGAGATAGCACTGTGGTGGAGTGCTTAAAAATTTACATTCTTTTGGAGTTGATTTAGGATGATAAAAGGCAAGTTGTATCAGAGAAGATGATAGTCTGGCTAAATCCTGGAGATAGAAAAATATTAATGATAAATCTAATTCTTAAACTGTTTGAGTAACAGTCCATAACCAACACGTGACCTTATTTAAATAGCAATGTTCCTCAAAAATTTTATTGTCTAGATGGGAAATCCTCAGATGTGGGACTCTGTTTCCATCAGATATCGCATTCCATATGTTATTTTCTCTTTTCTTTCAAGTGATGCTGAATCAGACCTCAGTCACTGAATTTCTCCTGCTGGGAGTGACAGACATCCAAGTACTGCAGCCTGTTCTCTTTGTGATTTTCCTTGCAACTTACATTGTCAATGTGGCTGGGAATGCAGCCATCCTGATGGTTGTCATCTCT
>NW_011494564.1:1639-2284 GCF_000754665.1 Bison bison bison
TATAATATTTTAATGATAATCAATTTTCTGTATGGATCAATGGGATCTGACTGGCCCTCATTCCTTAACGGTCATTGCCCGATTTCCTTCCATTTTTCCATGTAAGTCCTCAACATGAGAAAGTGTATCCAAATCTCTGTCCCAGGAAATGAAAGGTAATTAAAGAAATCCTGAGGCCCTTGAGAACTGTACTGTCTGTGGTTATGAAACTAAGAAAGAAACAGAGTAAGGAAGGAAAATAAGGAAAAAATGGAACTCAAGATCAAAATTCCCCAAGGAGAATTCTCTTATATTGCAGGTATAGAAAGGTAACTTGTTTATTCTTTCAATAATCCTCCCAAACCCCAGGGACACTCTCTCTCAGGCTTTGAATATGTCAAGATCTGTGGATCATAAAAGACAGGCAGAATTTCAGAAAGAAGAGATTTCAGAAGATGAAGAGCTTATGCTGTAATTCCAGTATAAACTATCACATCAAATATTTTTCTACTCTTTATTTTTCAAAAATTTTTCTACTATTTACTTTTCAGAAGTGTCAATCTGATAAGCCTTCTTAGCTATGAATTTGAACACTCAATCAGGTAGGAGAATGAACCAGGAGACAGGCTGGGGAGTTGCCCATATCCTCTGTCTTCTTGCCTGTAT
>NW_011494564.1:2784-3588 GCF_000754665.1 Bison bison bison
TGTTAAGCCATTGTTGGAGTTGGCCTGCGGGAACACTGAGCTCAATGAGTGGCTGCTCAATACTGTCACGGGGACCTTTGCCGTTGGCCCATTTTTTCTAACACTTCTATCTTATTCCTACATTATTATCTATCTTTTTTTCAAGACCCGTTCTTGCAGCATGCTCCATAAAGCACTGTCTACTTGTGTCTCCCACTTCATGGTAGTTGTTCTTTTCTATGCTCCCGTAGTTTTCACTTATATTCGTCCCACCACAGGTAGCTCTGTGGAGCAGGAACGGATCATTGCCATTATGTACAGCGTGGTCACTCCTGTACTAAATCCAATGATCTATACTTTGAGGAACAAGGACGCGAAGGGGGCCTTGAGGAGAGCGATCAGTAGAAGACTCTGACCTGAAGTCTAGAGAATTCTTCTGAGGCATAAATATAAAGGGGCAATAAGAAAATTGACATGTGAAGTCATACTGCTTTTCTAATTGTTTACCATTTGTAAAAACAGAAGGAAATATATAAAGGAAATGTAAATGGGTGAGTCCAGTATATTTTGTTAAATAATGCATTTCTAGATAATATAATGGAAACTTAAACAAACAGACATGGAATCTTAATGCTGAATCTGTTTGGGAGATATCAGTCGATGAAACTGATTTGTTATGTATTCTTTTGTGTTCTTGAATAAAATTAGATACAGAAATTTGTCTTAGTTACCCATGCACTCTGTAGTTGAATAGTATTTAGGTCTGTTTACCTGTGTGTTCCCTGTAAGTTTATATATCAAAATGTGAACAATAAAAGTCTTATG
>NW_011494564.1:4888-9122 GCF_000754665.1 Bison bison bison
ATTTCTATGGATCAGAATTTTTTACATAATCTAACCTTCATAGAGACTAAACTATAGAGGAGCGCATGGTTACCTACAGCTGCATGACACACTGTTACCCAAAATACACAAGTTTAAACACATTTAATTAAGCTGCATTATTTTGTGGTTCAGAAATTGGGAAGAGTACAGCAGGGAGGCACTAACTCCATTTAATATATTTCAGGTCTCAACTGAGATGACTTTATCAATAGATCTATGGAAATAATTTTATAAACTTCAATATATTTTATGACAAAAGTTCAGAGCACTAAAAATAAAAGGACACATATGATATATTGTAGCTGTATATCAGTCTCTTCAAGTTATTCTCACATAAGGAGATAGAGAAGTGAATAGTAGAAATTTTGCCTTTTAAGTAATTTTTCTAAGTTACTTCCAAATCAATGTTAGGCTCCTGTTTAACTGTTAATTTTCATCCTCAACCCTATCTATAGGAAACTTTCTCAACAGAAAATTCCTCTAGGTTTTTCACTAATGAGTAACTTTGGGAACTGAGTCTCTAAGGCCAGAAAGATTTCTTTTGAGGCCAAACCCTTTCTGGTCCCAAGAGAAATGAAGATTGATAATGCTCAGCTCCTAAATGCATTGTCTTTAGCTGGTACATCAGAGTACTCCGAGGCCCTAAAATTCTTTGTTCTTTCCCATCCACCTACCAATAACATTGGATAGAATGAATATTTCTAAGGGCATCACTTACAGAGTAAAGGTTAGAGAAACCAGAAGCAAGACTTGAAGATGTCATGTGGCAAATGGAGTAATGGGATCAGCTTTCAAAGTGGACCATAGAGAGTTCAAGTTCCATACTTGGTGGGCTACATAACATAGAAAGTCTCTTTTGATTTGTGTATCTGTTTCCAAGGCAGTATATAAATCAAACCAGCTGAAAGAACATATCTTAAATGGTAAAACTGCCATTGTAGAAATGTTTAGTTGGAAATTAAATATATATGTCTAGAGTTAGAAAAATAAGTTGAAATTAAAGGTATAATTTGAGAGCTATGTGTTTATAGATATATGAAGCACAGAAGAGAAGAAAGAGGAGAGGTACAAAAGTGAATAAGAAGAAGGAAGAGCAGCAAGCAGCCAAGGAGACTGAAAACAAGTCTGCACTGGAAAGTGAGAGCTTGGTGGGTATTCTGAAAGCAAGGTTTTTTTGTTTTTGTTTTAAGTGTTTGAAGTAAGAAAAAAAAGATCAAGTCTGTTAAGTGTTACTGAGAGGTCAAGTAATTTAAAGACTGAGAATTGAACTTTGATATTGACAAGAGTGAATTCAGTGGAATGATAAGACCAAAAGTTTGATTGAACTCAGTTCAAGAGGAGATTAAAGGCAAACAGTTTGAAAAGTAATTGACAATGAGTAGTGGAGACACTGAGCTTTTTGAAGACTTTGCTCTAAAATCAGAGAAGTGGGCCATCATCTGGAGAAGGCTATGCATATATAAATATATATATATATATATTTAAAACTCTAGAGAATATATGGTTTACCTTAGGTCTAAAGACAAGTGTGGCTCAATACTGAAATAACCTAAATACTGTTTTAACACCTCAAAGTAATGAGGGTTTTCTAACCATCTTTAAAATTTTGGCCTCAGATAGAGCATACCCTAAATCTGATGAACACTGGAGTGGCTTACCATTGCCTTCTAGTGGGTATAATAACAGTGAGACTATTCAGTAATACTCAAGAAGGCACAACCTGAGAGATTTGAAATCTGAGAATTAAGGCCCTGTCTGAGCTGAAGAAGTAATATTCTAAAGCGATAAGTGGAGAAGGAAATGGCAACCCACTCCTGTATTCTTGCCTGGAAAATCCCATGGACAGAGGAATCTGGCAGACTAGAGTCCATGGGGTCCCAAAGAGTGAGACACAACTGAGTGACTGCACTGAAAGAAATAAAGGAGTACAGGAAGACTTAATCTTGTAAAAAGTGGGAAATCTTTCAGCTCTCAATAAAAAAGGATAGAGAAAAATGAAAGCAAAAAAGAGCAATACAGATGATAAAAGAACATATTTTGCTATATTTGAATTCTACACAGCACATTAATGACATCCACATCATCTGATGTTGGAGAATGATAGAAAAGCAAAGTCTCATGTCCCACCTCAGACCTCTTAAATCAGAACCTCTGGGTGGATCCCAGGAATCTGAGACTTCACTGACTCAGCAAATGATCCTTAAACATGCTAAGGTTTCAGAATCTCTGTTCTCACGTATTTAAAATGCTTGGCTTGAATAAGGAAAGTGTTAAGTCTCTTTATCCTGAGTCAGTTAACATTGGAACATTTAAAGGTTGTTAGAAACAAGGGAGAAATGATACTATCAATGGAAAAGAAAATGCAACTATGCCTGTCATAAGATTCCTTATAAGACTTTGATTATAGATGCCACAGACTGCAAAAATGTTGAAGATCATCTACTTTACACAACTCATTATTAGCAGACACAAATAAAACATTTATTCAGGTATAATTGATTATTTCCAAGAAGCAGAGTATAGCTCATCTCTTCACGGTAGTTGACACAAAGGGCATTTTCTCCTCTACTCACACATGAGAAATATATAGATGTCCTCATGTTTTGAGAGCAACTACTGAACAATAATCCTTGGAAACAACCATATACTCATGACCTAGGTGGTGCTTAAAATATTTTAAAGAACCATCATCCCTACTGGGCTTCCCAGGGGACACTAGTAGTAAAGAACCTGCCTGCAAATGCAGAAGATATAATGTATCTCCAATCCCTAGGTCAGGAAGACCTCCTGGAAGAGGGTATGACAACACACTTCAGTATTCTTGCCTGGAGAATCCCACAGACAGAGGAGGCTGGCAGGCTACACTCTATAGGATTGCAAAGAGTCAGATACGACTGAGCGACTTAGCACGCATGCCTTCATGCATGGTCCCTACTCCCAGGAATTTATACTATAATTGAGAAAAGGAGAATGAATACTGCTGAGTAATGGAAAATCCTATCTTATTGATAGGAGGATGCAGATGCAGAAGTTCTTGATAAAGAGGCACCAATGGATATGTGATGAAACACGAAAGAAGATATTACAAAAATGTACACCAGGGAGAATCAGGCCCAAAGAAGAAAGCCCTAAAATTTATGGCAGATGCTGACAGCTTGGATCTTAGCAACCAGAGGTAGAGACAGTGAAGCCTGTTAGCTGCTGGTGAAACTAACTGGGAATGAGTTGACTAGAGAAAGCTCAAAAAGGATAACAATTAAAAAAGTGAGAAAGAGTCTGAAATGAAGGACATTTCATAGGAAATAAAACTTATCATACTTGGTCACAACTTGATGAAGGAATTAGATGAAGCAATGTTTCTAACGCATATTACTAGGACAGTTTTTGTAGGAAAGAAATTTTATTCTTGAAGTTGAGAAATATTTTGGGGGATAGACAACCCATCATCCTCTCCTACCTTCACTTACCATTTATTTCATTTTCTGACATATACCATATTTGGTATTCCAAGCACTGGAAAGGAAAATCTGATTCAATCTCAGCCATAATGATCCTATCATTTTGTTAGGGAGACCAACATTAACTAAATAACTTAAATATTTAAATAAATGTGACTACATCCTCCATATTACAATTGCAGTAAACTACCATGACACCACCCTTATGGCAGAAAGTGAAGAGGAACTAAAGAGCCTCTTGATGAAAGTGAAAGAGGAGAGTGAAAAAGTTGGCTTAAAGCTCAACATTCAGAAAACGAAGATCATGGCATCTGGTCCCATCACTTCCTCGGAAATAGATGGGGAAACAGTGGAAACAGAGGGAGACTTTATTTTGGGGGGCTCCAAAATCGCTGCAGATAGTGATTGCAGCCATGAAATTAAAAAACGCTTACTCCTTGGAAGGAAAGGTATGATCAACCTAGATAGCATATTCAAAAGCAGAGACATTACTTTGCCAACAAAGGTCCGTCTAGTCAAGGCTATGGTTTTACCAGTGGTCATGCATGGATGTGAGAGTTGGACTGTGAAGAAGGCTGAGCACCAAAGAATTGATGCTTTTGAACTGTGGTGTTGGAGAAGACTCTTGAGAGTCCCTTGGACTGCAAGGAGATCCAACCAGTCCATTCTGAAGGAGATCAGCCCTGGGATTTCTTTGGAAGGAATGATGCTAAAGCTGAAACTCCAGTACTTTGGCCACCTCATGCGAAGAGTTG
>NW_011494564.1:10748-13191 GCF_000754665.1 Bison bison bison
AGTCCATTCTGAAGGAGATCAGCCCTGGGATTTCTTTGGAAGGAATGATGCTAAAGCTGAAACTCCAGTACTTTGGCCACCTCATGCGAAGAGTTGACTCATTGGAAAAGACTCTGATGCTGGGAGGGATTGGGGGCAGGAGGAGAAGGGGATGACAGAGGATGAGATGGCTGGATGGCATCACCGACTCGATGGACGTGAGTCTGGGTGAACTCCGGGAGTTGGTGATGGACAGGGAGGCCTGGTGTGCTGCGAACATGGGGTCACAAAGAGTCGGACACAACTGAGTGACTGAACTGAACTGAACTGAACTAAATATCAGTGAAATAAGAAAAACTGATTCTTTTCCTGTAGCCCATCAAGACCTGAAATGAACTGCAGCAAGAACCCTGACTTTGTCCTCTCAGGACTGTCCAGTGACCCAGACAAACCACAGCTCCTCTTTGGTCTCTTCCTGGCCCTCTACTTGCTGAGTCTCTTAGGAAACTCGCTACTGCTGCTGGCTATTGGCGCTGAAAGACAATTTTAGACATTGTGTATATATTGTGCACGCAGATTCTTTACTACTGCACCACCTAGGGAGCCCATATTGTGCTGTATAAATGATGTAATCTTGTATTCCCAGGGCAAATATTTATTATGCCTTCAAATTTATGAAGACATTTTTATCCAGCATGCCATGATGACATATCCCACAATTATCAAGATAGCACAAAAACACAAATTAATAGACCATTCTGAAAAATAAGGCATTAAAAGGGGAAAAGTGCATAGGACCAGTTTCTATTCTCTTACTTATGATGACGATACTGGTGTTACTGATGGGGAGAGAACTGAAGATGGTAATTTGTAAGGTGACTCTGATGACAAAAAGATGATATTGACTAAAGCTGATGGTGATGATCTTCATTATTAAACTGGTGATAGAAATGGCAATAGTGATCAAAATGTTGGTAATGACGGGACTAGATGATCACGTCTCAATAGTATTATCTTTACAAGGCAACTTAAAGAGCAGCTCATCCAATCAACTCTTAAGAATATACTTAATTATATATTATAATGTAATGTATACTATACATCTATTCCTCCTCCTTATTTCCCCCTCTGATAACCATAAATTCATTCTCTAAGTCTGTGAGTTTCTTTCTGTTTTGTAAATAAGTTCATTCACATCTTTTTTTAGGCTGTATGAGATACTCTATGATATTTGTCTTTGCTGACTTACTTCACTCAGTATGATAATCTCCAGATCCATCCATTTTGCTGCAAATGGCATTATTTCATTCTTTTGAATGGCTGGGTAATATTCCATTGAATGTATGTTCCACTTCACCTTTATCCATTCATTAGTCAATGGACAGATGCGATTGATATGTACACACCGCTATATTTAAAATAGATAAGCAACAAAGACCTACAGTAGAAAGATAAAAATAAAGCAAAAAGTTAAAATGAATAAGTGAAGTGCATTCAGCTTTAAATATTTTTAAAATATCCATATACTTAGACATTGCAGTCAAACCACAAAGATGAGAAAGTGTATCCATACCTCTGTCCCAGGAAATGAAAAATAATTTAAGAAAACTTGAGGCCACTGGGAATTGTTCTGACTGCGGTTCTGAAACTAAGAAAGAAACAGGAAAGAAAAGAGGAAAAATGAAAAATATGGAACTCAAGATAGGAATTCCCCAAGGAGAATTCTTTTATATTGCAAGTATAGAAAGGTATCTTGTTTATTCTTACAATACTCCTCTCAAACCCAGGGGACACCCTCTCTCAGGTGTCACCCTCTTTATATATCTAAAGAACCATGGATCATAAACAAAAGGAAGAATTTCAGAAAGAAGAGCTTTTGGAATATGAAGAGCGTATACTATAATCCCAATATAAACTATCACTTCAAACATTTTTCTACTTTTTATTTTTCATAGTTTTCTACTGTTTATTTTTCAGAAGTGTAAACCTGGTCAACTTCCTTTTTTTTTACTTTTATTTTATTTTTAAACTTTACATAATTGTATTAGTTTTGCCAAATATCAAAATGAATCCACCACAGGTATACATGTGTTCCCCATCCTGAACCCTCCTCCCTCCTCCCTCCCCATACCATCCCTCTGGATCGTCCCAGTGCACTAGCCCCAAGCATCCAGTATCGTGCATCGAACCTGGACTGGCAACTCGTTTCTTGCATGATATTTTACATGTTTTATTGTCATTCTCCCAAATCTTCCCACCCTCTCCCTCTCCAACAGAGTCCATAAGACTGTTCTATACATCAGTGTCTCTTTTGCTGTCTCGAACACCGGGTTATTGTTACCATCTTTCTAAATTCCATATACATGCGTTAGTATACTGTATTGATGTTTTTCCTTCTGGCTTACTTCACTCTGTATAATAGGCTCCAGTTTCATCCACCTCATTAGAACTGATTCAAATGCTG
>NW_011494564.1:13291-13457 GCF_000754665.1 Bison bison bison
TAGGAGTTGCTTGTATATTTTTGAGATTAGTTGTTTGTCTGTTGCTTCATTTGATATTATTTTCTCCCATTCTGAAGGCTGTCTTTTCACCTTGCTAAGTTTCCTTTGATGTGCAGAAGCTTTTAAGGTTAATTAAGTCCCATTTGTTTATTTTTGATTTTATTTC
>NW_011494565.1:0-662 GCF_000754665.1 Bison bison bison
TGGCTCAGATGGTAAAGAATCCCCCTGCAATATGGGAGACCTGGGTTCTTTACCTGGGTATGGAAGATCACCTACAGGAGGGCATGACAACCCACTCCAGTATTCTTGCCTGGAAAATCCCCATGGACAGAGGAGCCTGGTGGGCTATAGTCCATGGGGTCACAAAGAGTCGGATAAGACTGAGTGACTAAGCACAGCACAGCAAAAGGCTATCCACATCCTAAAATCCTCAGAATTTGCAAATGATTTCTGTTCCATGTCTTCTTTTTTTCTCTTCCTTTCATTTCCTTTCTCTTTTTCTCACTCTCAGATTATGAAATGTGATAAATAGACAAGTAATTCTGTATAATAATCCTGTATGTTGCTTTCTCCAAGAAATTAAAGACATTATCAGCTCTTTACAGCATTTCTTTAAGCATTTTTCTAGTCACTGTGCCTCTCTGATGCCTCTAGGAGCAAACTTCATTGCTGTGTTCAAAACTTATTATTCTAAACAGAGAATAGGTTCAGTTCAGTTCAGTTGCTCAGTTGTGTCCGACTCTTTGCGACCCCATGAATCGCAGCATGCCAGGCCTCCCTGTCCATCACCATCCCCTGGAGTTCACTCAGACTCATGTCCATCAAGTCAGTGATGCCATCCAGCCATCTCATCCTCTGTCATC
>NW_011494565.1:2502-2773 GCF_000754665.1 Bison bison bison
TCTTATCTCTTCTTGCTATTCTTTGGAACTCTGCATTCAAATGGGTATATCTTTCCTTTTCTCCTTTGCTTTTCACTTCTCTTCTTTTCACTATTTGTAAGGCCTCCTCAGAGAGCCATTTTGCATTTTTGCATTTTTTTTCTTGGGGATGGTCTTGATCCCTGTCTCCTGTACAGTATCATGAACCTCCACCCATCAGGCACTCTGTCTATCAGATCTAGGCCCTTAAATCTATTTCTCACTTCCACTGTATAGTCATAAGGGATTTGAT
>NW_011494565.1:3787-7701 GCF_000754665.1 Bison bison bison
TCCATACATGGCTACTGGAAAAACCATAGCTTTGACTAGACTGACCTTTGTTGACAAAGTAATGTCTCTGCTTTTCAATATACTGTCTAGGTTGGTCATAACTTATCTTTCAAGAAATAGGGTTTTTAAATTTCATGGCTGCAATCACCATCTGCAGTGACTTTGGAGCCACCCCCCCAAAAAAAAGAAAAGTCTGCCACTGTTTCCACTGTTTCCCCATCTATTTGCCATGAAGTGATGGGATTGGATGCCATGATCTTTGTTTTCTGAATGTTGAGCTTTAAGCCAACTTTTTCACTCTCCTCTTTCATTTTCATCAAGAGGCTCTTTAGTTCCTCTTCACTTTCTGCCATAAAGGTGGTGTCATCTGCATATCTGAGGCTATTGATATTCCCAGCAGTCTTGATTCCAGCTTGTGCTTCATCCAGCCAGATTTTCTCATGATGTACTCTCCATTTAAGTTAAATAAGCAGGGTGACAATATATAGCCTTGACATACTCCTTTTCCTATTTGGAACCAGTCTGTTGTTCCATGTCCAGTTCTAACTGTTGCTTCCTGACCTACATACAGATTTCTCAAAAGACAGGTCAGGTGATCTGGTATTTCCATCTCTTCCAGAATCTCCACTGTTTGTGGTGATCCACACAGTCAAAGGTTTTGGCATATTCAATAAAGCAGAAATAGATGATTTTCTGGTACTCTCTTACTTTTTTGATGATCCAGGGGATGTTGGCAATTTGATCTCTGGTTCCTCTGCCTTTTCTAAAATCAGCTTGAACATCTTGAAGTTCCCGGTTCACGTATTGCTGAAGCATGGCTTGGAGAATTTTGAGCATTACTTTACTAGCATGTGAGATGAGTGCAATTGTGTGGTAGTTTGAGCATTCTTTGGCATTGCTTTTCTTTGGGATTTGAATGAAAACTGACCTTTTCCAGTTCTGTGGACACTGCTCAGTTTTCCAAATTTCCTGGCATGTTGATCACAGCAGTTTCTGAGCATCATCTTTCAGGATTTGAAATAGCTTCAACTGGAATCCCATCACCTCCACTAGCTTTGTTTGTAGTGATGGTTCCTTAGGCCCACTTGACTTCGCATTCCAGAATGTCTGGTTCTAGGTCAGTGATCACACCATAGTGATTATCTGGGTCATGAAGATCTTTTTTGTACAGTTCTGTGTATTCTTGCCAGCTCTTCTAAATATATTCTGCTGCTGTTAGGTCCATACCATTTCTGTCCTTTATTGAGCCCATCTTTACATGAAATGTTCCCTTTGTATTTCTAATTTTCTTGAGGAGATCTCTAGTCTTTCTCATTGTATTGTTTTCCTCTATTTCTTTGCACTGATCACTGAGGAAGGCTTTCTTATCTCTTCTTGCTATTCTTTGGAACTCTGCATTCAAATGGGTATATCTTTCCTTTTCTCCTTTGCTTTTCGCTTCTCTTCTTTTCACAGCTATTTGTAAGGCCTCCTCAGAGAGCCATTTTGCATTTTTGCATTTTTTTTCTTGGGGATGGTCTTGATCCCTGTCTCCTGTACAATATCATGAACCTCCATCCATCAGGCACTCTGTCTATCAGATCTAGGCCCTTAAATCTATTTCTCACTTCCACTGTATAGTCATAAGGGATTTGATTTAGGTTTTACCTGAATGGTCTAGTGGTTTTCCCTACTTTCTTGAATTTAAGTCTGATTTTGGCAATAAGGAGTTCATGATCTGAGCCACAATCAGCCCCAGTCTTGTTTTTCCTGACTGTATAGAGCTTCTGCATCTTTGACTGCAAAGAATATAATCAATCTGATTTCGGTGTCGACCATCTGGTGATGTCCATGTGTAGAGTCTTCTCTTGTGTTGTTTGAAGTCGCTGTTTGCTATGACCAGTGCATTCTTTGGCAGAACTCTATTAACCTTTGCTCTGCTTCATTCTGTACTCCAAGGCCAGTTACTGTACTCCAAGCAATTACTGTACTCCAAGCAATTACTTCAGTAATGGCTATTACTGGTGTGCTTAGTCACTCATTTGTGTCTGAGTCTTTGCAACCCCAGAGACTGTGGCCCACCAGGATCCTTTGTCCATGGTATTCTCCAGGCAAGAATACTGGAGTGGCTTGCAATGCCCTCCTCCATGGGCTCTTCCTAACCCAGGGATTGGACCCAGTTCTTCCACACTGCAGATTCTTTACTGTCTGAGCCACCAGGGAACCTATTAGTGGAGGAGGCCCTAAAGCAATTATGATTTTTATTATCTATTTATGCAAAGAAAATATTGTGTTTGAACCCTGACTTCACATACCAATTTTCTGGACCAGGAAATTAGATTTGTTGTGTCTTGCTTACTTCTTTGTGAAATGTGTATATTTGGCTAGCCAAAAAGTTTGTTCTGGCTCTTCTGTAACATGTTATGGAAAAACTGGAATGAGCTTTCATGGCCAGCCCAACATTATTAGGAAATTTTAAGTTTGCATTCACTAATTAGTTGTTAATTAGTTAATAATAAGTTTAAAAAATATTGCTTACTACTCCCAAAAACTACCCCTCAACCTGGCCCCAACACACTGACAGTCACAGATACTAAAAGCAAAGTCTGGCAAATGTTGTAGCAAAATGATGCAAAGTGGGGATACTGAGAACTACTTATTACATTTACACTTTTTCAGTTCAGAATTGATAGTATGTTGGCATAAAGCAGAGCTGGTTGTAGTATTGGAGATACAATAAAGTGGGACTACTAATGTGAATGATGACATTTTAAGAATAAATTATATAATTTTTAATTTAAAAAATAAGTTGCAAAGATATTTCAGTTTTCATCACACCTCATCATACATTGTTAGTAGGAATGCAAAATGTTGTAGCTGCTGTGGAAAATGGTATACAGGTTCTTTATTAAGTTGAAAATTGAATTGTACATGATCCAGAAATCCTGCTTATGGGTATTATCCTAAAAATCTGAGGTCAAGCTTTTAAAAATATGTTAGCGTTCCCACACTCACTGTAGAACCATTCACAATAGCCAGGGAGTGGAAACCACTGAAATATCTATGGACAGATGGTTGGATAAAAGAATGCGGTGCATATGTGAACAATGGAATACAACCTGACCTTTAAAAAGAAGAAAATTGTGTAATATGTGACTACATGGATGAAACTTGAGGACATTATGCTAAATGAAAATGTCAGTCATAGAAAGACAAATACTGCAGGATTTCACTTATGTGATATATCGGAATCAAGGAGTGGAATAATAGCTAACAGAGGCTAGTGGAGAGAGAAGCAGAAATTTACAAATCAATGGTCAATAAGTTTCAGTTTAGCAAGACACAGACAGCTGTGGTGTATAAAATTATATGTGTAGTCAACAGTACTGTATTATACACTTAAAAATATCTTAAGACGGTAGATCTCATATTGTATTATTACCAAAGTAAAATAAAATTTAATAGAAAATTAAAGGTACATTATGACAACTAAAATTTAAATTTAATTTGATTCCATCCGGTTTGTTTTTTCCCACTAATACACTCTTTTCTTTCTGAGATGTAATCCAGGTGCAGTATTGGATTAGTTTTCACGTCTCCTCAGTATCCTCTGGTCTGAAACAGCGTTTCACTCCTTTCTTGTTTTTTCTTGACTTTGACAATTCTAAAGAATATTGGTGAGGTACCCTGAAGAATGTTTCCGGATATGGGTTTACCTAATGATTCTCTCACATTAAACTGGGATTGTAGATTTTCGGTATGGTTTTATCACAGAAGTGAAGCTTTTCTCACGACATTGTATCAGGGTGAATGATATCCACATTACATCACTAGCGAAGGCCATCTTTATCTTTTGCCTAAGGCAGAGCTGGCCAAATTTCTCTACTCTAAACTTGAATGCTGGATTTGAAATGCAGTTAATAACAATTATTTCT
>NW_011494565.1:9435-11411 GCF_000754665.1 Bison bison bison
GAGACAGTGGCAATCCACTCCAGTATTCTTACCTGGAGAATCACACAGACAGAGAAACCTGATAAGCTACAGTCCATGGTTTTTCAGAGAGTCAGACACAAGAAAGAAACTAACACTCACTTATAATTTTAGATATATCAAAAAGGTTTAGCTGCTAAGTCATACTGGAGTGGGTTGCCATCTCCTTCTCCAGGGGATCTTCCCCACCTAGGGATTGAACTCAGGTCTCCTGCATTGCAGGTGATCTCCTGAATTGCAGGTAGATTACTTACTGACTCAGCCACCAGAGAGGCCCACAGCAATATTGGGGTGGGTTGCCATTTCCTTCTCCAGGGAATCTTCCCCACCCAGGAATCGAACCTGTGTCTCCTGTGTCTCCTACATTGAAGGTGTATTCTTTACCATTAAGCCACTATGGAAGCCTTATATATTAAAATAGATGATCTAAAATCACATTTATAAGTAATTAATATAAGTTAATTAGATTCAATTAATGAATGAATCAGTGTTAAGCAAAATGTCAATATAAAAACCCAAAAATTATCCCAGGAACCAGTATAACCTTAATGGAGGTTTTGATGGAAGGTACATGATTATTTCATGAATAAGATTCTATAATTAATTTAAGCATAAGATGGAAGGCATAAACTAGTTACAACTTAAGATTTATGCCAATTCACAAACTTTTAATTTGTCAATTAAAAGTCAATTCTTTAATATGACTAGAATATAAAAAAATTATACTGAGATTTATAGGGCACCTTTTACACACCATGTGATCGCCTTGATCCTTAGTGTAACTGTTAGAACCATAACAAAGTACTCTGCTTCCTTTTGGCATCTCAAAATTTTGAGATTTACACTTTTTTGTGTGTTCCAAATTTATATTTTAGTTGTATATTGAAAATACTAAGGCTAAATTTTAAACGATAGCATGAATAGTCTGTATTTTAGTGGTTCTCATAATTTGTCATGCATCAGAAATCACCTGGAGGGCTGGATAAATCACAAATTGTGGGCTACTTTTCAGAGTTTTTGATTCAGGAAGTTGGAGACAGGGCTTGAGAATTTGCATCCCTAACATATTCTTAGGCGTCCCTGCTGCTGCTGGTTTGAGGACCATATCTGGAGAATATATACCAGCTCCCCAGAGACGTATGAAGCTTCTGCCTTCTCTGTTTCTCTTTTGTATTCATTTCTATTTTTCAGGAATAATGTTTGGTCCTTTGTTCAACAGGAATCATCCTGCTATCAGAAGGAAATCAGAGTATCATACCTACATTAATTCTCCTGGGTTTTTCAGAATATCCAGAACTCCGGGTCCCACTTTTCCTTGTTTTCTTGTCTATCTACACAGCCACTGTGGTGGGGAATTTGCTAAGTCACTTCAGTCGTGTCCGACTCTGTGCAACCCCGTAGATGGCAGCCCAGCAGGCTCCCCCGTCCCTGGGATTCTCCAGGCACAAACAGTGGAGTGGATTGCCATTTCCTTCTCCAGTGCTGGAAAGTGAAAAGGGAAAGTGAAGTCAGTCGCTCAGTCATGTCCGACTCTTAGCAACCCCATGGACTGCAGCCTACCAGGCTCCTCCGTCCATGGGATTTTCCAGGCAGGAGTACTGGAGTGGGTTGCCATTGCCTTCTCCAGTGGTGGGGAATTTAGGCATGATCATAATCATCAAGGTCAATTCAAAACTCCACACGATCATGTACTTTTTCCTTAGTCACTTGTCCTTTGTCGATTTCTGTTTTTCTACTGTCAGTCAGTCAGTCAGTCAGTTCAGTTGCTCAGTCACATCTGACTCTTTGCGACCCCATGAATCACAGTATGCCAGGCCTCCCTGTCCATCACCAACTCCTGGAGTTCACTCAGACTCACGTGCATGGAGTCAGTGATGCCATCCAGCCATCTCATCCTCTGTCATCCCCTTCTCCTCCTGCCCCCAATCCCTCCCAGCATCAGACTTTTCCAATGAGTC
>NW_011494565.1:13107-16275 GCF_000754665.1 Bison bison bison
GGACCGGATGCCATGATCTTTGTTTTCTGAATGTTGAGCTTTAAGCCAACTTTTTCACTCTCCACTTTCACTTTCATCAAGAGGCTTTTGAGTTCCTCTTCACTTTCTGCCATAAGGGTGGTGTCATCTGCATATCTGAGGTGATTGATATTTCTCCCGGCAATCTTGATTCCAGCTTGTGTTTCTTCCAGTCCAGCGTTTCTCATGATGTACTCTGCATATAAGTTAAATAAACAGGGTGACAATATACAGCCTTGACGAACTCCTTTTCCTATTTGGAACCAGTCTGTTGTTCCATGCTGTAAACCATATGTAAACCAAATTTTTTTTAAATGACTGCTTTTTGTAGTATTTATAAATTATTTTTGAGTGAATTAAATTGTATTAAAAGTTTATGGGTATATGATGAAATAAGCTATTTTTCCTGCTTTGGACAGTTGGCATGTACCTCATAAGAAAAATGATTAAGGAGAAAGTTCAAGCTTCCTGCAAAGAAGGCATAAACTGTTTATGATATCCTCTTCAAAACACAAGTCTGGGAAAAAGACAGGAGGGCAACACGGACTCCAAGAACTAATCAATCAAACACACAGTAACAATAAAATGTGAGTGACCAATCAACAACACAATTATTCCAATCATACAGTGACCAAGTATTGTCTTAGACTAAAGTGTTTAGGCATGCATGACAGCAATCTGTCCTTCACTATATCACAGTTTGCTCATACTCATGTCCATCAAGTCAGTGAAGCTATCCAACTATCTCATCCTCTGTTGCCCACTTGTTTGCCTGCCCTCAACCTTTCCCAGCATCAGGGTCTTTTCCAATGAGTTAACTCTTCTCAACTGGTGGCCAAAATGTTGGAGCTTCAGCTTCAGCCTCAGTCCTTCCAATGAGAATTCAGGGTTGATCTCCTGTAGGATTGACCTGGTTTGATCGCCTTGCTGTTCAACGGACTCTCAAGAGTTTTCTCCAGCACCACAATTTGAAAGCAACAATTCAGCACTCTGCCTTCTTTATGGTCCAACACTCACATCTATACATGACTATTGGAAAAACCATAACTTGGACTACATGGACCTTTGTCAACAAAGTGATGCCTCTGCATTTTAATACACTGTCTAGCATTGTCATAGCTTTCTTTCCAAGGAATCATAGATGAATGAATCATAGATGTAAACATAAAAATGAAAACTGAAAAATATTTAGCATAAAACAGAAAAAATCTTTCAAAAGTTAGGATGATAATTCTTTGAATGAACATAAAAAGGATGGATCTTTAAAAAACAATAAAAAGAGCTTCATTGCCATTAAAAATGTTTGGTAAAAGTTTCTGAAGCATAAATGACACCATTAATAAAGTGAAAATACAAGCCATAGATTGTGAGTAAGTATTTGCAAAATATATTTGATAAATGATTTCAGTGTAAAACATACAGAGGAAGTCTTTATACTCAATATGAGAAAAAAGCCTACTTAAAGTTTTGATGAACTATCTGAGCACACATTTGACAAAACAGAACACACAAATAAACACATGAAAAAATACTAAGTATAGCTAGTCATCAATGACATTCTTATTAAAATTAAAACTTAAACCACAAAGAGAAACTATTGTATGCCCTTTAGAATAGCTAAAATGAATAAGAGTTTCAAATACTCGTGAAAATGTGGAGGAAGTTAAATGCTTATGCAGTTCATATAAGGGTTAAATAACTTTGAAAATAGTTTAGCAATATCTTATGAAGTTAACGCTTCCCAGACTATTATGCTACAGAAACTGTGATAGCAGTTTAAGCCTTGAAGTTGGTGGCAATTTGTTGTGCAGCCTGGAGAACTAATATCCAACAAGGTTGCTAGCTCTGGGTGACCAGGGTGTAGCTACTGGCTCCAAAGCTGGTCCAGGGTACAGAGGTGTCAGCAATGGGGGGAAGATGCACTGTGAAACTCAAGCCTATCTCAGTGAGAGAATAACCATGCAGACTTGTGGGATTTTGGATCAAGACCATACTATGTACAATAATTCTGTGCCTGGTGGGAAACAGCCTCTGGTGTTATGCCTTCCTGGTAGAGTCTGGCAAGTGTTAGTCAGGTTGTCAGGAGCCTAGGGAAAGCATTTGTTGCTGCTGTTTAGTCACTAAATTGTGTCCAAATCTTTTGCATATCCATGGACTGCAGCCCACCAGGCTCCTCTGTCCAACAGATTTCCCAGGCAAGAATACTGTGGTGGGTGGCCATTGCCTTCACCAAGTGTTATTCCCGACTCCAGGCAGGGATAGAACCTATGTCTCCTGCACTGCAGCTGATTTTTTTTTTTTTTTTTACCACTGAGCCACCAGGCAAGCCAGTGGTCTAATTGCGTGATATTTCATTGTAGTAGAACTAGTAGATTGATTGACACTAAGAGGTTTTAGAGACTTAAACATGTTTCCAAAATGCCCTTGCCATTTTTAAGAGACTGTATTATTTAATTGTATTAATATAAGCTAGGAAGTGTGGATTGCTTATATTTAGAAGAAAACACAATTTAGTTTCAGTAAAGAACATCACTGTTTCTGAAGACAATAGTATTTGTTTAGGTTAAGCAACAAAATCAGAGACCAAGTTATATTGCTTATACATCTCAAAACCCATGCACTTCATACACAGAATAGGAAAGAAAAATCACACAGTAAATATATACAATAGCAGTTAATATCTCTGAACAGTTGCATTTTAGCTTATTTATCTTTCATTTTGGGTTTTACTGTAGTCATCAAGTTTTCTTATTCAGTTCATGTATTTTTTTATAATTATTTTTAAAAGAAATTCATGAAATAGACAGGTGCCATCTCCAGTGATTCAGAAAAATAAACTACCTTCTTGCAAATTGCCACATTAAAAAAACATTCAAGCTAATTTCTTGATATGTGATATAAAAATAAATAGCTCAAGAAATATTCTCTGGGGTCTAAATCCCCAAGGTCATGGAAGCATACATAAGCCCTGCATTTTGTTCATAGGAATCAGATTCAGCTTCCAAATCTCTCCCCCCTCCACCCTGTTTCTTCCTTTCTCTGAGTTTTTCTGAAATTAAGAAAGAAGTATATTTCAGTCACATTAAATTTTTGTGGGCTCCTGATACATTGATTAACTCCTTAATGTTTTACATGATGTTTGAATTTTGA
>NW_011494565.1:18162-23868 GCF_000754665.1 Bison bison bison
CCCTGAGATTTCTTTGTAAGGAATGATGCTAAAGCTGAAACTTCAGTACTTTGGCCACCTCATGCGAAGAGTTGACTCATTGGAAAAGACTCTGATGCTGGGAGGGATTGGGGGCAGGAGGAGAAGGGGAGGACAGAGGATGAGATGGTTGGATGGCATCACTGACTCGATGGACGTGAGTCTGAGTGAACTCTGGGAGTTGGTGATGGACAGGGAGGCCTGGCGTGCTGCGATTCATGGGGTCGCAAAGAGTCGGACACGACTGAGCCACTGAACTGAGGTTACCATGAGATTAAAAAGGGATGATTAATAAGAGTCAGATAATAATGAGTAAACAAAGGGGGAACAGAGACAATTTATTGAAGGATAATGATTGATTAATTAACATGAACAGGGCCAAGAGGAAATTCAGAAAAAGAGTTGAGCTACTATTTGACATCACAAATTGTTCCTGTGGTTTTGTTGCTGCCAACCTTGATCCTTGATCTGTTTCTTAGATTGTTTAAAATAATATGTGTTTAAAAATAATACCAATTATTCAGAGTATTAAGAATTAAAATTGATGAGGGTGGAAAAACCTATATATTTTGAACTGCATAACTGTCAGACCTTGTGCTAATTATATTAATGTCATTTTCTAACTTAATACCTATACACCTATAGTATATATATTACCATGTCATTATTACTGATAAAGAAGCTGAGGCTCATAAAATCTGAGTGATTCACCAAAGATCATACAGTAAATATCAAAGCTTGGAGCTGAATTTAAATCTATGTTTCCAACTCCTTGCTTCTTTCATTGTGTCAGTCTGTCTGTCGCTAACTCTTTTCCACTTCCCACCCATTCCCTTTTCTGCATATAGGAAATACATTTTTTGAGTGTCAAAAGTACCATAAAGCTATTCAAGAAATAATGAATTATTTCTCCCTTCACACAGTCAGACAAAACTAAAATTACATCTGTGTTTATGAGAGTCAAACTAATAGTCCTTTTATTAATGAATATTTCAGATGTGTGCTTGTTATTGGTTAACTTATTTTAAAATCTTTGCTAAATAAATATACTTCTGTTGTTATAAACTGCTTACCAGTACAAGATGCTTTTGCTTTCTCAAAATAACGTATACAAATAATGATTGTATGACTCAAAGCAAGATTATCACCTGTAGTTTTAATCAAACTCAATATTGCTGTAACCATAAGTTTTGAGGGTGATAATTTAACCACTTGTGTTTATTACTGTATTCTCTGGTTTTCTTGAGAAACAGTATAGAATGTGAAAGAGTTGAGCAAAATACATTTTAAGTTACTCTGTAATTCAGATAGTCTATAAGCATTTAATTCTATAATATTCTTAGTAAATTTATTAGATTAAAAATATTGATAGCAAGTTAAGAGGTATTGATCAAAAAAGTTAAAAGACTATATTGAGAGCATCAGTGGCATTATGTGAGAGAAGTGATAAATAGTCAAACAGGAAAGAAAACAAAAGTGAGGGTACTACAAATTGTAATACAACTTCATTACTTTACCAGGTCACTGCATTGAACACAAAGCCAATAATTTTAGCATCAAACAAATCATTGGAAAACTTGAAAATAGAGCTTTATTTCCTTCAATGTTCATTTATGTTTTCCAAAATGTGAAAATTCTTGTGGCGACTCATGACTTCTGCCTTTTTGATGATCTTCAGTTTGAACATAACGATAGAAGTACTATGGCCTCTAAAAATATTACTCCTCCTGCTTTTTAAAATAAATTTGAGTGCTATGTTTTTATTTATTGTTATGTTACTCCCACTAAACAGCACAGACCTTCAGAATGGTGGAACTATGAAAAGCATGTTTTTCTACAACACTATAGAAAATGTTTGTCTCTAACTCTACACTAAATTCAATATCTGTCACTCATGATCAACTTCAAATCTAACTCATCACTAGCAGGTTGTGTTAATTCAAAAGTGTCTTAACTCATATATGCTTCCATTTCCTTTGTAAAATATGAGACTGGTTGTTTTGAAATTCAAAGTCTTATTTAGTGGTCAAAACTAATGTACCAATATTTTAACACAATGTCTGCCACACAATAAATGAGATATCCATGGACTGTCATCATTATCATTGTTATCATTTTATTATCACTATTTAAGATTCTCTCCAATAACAATCATGTGGTTTACTGAAGGAAATCAGAGTGCCAGGGCCACGTTCACCCTCTTGGGCTTCTCAGAATATCCCTACCTCCAGGTTCCCTTGTTCCTGGCTTTCCTCACCGTCTATGCAGTCACTGTGGTGGGGAACCTGGGCATGATCACCATCATCAGGATCAGTCCCAAACTCCACATCCCCATGTACTTTTTTCTCAGTCACTTGTCCTTTATTGATTTCTGCTATTCCACCACAGTTACACCCAAACTCTTGGAGAATTTGGTTGTGGAAGACAGAACCATCTCTTTCACAGGATGCATCATGCAATTCTTCTTGGCTTGTGTGTTTGCAGTGAGAGAGGCATTCGTGTTGGCAGTGATGTCCTATGACTAATTTGTGGCCATTTGTAAGCCTCTACTCTACACCGTGGTCATGTCCCCAGAGCTCTGTGCATTGTTAATGGCCTGTCCCTACACGTGGGGTATAGTTCTCCTTCCTGACACTCACCTATTTTCTCCAGACATTATCTTTCTGTGGGTCTAACATCAAAAATAATTTTCTCTGTCAGCACTCTGTCATCGTCTCCGTCTCCTGCTCTGACCCCTTCATCAGCCAAGTGCTCTGTTTTGCCATTGCCATATTCAATAAGGTGAGCAGCCTGGCAATTATCTTCACTACTTATATTTCCATTTTTGCCACTATCATAAAAATGCCCTCTGCTGGGATTCACCAAAAAAGCCTTCTCTACTTGTGCCTCCCATCTGACCACCATCACTACATTCCATGGGACTGTCTTGTTCCTTTACTGTGTACCCAGCTCCAAAAACTCATGGCTCATGGTCAAAGTAGGTTCTGTGTTTTATATAGTGGTGAGCCCCATGCTGAAACCTCTGATCTATAGCCTCAGGAACAAAGATGTGAAAGAGAGTGTCAGGAAATTAATGAATCACTAAATACAATTTGGTTGAAGATCTGTATGTCCAAAAGAAATTTGATCTATTACATAGTGTTGATTAAATCTTCTTGTAGAGATGATGACTCAAATTATGTAGTCAACTCACTAGACCATAAATTTAGAGTTATAAATTGGCTATTTGATCTCTTAGTTTCAGTTCAGTTCAATGTAAAATAAAATAGCTCTGTATCATATGTAAAATGATGTATGTTGTGGGTGTATGAAAAGTGAAACTGTGAGTTGTTCAGTCATGTCTGACTCTTTGCCACCCCATGGACTGTAGCCTGCCAGGTTCCCCTGTCCATGGAACTCTCCAGGAAAGAATGTGGGTAGCCATTGCCTTCTCCAGGGAATCTTCCTGGATTAAACCTTCCAGGGATTAAACCTGGGTTTCCTGCATTTCAGGAAAATTCTTCAACTTCTGAGCCAACATGGAAGCACTGTGGATGAATAGTGTCTTCCAAATATCCATGTCATCCAGAATTCAAATGTCACCTTATTCAGAAATAATATCTTTGCAGATGTAATTAAGGTAAGAGTCAAGATGAGCTTAAAGTGAACCCAAAATCCAATGAGAGTGTCCTTATAGGAGACAGAAAAAGATACACAGAGACACACAGGGAAGGAGGGTGTGTGACTTCCGCTTCTCTCTCTTTCCTCCTAAACCACACACAATTCTTAAAAAAAAAAAAAAAAAACCTCATTTTTAGTATTGTTGGTACATAACTGCTTCCTGGCTATTTGTAAAACTGAACTTTACATAGCTGTTGTGCCCCGGAAGCTGTGCTCCATCTTTCTGGCTGGTGCTATAGCTGAGCATAGACTGTTTCTTATACTCATCCTTTCAGTTGTATTGCCTACTGTGTGTCCATCATAGTTAACATATTTTGCATGAATATTCTGCTGCCTTTTTGGGTCTTGTTTTACTTTAGCCCATTCAATGAACTAAGAAAGTTCAAAGTCATCATTTCCTAGCTTTCCTTTCTGTCACTATTTTAAAGATAGTTTCTACCTGTGGGCATCACAGAGTCCTGTTTACCTGTGCCTTCCACACATCATCATCCTTTCTCTCTATAGCACGAGCGTGCTGTGTGCTAAGTCACTTCACTCGTGTCTGACTCTTTGAGACCCTGGACTGTAGCCCACCAGGCTCCTCTGCCCATGGCATTCTCCAGGCAAGAATACTGGAGTTGGTTGCCATGCCTTCCTCCAGAGGATCTTCCAGACATAGGGACTGAGCCAGAATCGCTTATGTCTCCTGCAGGTACCTTATCACTAGCGCCACCTGGGAAGCCTTCTACAGTATGCTCAGTTCCAAATGCTCATAAGTAATTGTTCAAGTAGAGTCTGTTTTATACCATGCCAATTCTCACACTGAACTCAGTGACATACAGTATACATACGGACATACTCACTGACATAATAGCTTGAAATATTAAAAAAAAACATGAAACACCTTGTAAGGAAGTTAATAGGCTCCAAAATATTTTAGTGCTCAATCCAGTGTTAATAAATATATTTCTATTAAATCATGTATGTGCCTATTCAAATACCACCTTCTAAGAAAATTCTTTTCTGAAAATCTAATATAATGAGATAATCACTCTTTATCCCATTAACAATATATTTTTTCTTAAAAACAGATGATATGTTAAATAAATGCAATAATTTATTTGTCTCATTTCCTTCTCCTTCTATACACTCCAAGAGAGTAGAATTTTCTGGTATTATTATTGTATTTTATATCTCTAATGCCTAGAAAATTACCTAGAAAACACATTTGGCCTTCAATGAATACTTGCTGGATGAATAAAAGATGAAAAGAAATGAAAATTTCTGACTAAATTCATATTTAGTACTGTGCTCACCTAGGTAAGGGAGCTTCTGTGGTGGCTCAGATGGTAAAGAATCCCGCTGCAATGCAGGAGACCCAGGTTTGATCCCTGGGTCAGGAAGATGTCCTGGAGAAGGAATGGCAATGCACTCCAGTATTCTTCTCTGGAGAATCCTATGGACAGAGCAGCCTGGCTACAGTCCATGGGGTCACAAAGAGATGGACACGACCAGGTGACTAACTCTTCACCTGGGTAAGACTTTAGATGATGTCTCCTTAATGAATATAGTTGTCACATGAGATTTAAAAACCTAAAATACCATAAATATTACACTCAAAGACTTATATGAGTGCTTCTATTGCTGAATACTCTATCTTGGAATATGTTTCTTTGTCTAATTTTAAGTCTTTAGATGTAGCTGCATATTCTATAAACATTTGACTCTTTTGCAGTTTTCAGAACCACAGAAATTACACTTCGATTATCAAAAGGGTCTCTCACGAATAGTCCTTGAATGTAGTTTATTAACACTGGTCATGTTCAATTTAGAGATCTTGCCCTTTCTAAGCTAATACAGATTTCAGAAAATCTGAAGAGTTTATTTAAAATTCTCCAAGCCAAGCTTCAACTTCCAGATGTTCAAGCTGGCTTTAGAAAAGGCAGAGGAACCAGAGATCAAATTGCCAACATCCGCTGGATCATCAAAAAAGCAAGAGAGTTCCAGAAAAACATCTATTTCTGCTTTATTGACTATGCCAAAGCCTTT
>NW_011494565.1:23968-83529 GCF_000754665.1 Bison bison bison
CTATGCAGAGTACATCATGAGAAACACTGGGCTGGAAGAAGCACAAGATGGAATCAAGATTGCCAGGAGAAATATCAATAACCTCAGATATGCAGATGACACCACCCTTATGGCAGAAAGTGAAGAAGAACTGAAGAGCCTCTTGATGAAAGTGAAAGAGGAGAGTGAAAATGTTCACTTAAAGCTCAAAGTTCTCCTTTTTAATTCCTTGGGGTATCAAAGGTCTAGATTTTTTTTTTTTTCTTAATGTAAGCATTTTTTTCACTACAAACTTTTCTCTTAAAGCTGTGTTGGTTGTAATTTGTTATTGTCCTCTAATTTTGGGCATGATATTTTTCTATTTCCATTTGTCTCAGGATATTTTTTAATTCTTTTTTTATTTCTTCTCTGAACTACTGGTTGTTCAGGGATATGTTTAATCTCCATACATTTGCAAATTTTTAAACTTATTTCTTTAACTGATTTCCAGTTTTATACTGTCTTGGTTGGGGAAGTGTTTGATATGTTTTAAATTTTCTGTGACATTCTTGAATGAAGGTCTTACTGTCTGTGAGAGTCAGATGATCTGGAGACATGTCAACCCTTAAAGTGTTAGTCACTCAGTTGTGTCAGTCTTTGTGACCTCATGGACTATAACCTACCAGGCACCTATGTCCATGGAATTCTCCAGGCAAAAATACTGAAGTGGGTAGCCATTCCCTTCTCCAAGGGATCTTTGTGACCCAGTGATCAAACCCAGGTCTCCCATATTCCAGGTAGATTCTTTACCATATCCCTAGGATAGTCACAAAAGCTGAGTTATATCTATGTGTACAAGTTTCTTCCAGGGAGATACTGGTAAATTGAGGTAAGAGGCCCTCAGACAATTGAATAAGTCAATTTTAATTTTATAATTCCATTTATAGGACTTAAAATATTCTTGCCTTTAGTTCACATCCACTAGATCTCACAATAACAGTCAGTATGTAGATAAATGAATCCTTAGATGCTCTGATACAGGGCAGTCAAAAAGAGAGAGATTACCTAACCAGATTACACATTTATATTCTCTAAATTAGCAACAATCCACCAACACTCCATTTTTCTTGGACAATATATCTTAAAAAATAATGTCTACCATATTTCTGCTCATAAATAACAGTTCTAAAATATTGCGTGTAAATTGAGTAAACATAGCACAAGTGAAAACCCCTGAAGTCTTTTATTAAAAAAAAAAAAATCTTCATAAGTTCTTTCCAGTATGATTCTGTGTAAGAGGTCAGTTTCTCACAAATGCCCCCTGTGGAAGCCAGAGAATCTTCTCGGGCTTTAATTTCATTCTGAAATGTTTTTGCACAAAGACACCCTACAATGATAGCTAGAAAATCTAAGAAACAGTGGTTTTTTAACTTTTGCAACTGTAATGAATAAGTACATGAATTTTATATACTTCTTTAAATGTATCTGTATTGTCTAGACATGCTGATTCAGTGCTTTAGCATGAGATTCTAGAGCAGAAACTCACAAAATAGATACACATTAATTACTTAAAAATATATCAGCTGTGACCTGCGCATTTAGTGCTGCCGAGAGGAGCTATCCCACGTCCAAGGTCAGGGGCAGAAGCTAGGAGGACCCCATGCCTGAGGGGAGGCGACCAAGAGGAGTTACCCCGCGTCCAAGGTCAGGGGCAGTGGCCGAGAGTGCCAGGCGGTGATGGCGCAGGAACGGCTGAGAGGAGCTACCCCACGTCCGAGGTCAGGGGCAGTGGCCGAGAGTGCCAAGCTGTGATGGTGCAGGAACGGCGGAGAGGACCTACCCCACATCCGAGGCCAGGAGCCAACGTCTGGAGGAGCAACCCCACCTCCAAGGAGCGGTGGTTGTGTGGGCTCAGGAGGGCCTAGAGGAGCTATTCCCCAATCAAGGTCAGAAGAGGCAGAAGTGGTACCCCTCATCCAAGGTAATGAGCAGTGGCTGTGCTTTGCTGGAGCAGCCATGAAGAAATACCCCACGTTCAAGGTAAGAGAAACCCAGGTAAGACGGTAGGTGTTGCAAGAGGATATCAGAGGGCAGACACACTGAAACCATACTCACAGAAAACTAAACTAGTCAATCTAATCACACTAGGACCACAGCCTTGTCTAACTCAATGAAACTAAGCCATGCCATGGGGCCACCCAAGAGGGGCAGGGTCATGGTGGAGAGGTCTGACAGAACTGTGGTCCACTGGAGAAGGGAATGGCAAACCACTTCAGTATTCTTGCCTTGAGAACCCCATAAACAGTATGAAAAGGCAAAATGATAGGATACTGAAAGAGGAACTCCCCAGGTCAGTAGGTGCCCAGTATGCTACTGGAGATCAGTGGAGAAATAACTCCAGAAAGAAAGAAGGGATGGAGCCAAAGCAAAAACAATACCCAGCTGTGGGTGTGACTGATGATAGAAGCAAGGTCTGATGCTGTAAAGAGCAATATTGCATAGGAACCTGGAATGTCAGGTCCATGAATCAAGGCACATTGGAAGTGGTCAAACAAGAGATGGCAAGAGTGAACGTCAACATTCTAGGAATCAGCGAACTAAAATGGACTGGAATGGGTGAATTTAACTCAGATGACCATTATATCTACTACTGCAGGCAGGAATCCCTCAGAAGAAATGGAGTAGCCATCATGGTCAACAAAAGAGTTTGAAATGCAGTACTTGGATGCAATCTCAAAAACGACAGAATAATCTCTGTTCGTTTCCAAGGCAAAACATTCAATATCACAGTAATCCAAGTCTATGCCCGAACCAGTAATGCTGAAGAAGCTGAAGTTGAACGGTTCTATGAAGACCTACAAGACCTTTTAGAACTAACACCCAAAAAATATGTCCTTTTCATTATAGGGGACTGGAATGCAAAAGAAGGAAGTCAAGAAACACCTGGACTAGTTTGCATTCCCACCAACAGTGTAAGAGGGTTCCCTTTCTTCCACACCCTCTCCAGCATTTATTGCTTATAGACTTTTGGATTGCAGCCATTCTGACTAGCGTGAAATGGTACTTCGTAGTGGTTTTGATTTGCATTTCTCTGATAATGAGTGATGCTGAGCATCTTTTCATATGTTTGTTAGCCATCTGTATGTCTTCTTTGGAGAAATGTCTATTTAGTTCTTTGGCCCATTTTTTGATTGGGTCATTTATTTTTCTGGAGTTGAGCTGTAGGAGTTGCTTGTATATTTTTGAGATTAGTTGCTTGTCAGTTGCTTCATTTGCTATTATTTTCTCCCATTCTGAACGCTGTCTTTTCACCTTGCTAATAGTTTCCTTTGTTGTGCAGAAACTTTTAAGTTTAATTAGGTCCCATTTGTTTATTTTTGCTTTTATTTCCAATATTCTGGGAGGTGGGTCATAGAGGATCCTGCTAGTACAGCCACTATGGAGAACAGTGTGGAGATTCCTTAAAAAACTGGAAATAGAACTGCCTTATGATCCAGCAATCCCACTGCTGGGCATACACACTGAGGAAACCAGAAGGGAAAGAGACATGTGTACCCCAATGTTCATCGCAGCACTGTTTATAATAGCCAGGACATGGAAGCAACCTAGATGCCCATCAGCAGATGAATGGATAAGAAAGCTGTGGTACATATACACAATGGAGTATTACTCAGCCATTAAAAATAATACATTTGAATCAGTTCTAATGAGGTGGATGAAACTGGAGCCTATTATACAGAGTGAAGTAAGCCAGAAAGAAAAACACCAATACAGTATACTAACACATATATATGGAATTTAGAAAGATGGTAACAATAACCCTGTGTACGAGACAGCAAAAGAGACACTGATGTATAGATCAGTCTTATGGACTCTGTGGGAGAGGGAGAGTGAAAGGGTGGGGAGATTTGGGAGAATGGCATTGACACATGTATAATATCATGTATGAAATGAGTCGCCAGTCCAGGTTCGACTGGCGTTCGATGCACGATACTGGATGCTTGAGGCTGGTGCACACGGACGACCCAGAGGGAGGATATGGGGAGGGAGGAGGGAGGAGGGTTCAGGATGGGGAGCACGGGTATACCTGTGGGGCATTCATTTTGATGTTTGGCAAAACTAATACAATATTGTAAAGTTTAAAAATAAAATAAAATTAAAAAAAGAAAAAAAAAAAAAGAAAGAAAGAAACACCTGGATTACCAGGCAAATTTGGCCTTGGAATACGGAATGAAGCAGGTCAAAGACTAATAGAGTTTTGCCAAGAAAATTCACTGGTCATAGCAAACACCCTCTTCTAACAGCACAAGAGAAGACTCTTACACATGGACATCACCAGACGGTCAACACCGAAATCAGATTGACTATATTCTTTGCAGCCAAAGATGGAGAAGCTCTATACAGTCAACAAAAACAAGACCAGGAGCTGACTGTGGCTCAGATCATGAACTCCTTATTGCCAAATTCAGACTGAAATTGAAGAAAGTAGGGAAAACCACTAGACCATTCAGGTATGACCTAAATCAAATCCCTTATGATTATACAGTGAAAGTGAGATATAGATTTAAGGGGCTAGATCTGATAGATAGAGTGCCTGAAGAACTACGGAATGAGGTTCGTGACATTGGACAGTACACAGGGATCAAGACCATCCCCATGGAAAAGAAATGCAAAAAAAGCAAAATGGCTGTCTGGGGAGGCCTTACAAATAACTGCGAAAAGAAGAGAAGTGAAAAGCAAAGGAGAAAAGGAAAGATATAAGCATCTGAATGCAGAGTTCCAAAGAATTACAGGAATAGATAAGAAAGCCTTTCTCAGTGATCAATGCAAAGAAATAAAGGAAAACAACAGAATGGGAAAGACTAGAGATCTCTTCAAGAAATTAGAGATACGAAGGGAATATTCCATGCAAAGATGGGCTCAATAAAGCACAGAAATGGTATGGACCTAACAGAAGCAGAAGATATTAAGAAGAGGTGGCAAGAAAACACAGAAGAATTATACAAAAAAGATCTCACGACCCAGATAATCACGATGGTGTGGTCACTGACCTAGAGCTAGACATCCTGGAATGTGAAGTCAAGTGGGCCTTAGAAAGCATCACTACGAACAAAGCTAGTGGAGGTGATGGAATTCCAGTTGAGCTCTTTCAAATCCTGAAAGATGATGCTGTGAAAGTGCTGCACTCAATATGCCAGCAAATTTGGAAAACTCAGCAGTGGCCACAGGACTGGAAAAGGTCAGTTTTCATTCCAATCCCAAAGAAAGGCAATGCCAGAGAATGCTCAAACTACCACACAATTGCACTCATCTCACACACTAGTAAAGTAATGCTCAAAATTCTCCAAGTCAGGCTTCAGCAATATGTGAACCATGAACTTCCTGATGTTCAAGCTGGTTTTAGAAAAGGCAGAGGAACCAGAAATCAAATTGCCAACCTCCGCTGGATCATGGAAAAAGCAAGAGAGTTCCAGGAAAACATCTATTTCTGCTTTATTGACTATACCAAAGCCTTTGACTTTGTGGATCACAATAAATGTGGAAAATTCTGAAAGAGATGGGAATACCAGACCACCTCACCTGCCTCTTGAGAAACCTGTATGCAGGTCAGGAAGCAACAGTTAGAACTGGACATGAAACAACAGACTGGTTCCAAATAAGAAAAGGAGTACTTCAAGGCTGTATATTGTCACTCTGCTTATTTAACTTCTATGCAGAGTACATCATGAGAAACGCTGGGCTTGAAGAAGCACAAGATGGAATCAAGATTGCCATGAGAAATATCAATAACCTCAGATATGCAGATGACACCACCCTAATGGCAGAAAGTGAAGAGGAACTATAAAGCCTCTTGATGAAGGTGAAAGAGGAGAGTGAAAACGTTGGCTTAAAACTCAATATTACCAATACAGTATACTAACGCATATATATGGAATTTAGAAAGATGGTAACGATAACCCTGTATACGAGACAGCAAAAGAGACACTGATATATAGAACAGGCTTATGGACTCTGTGGGAGAGGGAGAGGGTGGGAAGATTTGGGAGAATGGCATTCAAACATGTGAAATGTCATGTATGAAACGAGATGCCAGTCCAGGTTCAATGCACGATGCTGGATGCTTGGGGCTGGTGCACTGGGACGACCCAGAGGGATGGTATGGGGAGGGAGGAGGGAGGAGGGTTCAGGATGGGGAACACATGTATACCTGTGGTGGATTCATTTTGATATTTGGCAAAACTAATACAATTATGTAAGGTTTAAAAATAAAATAAAATTAATTAAAAAAAATATTCAGAAAACTAAGATCATGGCATCCAGTCCTATCACTTCATGGGAAATAGATGGGGAAAGAGTGTCAGACTTTATTTTTGTGGGCTCCAAAATCACTGCAGATGGTGACTACAGCCATGAAATTAAAACATTTTTAATTTAAAAGACTTTCCCTACTGCTTGGAAGGAAAGTTATGACCAACCTAGATAGCCTATTGAAAAGCAGAGACATTACTTTGCCAACAAAAGTCCGTCTAGTCAAGGCTATGGTTTTTCCAGTGGTCATGTATGGATGTGAGTGTTGGACTGTGAAGAAAGCTGAGTGCTGAAAAATTGATGCTTTTGAACTGTGGTGTTGGAGAAGACTCTTGAGAGTCCCTTGGACTGCAAGGATATCCAACCAGTCCTTTCTGAAGATCAGCCCTGGGATTTCTTTGGAAGGAATGATGCTAAAGCTGAAACTCCAGTACTTTGGCCACCTCATGCAAAAAGTTGATTCATTGGAAAAGAGTCTGATTCTGGGAGGGATTGGGGGCAGAATGAAAAGGGGACGACTGAGGATGAGATGGCTGGATGGTATCACTGACTCGATGGACGTGAGTCTGAGTGAACTCCGGGAGCTGGTGATGGACAGGGAGGCCTGGCGTGCTGGGATTCATGGGGTCGCAAAGAGTCGGACACGACTGAGGGACTGAAATGAACTGAACAGTGTATACAGATGAATGTTCTTTACTTCGAATGTGATATGTATCTTCTTTATAGATCAATTCAGTTCAGTTCAGTTCAGTCGCTCAGTCATGTCCGACTCTTTGTGACCCTATGAATCGCAGCACGCCAGGCCTCCCTGTTCATCACCAGCTCCAGGAGTTCACTCAGGCTCCCAACACCCTAATATTCACAGACATTTTATAATTGTTCTTAAAATTTATTATATATATGTATTCAAGCAACATGCCATATCTGCAGTTAATTTTTATTTTCTTAATTATTGATGTCTAATAAACATTCAAAAATGTTATCTACTCTTTTTATTTCTTTTTTTTTCTTTGCTTCGTTCTCTCTCTCTCTTTCTCCATTTGTGTTCCAAACATTAGGTAAGTGTTTCGAATAATACAGAAGGAATGCAGAATCCTTTAGCAAAGATTGTTCACAATCTCATACCGTAGGCCATGATTTCACAAACAGGACAATATCAAATAGAATGATTAAAGGAAATGGTTGTCTGTGAACTATAAAAAGGAACACTTAATCAGAACTAAGAAGGGGAGGAGTTGATAGCTAATTATTAAAGAAAACTATGCAATTTACCAAGGCACTTTAAATTGCTTTTAGTTTTGGATTTCTTAATTCCAGAAAGGGTGTGTGTATGTGTGTGTCTGTGTTTTCAGTCACATCCAACTGTTTGTGACCCCAGGGACCGCAGCCTGCCTGGCTCCTCTGTACATGGAACTTTCCAAGCAAGAATATTGGAGCAAGTTGCCAAGGATTGAATCTGAGTCTCCTGCATCTCTTGCATTGGCAGGCAGATTGTTTACAACTGAGCCACTGGAAATTCCCTAAAAAGGTATACTTCTGTACGTGTCAAATCATCTTCCTAAAATAATTTCCTTTTCAAATTTATTTTTGTATCTGACAATTAATATCTCCATTCAAGAAAACCTTTCTTCTGCACACTATGTTTTGACATTTGTTCCTAGATTTTTAATCCTAATTTTTTTTTAATTAATGAAAGTCTTAAACTTTATTATGAATTGTATGTGTGGTTAGTTAATAAATGTTTCTTTATTCATCTATATTATAAGGTCAATTTTTATACAAACTAATCGGTTTTTCAAGAAACATAAAGCACCTAGAGGCAGACAAAGAATAATTAAATAGTTGATAAATATTAATATATTTGGAATAATAATGTTTGAATGAATGGATACACACAAAAAATATGATAGAATTTGAAAAGCCAGGAAGTTTTGCACAGGGACAACTTCATAGATAAGGTCAAGACATATAATGAAGCATGGCAAGTTTTGAAAACTGCAACAATTTCCTATGGCTGAACTTTAGTATCGCTAGTCATTTATTAAATAATTTGATAAAATTATATTTCTCATGTATCATACCATATAATTTTGCAAAAGTAATTACTATATGTGTGTGCATATATGTGATATAAATCTTTGAAGCCATCTTTTATTTTTAATTTTCCTAGGGCATTTTTCACATCCTTGTTCTGTAGGCTATAAATCAGAGGATTTGACATGGGAATCATAAGGGTGTAAAACAATGAGGTCATTTTGTCTTGATCTAAAGAGTAGATTGAACTTGGCCTAAAGTACATAAAAAGCATAGTTCCTTGGAAAATTGCCAGAGCAGTTAGGTGGGAGGTGCAGGTAGAGAAAGCTTTGAACTTCCCCTCAGCAGAATGGATCTTTCAGACTGCAAGGATGATATAACAATAAGAGACAAGAACTCCTGAATTTGAGCTCAATTCAATAACTCAAAAAACAATAAATACTGTCAATTCATTGACCTGTGTATCAGAGCAGGAAAGAAGGTAGAGTGGAGATAAGTCACAGAAGAAGTGGTTAATCTCATTTGACCCACAAAAGCATAAGTGGAATGCTAATGTCGTGTGTATCAGAGCATCTGCCATTCCCACCAGGTAAACCCCAGCCACAAGCAGGGAGCACACCTTGCTGGACATGCTGATCTCATAGAACAAGGGGCTGCTGATGGCCTTGTACTGGTCATAGGCCATCACTGCCAGCAGGAGACACTGAGAATCTGCAAAAGATACAGGCAATCAAGAACTGTAGGGCATAACCATAGAAGGGGATTGGTTTGTTCTTGGCCAAAAACTCAACCAGCATCTTGGGCCCAATTGCTGTGGAATAGCAGAGGTCACACAAGGAGAGGTGGCTGAGGAAAAAGAACATTGGCGTTTGCAGTTGGGGATCCATTCTAATCAAAATTATCATTCCAAGACTTCCCAGAAGATTAATGAGATAAACAACTAGCAACATGGCAAATAAGGTCAGTTTCACTTCCAGGTCACTGGTAATCCACAAGAAAATGAATTCAGTCACAGAGGAGCAATTTTCTTTCTCCATTTTTTAATTTTTATTATATAAATTTTTGACAAAATGATCAGGAAAAGTATAGATAAATGTATGGACATCTGCAAAATATCTATAAAGGAAAGCACAGTCTCTTTGTGTAAATGTCATTTTATACTCAGAAAATTACCCAATCGTGTACCTACTTTTTGAAGGAACATTGTTACCTACCTGGAAAAATAAAAACAAACAAAAAACTGTAATACACATTGAAAAAGTTTTATCTAAGTCTGCATGTCATTATGATGTATATAAAACTCTATGAGTTTTTTATTTTCCTAGGTTTTTGCTTTCTTACCTCTGGAGGTATAATTGGAAGAATTAATGTCTTATTTTATGTTCAAAATACCATAGAAAAGACACCAATATTTGAGACCTGGCTGTCAGTTATAGGATTAAGCACTTTCCATCTCTGGAAATAGTCATTTGGACACAAAAATTTGTTACCATTGTTATGTTTCTCAAAAAACAGCTCAGATAATGTTGATTTAAAATTATTTTCTATACATTCTAGAGCATATCAGCAACTATTCATAATGGAAATTATTAAGTTACCGTCCTGGTCTAAGTTACCTTCAGCATTTGGCAGACATAAAATAGGCATTATTGGCCTTTACTACAGAAATGTGTTGCTGCTTTGGCACAGTTCTCATTACCAATCTCTGCAGTGCCCTGGTGCCAGAGGATGGCACCTTGAGCCAGCCAAAGAAAAATGATACAAAAAAGTGAAAACAACATAATTTAGCACACACATTTGTGTCTCTTTGATTTTAATTGACTTTCATATTAAAAAAAAAAAGAAAATGAGATAAGGTATAAACACTTCTGATATATAGAGTCTCCTCCTTGTGTGTATGTATTTGCATGTGTTGTGTCTGCATGTATGCATGTCTGTTGATATAAGAATTAGCATATTGGTGACAGACTTTCCTTAAATATATATTGGCATATGATTTACTTGGAGTTAAGTTTGCACATATTGCTATTTATAGTGTTCTACCTATATTCTTTTTGAAATAAAATTAAAAAAAAACTAAAATGTATGTATATACTTCCTCAATGACAAAGAGTAAAGGCTTTCCTGTGAATCTAAATTAAAAGAAAATAATTAAACAATCATTTTATAGATGCTAGCAGAGTGGATCTTCAAGACTGGAAGGATGATATAAAAATAAGAGCAAGGACTCCTGAAATAGTACTCATTTCAATAGAACCCAAAGCAGTGAATATCACTAACTCATTGACCTCTGTATCTGAGCAGGACAGAAAAAAAAAAAAAAGCAGAGCTAAATCACAGAAAAAATAGTTAATTACATTTGACCCACAGAAGCATAAATGGAATGTTAATGCTGTGTTTATCAGAGCATCTGCCATCCCCACCAGGTAAACCCCAGCCATAAGCAGGGAGCACACCCTGCTGGATATGCTGACCACATAGAGCAAGGGGTTGCTGACGGTCTTGTACTGGTCATAGGCCATCACTGCTGGCAGGAGACACTCAGAATTGACAAAGATACAGAAGACCAAGAATTGCAGAGCATAGCCATGGAAAGAGATTCATTTGTTCTTGGCAAGTAGGGAGAAATATCAATAACCTCAGATATGCAGATGACACCACCCTTATGGCAGAAAGTGAAGAACTAAAGAACCTCTTGAGGAAAGTGAAAGTAGAGAGTGAAAAAGTTGGCTTAAAGCTCAACATTCAGAAAACTAAGATCATGACATCCGGCCCCATCACTTCATGGCAAATAGTTAGGGAAACAGTGGTAACAGTGGCTGACTTTATTTTCCTGGGCTCCAAAATCACTGCAGATAGTGACTGCAGCCAAGAAATTAAAAGATACTTGCTCCTTGGAAGAAAAACTATGACCAACCTAGACAGCATATTAAAAAGCAGAGACATTACTTTGCCAACAAAGGTCTATCTAGTCAAGGCTATGGTTTTTCCGGTAGTCATGTAAGGATGTGAGAGTTGTACTATAAAGAAAGCTGAGCACCAAAGCATTGATGCTTTTAACTGTGGTGTTGGAAAAGACTCTTGAGAGTCCCTTGGACTGCAAGGAGATCCAACCAGTCCATCCTAAAGGAAATCAGTCCTGAGTGTTCATGGAAGGACTGATGCTAAAGCTGAAACTCCAATACTTTGGCCACATGATGTGAAGAACTGACTCATTGGAAAAGACTCTGATGCTGGGAAAGACTGAAGGCAGGAGGAGAAGAGATGACAGAGGATGAGATGGTTGGATGGCACCACTGACTCGATGGTCATGCCTCTGGGAGACAGTGATGGACAGGGAGGCCTGCTGTGCTGCTGCAGTCCATGGGGTCTCAAAGAGTCAGACATGACTGAGTGACTGAACTGAATTGAACTGGCAAATAGGTCCACCAGCATCTTGAGGCCAATGGCTGTGGAATAGCAGAGGTCAGAGAAGGAGAAGTGACTGAGGAAAAAGTACAAGCGTATATGCAGCTAGGGATCCATCCTAATTAAAATAATCATTCCAAGATTTGTCAGAATGTTAATGAGATAAACAACAAAAACATGATAAACAGGGTCACTTTATACCCAGACTTATCAGTAATTCCCCTAAATATGAATTCAGTTAAGGATGAGCAATTTTCTCTTTCCATTCTTTGGTGTTCTTATCTAAAGTTTTGAAGTAACATAAGATGAGACTCTCACAACTAGAGTGGAGCCATGAAAACTAGTGAGGAGACCCAAATGCCACAAATAGAGAGAACATCCTCTCCACAGAGAACCCCCAGAGGAGGCAAGACAGCAACTAGAAAGGAACCATGAGTCCCCTCCTGAACTTGAAAAGAGGCTTATGCCATAACTCAAGAGAAGCCCATGGCCACAACAAGAGAGGAGCCCACCTGACAGTACTGGAGAGTGACCTACCACCACAACTGGAGAGGAGACCCTGGACATTGCACCTCAAGAGGGTGCCCTCCACCCCAAATAGAGACACACCACCTATGCCAGTCGAGTAGACCCCCCCTACCACCATCAGAGAAGAGTAACCTCGGCACAAGTAGAAAGCAGCCCCTTGAACATCACCACTTGAGAGGAGCATTCCCATACAATGCAATTACACAGAAGCCTCCTTCCTCAACTAGAGAGGAGGCTCCCATGCCACGACTAAAGAGGAGGAGCTGTGCCAAAATTAGAGAGCAGGCTCACAAATACTGCACCTGTAAAGAGTGCCTGTGTACATCGCTACCAGAGAGGAAAGCCATTCCACAATTTGAGAGGAACACTCCACTGCAACTCTAGAGGTGCCAGTCACACACTGTAACTAAAAAACTCAAGAGGATACTGCACACCAAACTATAGAGGAGCTCATCCAACACAAGTAAGCGTTGACCCCCCCACACCAACTAGAGAGGAGCACCATGCCACAGGTTGTTTAGCTATCCACACATTGCAACAAAACAGAAGCCACCCTGAACACTGCTACTAGAGAGGAGCCACACCATCACACTACCACAACTAAAAGGAGCCCCCACTACCGCAACTGGAGAGAAGTCTGCAAACAACAATTAGATAATAGCCATCCCACCACAAATAAAGAGTGGACCCTCACTGCAACTAGAGTGGAGCCTCATGTCACAACTAGAGAGTAGCCTCTGGCACATTGCAATTAGACAGGGGCCAGCCTGCACATTACTACTAGAGAGGGTCTGCCCCACTGTAGCTCGAGAGGAGGCTCCACCATAAGTCTAAAGGAACCCTGAGTCAGCTGCTACTACTCAAGAGGCAATTTGACAGGAGACCTAGGCTGTAAGAATAAAAGACACCTCTGGCCAATGTGACAGAGGGACTCCCTGGTCAAAACTTAAGCAGATTCCCCCAGATAAACTACAGTGGTGTCCCCCAGGATATCACACCTAGACCTTCTGCCTCCAATGGAGATGAGCTCCATGAAGTAAGTCGAGTGGAGTCCCTCACACCTAGAGCAGCAATCCCATTAATATTGGTGAGGAACCCCCTGGTACCAAAAGTAAAGAGGACCTCCCCCATGGAGATGGCCACACCCCAGCCAGAGAGGACACAGCCCCACACCTGGAGAGGAGCCCACCACCACAACTCGAGAGAAGCCACTGCTGGACATGACACATAGATAGGAGTCCCTCTGCTGCTAAAAGAGATGAACCTCACACCAGAAGTAGAAAGGAGCCGGGACACCACAACTAGAGAGAATCGAAACCATCACAGCTACAGAGTTGACCTTGACCAGAATGATAGAGAAGTATGATGTCAAAACTAGCGAGTAGCCATCCAACATTGCAGCAAGACAGGAGCCACCCTGCACATCCCTGCTAGAGACAAATTGGGCCAAGAGAAAGAGAGAGGAGGCCCCAATGCAAGTCTAGAGGAAGCCTGAGTAACCCCCAAGTCGAGAGGAACCCCGAGTTCACTGCCATGGCTACAGTGGAACCATAGGTCCCACACTGCAACTCAAGAGGAACACTGATTTCTCATTGCAACTCGAGAGTATCTCTGAGTCCTTGCTGAGACTCAAGAGGAACCCCGAGTTTCCCCCTTCAACTCAAGAAGAGGCTGGACTCCCCAGATGTAATTTGAGAGGAAACCCGAGATCCCCGATGCAACTCAAGAGGAACCCCGATTTACCCGCCTCAACTTGAGAGGAGGCCTGACTCCTCAGTTGCAACTTGAGAGAACCCCAAGTTTCCACTGCAACTCAAGAAGTACCCTGACTTCACCACCTCAACACGACATGAGGCCTGATTCACCTGCAGTGACACAAGAGGAACCCCTAGTTTTCCGTCACAACACAAGTAGAGGTACTAGCCAATTGATGCAACTCCAGAGGATTCCCAAGAGGAGCTTGCTGCTGCTGCTGCTGCTGCTAAGTCACTTCAGAAGTGTCCAATTCTATGGGACCGTATAGACGGCAGCCCACCAGGCTCCCCCGTCCCTGGGATTCTCAAGGCAAGGACACTGGAGTGGGTTGCCATTTCCTTCTCCACTGCATGAGAGTGAAAAGTGAAAGTGAAGTTGCTCAGTCGTGTCCGACTCTTGGCGACCTCATGGACTGTAGCCCACCAGGCTCCTCCATTCATGGGATTTTCCAAGTAAGAGTATTGGAGTGGGATGCCATTGCTTTCTCCACAAGAGGAGCTTCAGTTCAGTTCAGTTCAGTTCAGTCACTCAGTCGTGTCTGACTCTTTTCGACCCCATGAATCGCAGCACCCCAGGCCCAGGCCTCCCTGTCCATCACCAACTCCCGGAGTTCATTCAGACTCACATCCACCGAGTCAGTGATGCCATCCAACCATCTCATCCTCTGTCCTCCCCTTCTCCTCCTGCCCCCTATCCCTCCCAGCATCAGTCTTTTCCAATGAGCCAACTCTTCGCATGAGGTGGCCAAAGTACTGGAGTTTCAACTTTAGCATCATTCCTTCCAAAGAAATCCCACTGCTGATCTCCTTCAGAATTGACTGGTTGGATCTCCTTGCAGTCCAAGGGACTCACAAGAGTCTTCTCCAACACCACAGTTCAAAAGCATCAGTTCTTCGGCACTCATCTTTCTTCACAGTCCAACTCCCACGTCCATATACGACCACTGGAAAAACCATAGCCTTGACTAGACGGACTTTTGTTGGCAAAGTAATGTCTCTGCTTTTCAATATGCTATCTAGGTTTGTCATAACTTTCCTTCCAAGGAGTAAGCATCTTTTAATTTCATGGCTGCAGTCACCATCTGCAGTGATTTTGGAGCCCAAAAAATAAAGTCTGACACTGTTTCCACTGTTTCCCCATCTATTTCCCATGAAGTGATGGGACCAGATGCCATGATCTTCATTTTCTGAATGTTGAGCTTTAAGCCAACTTTTTCACTCTCCACTTTCACTTACATCAAGAGGCTTTTTTAGTTCCTCTTCATTTTCTTCCATAAGGGTGGTGTCATCTGCATATCTGAGGTTATTGATATTTCTCCCGGCAATCTTGATTCCAGCTTGTGCTTCTTCCAGCCCAGCGTTTCTCATGATATACTCTGCATATAAGTTAAATAAGCAGGGTGACAATATACAGCCTTAACGTACTCCTTTTCTTATTTGGAACCAGTGTGTTTTTCCATGTCCAGTTCTAACTGTTGCTTCCTGACCTGCATACAAATTTCTCAAGAGGCAGGTGAGGTGGTCTGGTATTCCCATCTCTTTCAGAATTTTCCAAAGTTTATTGTGACCCACACAAAGGCTTTGGCATAGTCAAAAAGCAGAAACAGATGTTTTTCTGGAATTCTTGCTTTTTCGTTGATCCAGCGGATGTTGACAATTTGATCTCTGGTTCCTCTGCCTTTTCTAAAACCAGCTTGAACATCTGGAATTTCACGGTTCATGTGTTGCTGAAGCCTGGCTTGGAGAATTTTGAGCATTACTTTACTAGCATGTGAGATGAGTGCAATTGTGCGGTGGAGCTTACCCCAACACAATTCGAGAGGAGCATTCTACTGCCACAAGAGAGGAAGCCTCAGACCACAACTAAGCAGGAGGCATGCCCTGCCACAAATATATAGGAGCTTCCTGCATATCACAACTAGAAAAAGTGCCCCTTCTCATTACAACCATAGAAGAGTCACCCAACTCCCAGTTTGAGAAGAGCACTCTACAGCATCTAGAGAGCAGCCCAATTACCACAATTAAAGAGGAGTTCCCCTGCCACAACTAAAGAGGTGGCTGCAAATGACAACTAGAGACGAGCTGACCCACAGCAAATAAAGAGTGCACCCCCACTGCAATTAAAGTGGACCCATACTGCATCTAGAGTGTAGCCTCCCACACATTGCACTTAGACAGGGACCAGCCTGCACATCACTACTAGAGAGGATCTGTCCCACTGCAGCTCCAGAGGAGGAGTGTCCTCCACAACTCCAAAGGAACCCTGAGTCACATGCTGCAACTCAAAAGGCACCCCAGGTTCCCCGCTGAAATTTCATTGAATCCCTAGGCTGTAACAAGAAAAGGGGCCACTGGACCAAATGATGGAGTGGCTCCCATGCCAAAACTGAAGCAGATTCCCCAGGCACAACTAGAGTGGTGTCTCCCAGGATATCACACTGAGAGAGAAGACCTTCTGCCTCCAATGGAGATGAGCTCCCTAAAGGAAGTCTAGTTGAGGCCCTCACAACTAGAGAACAGCAATCCCACTAATATTAGTGAGGAACCTATAGAGCCAAAAGTAGAGAGGACCTCCCCCTTGGAGACATGCACATCCTAACCAGGGAGGACACAGCCTCGACCCTCAGGATGAGCCCTCCACCACAACTTGAGAGGGGGCCACTGGACATCACACAGAGAGAAGAATCCCTCTTCTGCTAATACAGATGAACCTCACACCACAAGGAGAGAAGAGCTTGAATATCACGATTAGAGAAAATTGAAACCTCTGCAACTACAGAGTTGACCCAGACCACAAGGAGAGAGTATTCCCTTGCCAGAACTGGTGAGCAGCCACCCGTCATTGCAACAAGATAGGAGCCACCCTGTACATCCATGCTAGGGACAAGTTGCCCTAAGGAAACTTGACAGGAGGTCCCATCACGAGTCAAGAGGAACTCTGAGTACCAACAAAGCTTGAGAAGAACTCCGAGTTTCCCACCATGACTCCAGTGGAATCCTTCATCCCACACTGGAACTCCAGAGGAACACTGATTTCCTGCTGCAATTGGAGAGGAGCTCTGAGTTCCCTGGGGCAACTCTAGAGGAAACCTCGAGTTTCCAGCAACAACTAGAGAGGAACTCCGAGTTTCTGCTGCAACTCAAGAGGAGGTCCGACTCCCCTGCTGCAACTCAAGGGGAAACACAAGTCCCCCACTTCAACTTGAGAGGAGTCCTGACTCCCCTGTTGCCACTTGAGAGGAATCCAGAGATCCCCGTCGCAACTCGAGAGGAACCCTGAGTTTCCTGCCACAAGTCGAAACAACACTGAGTTCCCCTCAACTCAAGATAAGGCCTGATTCCTCTGCAGCATCTCGAATGGAACACATGACCCCAGGTGCAGGGTCTGGGGTGTGGTGTCACCCAGAGTTTGTGCAGGTGTGACCCCAGGTACAGGGTCTGGAGAAAAGTGTCACCCTAGAAACTGTGGAAATATGATCCCAGGTGCAGGGTTGGGAGGGGATCACGCTGGAAATGATGGTTATGTGAACCTATGGGCATGGTCTGGGAGGATGCCAACATGGAGATTATTGACGTGTGACTCCAGGTATAGGGTCTGGGAGGTGGGGTTACCCTGGACTGTGGATATGTGATCCTAGTTGCTCAGTCTGGTGGGTGGGGTCACCCTGGAGACTGTGGGCATGTGACCCCAGGTACAGTGTCTGCAGAGGGCTGTCACCAATAGACACTGTGGAAATGTGACCCAAGATCCAGGGTTAAGAGGGGGTCACCTTGATACTGTGGACATTGACCCCAGGTGTAGGGTCTAGGAGGTAGAGTATCCTAGAGATTTTGGATGTGCGACTCCAGATACAGGGTTTGTGAGGTGGGATATCCTAGGAGACTGTGTACACATGTCCTCCGTTACAGGTTCTGGGAGGTGAGTTCATTTCTGGGACAGTGAACATATGACTTAAAGTGCAGTGTCTGAGGAAAAGGTTGACCCTGGAGACTGTGGACTTGTGACAACATGTATATGGTCTGGGAGGGGGTAACCTTGGAGACTATGTACATGTGACCACAGGTGTAGGGTCTGGATGGGGGGGTCACCTTGACACTGTGGATGTGAACCCAGGTGCTGGGTCTGAGAGCTGGAGTAACCCTGGAGACTGTGGATGTGGGACCTCAGGTATTGGGTCTTGGTGGTGGAGTCACCATGGGGACTATGGACATATGACCCAAAGTGCAATGTCTGGGGAAGAGGCTGACTCTGGATACTGTGGATGTGTGACCCGAATATATGCTCTGGGAGGGGGTCATTGTGGATACTGTAGACATTTAATACCAGGTATAGGGCCTGGGAGGGGGGTCACAATGGAGACTGTGGCCATGTGACCCAAGTACAGGGTCTGGGGAGGGTTGTCATCCTGGGGACTGTGGATGTGTGACCCCAGATACAATATTTGAAGGGGGTCACCCTGAAGACTGTGGACATGTGACACTAGATGCAGGGTCTGGGAGGGGATCACCCTGGAGACTGAGGAAGTGTGAACCCAATACTGGGCCTTGGAGGTGGGATAACCCTGGAGACTATGTATGCGACCACAGGTGCAGGGTCTGGGAGGTGGGGTCACCCTGGGGACTGTGGACATGTGACTCAAAGTGCAGCATTTAGGAAGGGGGCTCTCCCTGGAAACTGTGCACGTGTGATCCAAGGTGAGTGATCTGAGAGGGGATCATCAAGGAGACTGTGGGCTTGCAACTACAGTAATTGGGTCTAGGAGTTGGGGTTACCCTGGAGACTGTGGACATGTAATCCCAGGTAAAGGGTCTGGAAGTCAGGGTCCCCTCTGTAGACTGTGGATGACGTGTGACCTCATGTACACATCCTCACCCTGAAGATAGTGGATGTGTGACCACAGGTACAGTGGCTGGGCAGTAATGCCACCATAGAGACAGTGGAAGTATGACCCAGGTGCAGGTTTGGAGGGGATTGCCCTGGAGACTGTGGAAGTGTGACCCCAGGTACAGAGTCTCGGGAAGTGGGGTCACCCTGGAGACTGGACATGTGATCCCAGGTACAGGGCCTGAGAGGTGAGGTCTCTCAGACATTGTGGAAATGTGACCCCATATGCAGAGTCTGGGGAGGGGGCTCATCAGAGACACTGTAGACATATGTCCCCAGGGACCTGGTTTGGGAGGTGGGGTAACCCTGGAGACTGTGAACATGTTACCTCAGGTGCAGGGTCTGGGAGTGATTTACCATGGAGACCATAGACCTGAGAACCCAGGTGCCAGGTCTGTGAGGTTTGGTCACTGCGGTTGTGATACCACAGTACAGGGTCAGGGAGGCTGGGTCACCTGGAGAATGTGGATGTGTGACCCTATGTACAAATCTGGGAAGGACTGTCCATGGTGAACTGTGGACATGTGACCCTAGATGCAGGTTGTGGCACGGGGTGTCGCAATGGAGACTGTGGATATATGACCCCAGGTGCAGGGTCTGGGAGGGATGTCACTCTGGAGACTGGGGACTTGTGAATTCAGGTTCGTGGTCTGGAAGGGGTTCACATAGTAGGCTTTGGTTATGTGAACCCCGTGCACTGTTTGTGAGTCCTCTCCCTGAAGATTGTGTATGTGTGACCCCAGGTTCAGGGTCTGTGAAGGGGTGTCACCATGGAAACTGTGGACATGTAACCCTAGGTATAGGGTCTGGGAGGGGTTCACCCTGGAGACTGGACATGTGAGCCCAGGTGCAGGGTTTGGGAAGTGGGATCACTCTTGGGATTGCTGACAGGTTACCCCAGGTGCATGGTGTGCGAAAGAGTCACCTTGTAGACCATGGACTTGCAATCCTAGCTGCAAGGTCAGGGAGGTGCTATCACCCTGCAAACTGGCCATGTGACCCCAGGTACTGGGTCTGGAGGTGAGCTTGTCCAGGCAACTGTTGATGTGTGATCCCAGGTAAAGTGTCTGTGGTGGCTTGTCACCCTATAGACTCTGGACATATTACCAATGTGCAGCATCTGGGAGCGGGTCACCGTGGAGACTGTGGATATGTTACCCCAAGTACAGGGTCTGGGAGGGGTAAACCCTGGGGACTGTGGACATGTGATTCCAGGTGTAGGGACTCAGAGGTGGGGTCACCTTGAGACTGGAAATGTGATCCCAGGTGCATGGTCTGGGAGGAGGTCACCATGGAGACTGTGAATGATTCCAGGTATACGGCCTGGGAGGTGGGGTTACCCTGGACTGTGGACATGTGATCCCAGTTACTCAGTGTGGGAGGTGGGGTCAACACTGGAGACTGTGGATGTGTGAGCCCAGATACAGTGTTTGTGGAGGGATATCACACTAGACACTGGAAATGTGACCGCAGGTCAAGGGTTTAGAGGGTGTCACAATGAATACTGTAGACATGTGACTCCTGGTACAGGGTCTGAGAGGTGGAGTCACCCTGGAGACTGTGAAAGTGGGACCCCAGCTACTAGGTGTTGGAGGTGGGGTCACACAGTAGACTGTAGACATGTGACCCCAGGTACAGAGTCTGCAAGGTGGAGTCACCCCAGGGACTGTGGACGTGTGACTAAAAGTGAAGGATTTGGTGAGACAGCTCTCCCCGGAGACTCTGACATGTGATCCAAGGTGAATGGTCTGGGAGGGGGTCACCAAGGAGACTGTGGACTTGTGACTCTAGGTATAGGGTCTAGGAGTTGGGGTTACCCTAAGACTGTGAACATGTGATCCTGGTACAGGGTCTGAAGGTGGGCTCATCCTGGAAACTGGAGGTGTCACCCCATGTTTATGGTCTGGGTGTTACCCTGGATACTGCAGATATTTGACCCCAGGGACAGGATCTGCAAGGGGGCTCACCATGGAGACTATGCACACGGGACCCCAGGTACAGGACCTGGGAGAGGTATCACCCAGGGGACTGTAGACATGTGACCCTGATCCAGGGTCAGGGAGGGTGTCACCCTGGAGCTTGTGGACATGTGGCCCAGGTGCAGGGTCAGGAGAGTTTCACTGTGGAGACTGTGGACACATGACTGTAGGTGCAGGATCTGGGAGGTGGGTCACCCTGGAGGTTTTGGACATGTGACCCCAGGTGCAGGGTGTGTGTAGGGGGGTCACCTTGGAGACTGGAAGTTTAATCCCAGGTACAGGGTCCGGGAAGGAGGGTTACCCAGGAGACTGTACACCGGATGTACACCGGAGTAGGTTCTGGGAGGGGTTCACCACAAAGACTGTGGACATGTGACCCCAGGTGTAGGGTCTGGGAGCTGGGTTTACTCTGGAAACTGGAAATGTAATGCCAGGTACATTGTCTGGGAGGTGGGGCCACCCTGGAGACTGTGGACATTTGACCCCAGATGTAGATTCTGGGAGGTGGTGTCACTCTGTAGAGTGTGGATATGTGCAGGGACTTAAGAGTAGACATGTGACCCCTGGTATTGGGTGTTGGAGGTGGGTCACACAGTAGTACCTGGGGACATGTGACCCCAGGAACAGAATCTGTGAGGTGGAGTCATTGTGGACATGTGACTAAAAGTGCCAAATTTGGTGAAGGGGCTCTCCCTGGAGACTCTGATGTGTGATCCAAGGTGCATGGTCTGGAAGGGGGTCACCATGGAGACTGTGGACTTGTGATTTCAGGTATAGGGCCTAGGAGTTGGGGTTACCCTGCAGACTGTGGACATGTGACCCCTGGTAGAGGGTCTGGAGGTGGGCTCATCCTACAAATTGTGGAGGTGCAGATATTTGACCCTGGGGACAAGATCTTCAAGGGGGCTCACCATGGAGACTATGCACATGGGACCCCAGGTACAGGACCTAGGAGAGGTGTCATCCAGGGGACTGTAGAAATGTGACACCAGGTGCAGGATCAGGAGCAGTCACACTGGAGACTGTTTAAGTGTGAGCCTGGTGTAGGGTCTGGAAGGTGGGGTCACCCTCCAGACTGTAGACATGTGACCCCAGTCCAGGGTCTTGGAGGATGTCACCCTGGAGCTTGTGGACGTGCAACCCAGGTACAGTATTGGGAGGGTTTCATCATGGAAACTGTGGACATGTGAACCCAGGTGTAGAGTCTAGAAGGTGGGTTTACTCTGGAAACTGGAAATATAATGCCAGGTACCTGGTCTGGGAGGTGGGTTCACCCTGGAGACTGTGGAGGTTTGAACCCAGATGTAGGGTCTGGGAGGTGGGGTCACTCTGAGGAGTGTGGAAGTGTAACCTTAGGTGCAGGGACTTGAGAGATTACTCACTCTGGAGTCAGTGACATCTGACCCCAGGTACATCATCTGGGAGGTGAGGTCACCTGGAGATGGTGTACATGTTAACCTAGGTGCAGGGTCTGTGAGGTAGGTCATGCTGGAGGCTGTGAACATGTGACACTAGGTGCAGTATCTGGATAGGGAATCACCCTGGATATTGGGGAAGTATGACAACAGGTACAGGGTCTGGGAGGGTTGTCACCCTGGAGACTGTGGACATGTGACCCACGTACAGTATCTGGGAAAGGGTATCACCCTCGAGACTGTGGATGTGTGACCCAGGTACAGCATATGAGAGGAAGGTCACAGAAGAGACTGTGGATCTGTGAACCCAAAGACAGTGCTTGGGAGGGGTCACCTTGGGGACTGAAGACATGTGACCTCAGGTACAAGGTCTGAGAAGTTGTCACCCTGGAAACCGTGGACATGTGACATCAGGTGTAGGGTTGGTAGGGGGAGGTTACCCTGAAGACTGGACAGGTAATCCCAGGTGCTCAAACAGGTATGGTGAGTCACCCTGAAACTGGAAATGTGATCCCAGGTATAGGGTCTGGGAGGAGTGTCATCCTGGACACTGTGGAGGTGTGACCAGAGCTAAAAGTTCTGAAGAGGTGGGGTCACCCTAGAGACTGTGGTCATGTGACCCAAAGTAAAAATTCTGGTGAGGTGGGGTCACCCTAGAGACTATGTACGTGTGACCCCACATGTAGGTTCTGGGAGGGGAGGTTACCCTGGAAACTGGAAATGTGATCCCAGGTATAGGGTCTGGGAGGAGTGTCATCCTGGACACTGTGGAGGTGTGACCAGAGCTAAAAGTTCTGAAGAGGTGGGGTCACCCTAGAGACTGTGGTCATGTGACCCAAAGTAAAAATTCTGGTGAGGTGGGGTCACCCTAGAGACTATGTACGTGTGACCCCACATGTAGGTTCTGGGAGGGGAGGTTACCCTGGAAACTGGAAATGTGATCCCAGGTATAGGGTCTGGGAGGAGTGTCATCAAGGAGACTGTGGACATGTGACCCCAGGTGCAGGTACTTCTAAAAGTTCAACCTGGAGCCCATGGATGTGTGACCCCAGGTGAAGGGTCTGGGAAAGATTTACCCTGGAGACCATGGACATGAGAAGCCAAGTGCAGGGTCTGGTAGGATGGTCATCTGGAAAAGTGTGGTTGTGATACCCAGTACAGGGTCAGGGAGGTTGGGTCACCCTGGAGAATGCAGATGTGTTACCCCATGCATACAATCTGGGGTGTATTGTCACCATGGAGACTGTGGATAGGTGACCACAGGTGCAGAGTCTGGTAGGCGGGTGTCACAATGGAGATTGTGGATATATAACCCCAGGAACAAGGTCTTGGAGGGTTGTCACCCTGGAGAATGTGCACGTTTGGCCCCAGGTGCTGGGTGTATGGAGACGGGTCACCTTGGAGACTGTCAACATGTGACTCCAGGTGCAGGTTCTGGGGAGGAAGCTCACCTGGCAGACTGTTAGACATAGGCCCCAAGTACATGGTCTGGGATGGGGGGTCATCCTGGAGATAATGGACATATGACCCCAGGTGTAGGGTCTGAGAGGAGAGGTTTCCCATAGACTGTGATTGTAAGACCCCAGTGCAGGCACAGGGAGGTTGGGTCACCCTGGAGAATGTGGATGTGACACCATGTGCAAAATATGGAGAGTATTGTCACCCTGGAGACTGTGGACATGTAACCCCAGGTACAGGGTCTGGGATGGAGGTCATGCTGGAGACTCTGGATATGTGACACCAGGTTCAGGATCTAGGCAGGGCTGTCACATAGGACATTGTGGAAGTGTGACCCCAGGTACAGGGTCTGGGAGGGTGTCACTTGGGAGGCTGAAGATATTTATTCCCAGGTACAGGGTCTGGGAGGGGGTCACCCTTAAGACTGTGGACATGTGTCCCACGTAGAGGGTGTGAGATGTGTCCCACGTAGAGGGTGTGAGAGGGGGGTTCACACTGGACACTGTGGACATGTGACCCCAAGTGCAGGTTCTATGAGGTGGTGTCCTCTGGAGACTGTACATGTGACCCTAGATACAGGGTCTGGAAGGTATGGTCCCCCTGAGGGCTGTGGATGTGTGATTCAAAGTGCACAGTTTGGGGAGGGGGATCTTCCTGCAGACTGTGGACATGTGATCCAAGGTGCATGGTATGGGAGGGGGTCACTATAAAGACTGTGGACCTGAGACTCCAGATACAGTGTGTAGGGCTTGGAGTTACACTGCTGATTGTAGACATGTGGCCCCAGGTGCAGGGTTGGTGGGAGTAAACCTGGAGACAGTGGTCGTATGATCCCAGGTGCATGGTCTATGGAGTCACCATGGAGACTATGGACGTGCGACTCCAGGTTTAGGCTCTAGGAGGTGGGGTAACCCTGTAATGTGGATATGTGATCCTAGTTGCTCAGTCTAGGGGGTGTGGTCACCCTGGAGACTGTGGACATGTGACCCCATGTACAGTGTCTGTGGAGGGGTGTCACCCTAGGCACTATGGAAATGTGACCCCAGGTCCAGGGTCAAAAGGAGGTCACCCTGGATACTGTGGACACGTGACCCCAGGTGTAGGGTATAGGAGGTGCCGTCACCCTGGAGACTTTGGGTGTGGGACCCCGGGTGCTGGGTCTGTGAGGTGGGGTATCCCTGGAGACTGAGTACACATGTCCCCCGTTACAGGTTCTGGGAGGTGGGTTCATTTTGGGGACTGTGGACATGTGACCCAAAGTGCATTGTCTGGGGAAGAGGCTGACCCAGGAGACTGTGGGCTTGTGACAACATGTATATGGTCTGGGAGCGGGTAACCCAGACCATATACATGTTGTCACGTACATGGAGTCACATATATGTGACTCCAGGTGCAGGGTCTTGGAGGTGGGGTCACCCTGGGGACTGTGGATGTGTGACCCCAGTTACTGGGTCTTGGAGGTGAGGTCACCCTGGGGACTGTGGACATGTGACTAAAAGTGCAGGGTTTGGGAATAGGGCTCTCTCTGGATAAGGTGATTATATAATCCCAGGTGAATTGTCTGGGAAGGGGTCACCATGGAGACTGTGGACCTGTGACACCAGGTATACTGTCTGTGAGGTGGAGTTACCCTAGACTGTGGGACATGTGATCCTAGTTGCTCGGTCTAGGGGTTAGGATCACCTTAGAGACTGTGGACTTGTGACCCCAGGTATATGGTCTATGGAGGGGTGTCCCCTAGAACACTGCAGAAATGTGTCCCCAGGTCCAGGGTCAAGAGGGGGTCACCCTGGATACTGTGGACATATGACCCCAGGTGCAGGGTCTAAAAGGTGGGGTCACCCTGGTGTCTTTGGATGTGCAACCACAGATTCAGGGTCTGTGAGTTGGGATATCCCTGGAGACTGTGTATGCTTGTCCCCCAGTACAGGTTCTGGGATGTGGGATCACCCTGGGGACTGTGCATGTGAGACACAAAATTCAATGTCTGGGGAAGAGACTGACCCTGGAAAGTGTGGACATGTGTCCCAGTGTACATGGTCTGGGAGGGGGGTCACCATGGAGACTATGAACATGTGACCTCAGGTTGCAGGGTTTGAAAAGTGGGGTCACCCTTGGGATTGTTGACAGGTTACCCTGGGTGCATGGTCTGGATAGAGTCACCTTGGAGACTGTGGAATGTAACCCCAGGTATAGGGTCTGAGAGGGGTAAACCCTGGGGACCATGGACATGTGACCCCAGGTGTAGTGTCTTGGAGGTGGGGTCACCCTGGGGACTGTGGACATGTGACCCAAAGTGCATTGTCTGGGGAAGAGGCTGACCCAGGAGACTGTGGGCTTGTGACAACATGTATATGGTCTGGGAGCGGGTAACCCAGACCATATACATGTTGTCACGTACATGGAGTCACATATATGTGACTCCAGGTGCAGGGTCTTGGAGGTGGGGTCACCCTGGGGACTGTGGATGTGTGACCCCAGTTACTGGGTCTTGGAGGTGAGGTCACCCTGGGGACTGTGGACATGTGACTAAAAGTGCAGGGTTTGGGAATAGGGCTCTCTCTGGATAAGGTGATTATATAATCCCAGGTGAATTGTCTGGGAAGGGGTCACCATGGAGACTGTGGACCTGTGACACCAGGTATACTGTCTGTGAGGTGGAGTTACCCTAGACTGTGGGACATGTGATCCTAGTTGCTCGGTCTAGGGGTTAGGATCACCTTAGAGACTGTGGACTTGTGACCCCAGGTATATGGTCTATGGAGGGGTGTCCCCTAGAACACTGCAGAAATGTGTCCCCAGGTCCAGGGTCAAGAGGGGGTCACCCTGGATACTGTGGACATATGACCCCAGGTGCAGGGTCTAAAAGGTGGGGTCACCCTGGTGTCTTTGGATGTGCAACCACAGATTCAGGGTCTGTGAGTTGGGATATCCCTGGAGACTGTGTATGCTTGTCCCCCAGTACAGGTTCTGGGATGTGGGATCACCCTGGGGACTGTGCATGTGAGACACAAAATTCAATGTCTGGGGAAGAGACTGACCCTGGAAAGTGTGGACATGTGTCCCAGTGTACATGGTCTGGGAGGGGGGTCACCATGGAGACTATGAACATGTGACCTCAGGTTGCAGGGTTTGAAAAGTGGGGTCACCCTTGGGATTGTTGACAGGTTACCCTGGGTGCATGGTCTGGATAGAGTCACCTTGGAGACTGTGGAATGTAACCCCAGGTATAGGGTCTGAGAGGGGTAAACCCTGGGGACCATGGACATGTGACCCCAGGTGTAGTGTCTTGGAGGTGGGGTCACCCTGACACTGTGGACATGTGATCCCAGGTGCATGGTCTGGGAGGAGGTCACCATGGAGACTGTGGATGTATGAATCCATGTATAAGTTTTTGGAGATGGTTATTACCCTGGACTGTGAACATGTGATCCTTGTTATTCAGTCTGGAGGGCAGGGTCACACTGGGGACTCTGGACATGTAAGCCTAGGTACAGTTTTTACGGAGGAGTGTCATACTGTGGAAATGTGTCCCCAGGTCCAGGGTTGAGAGGGTGTCACCCTGAATTCTGTGGCCTTGTGACCCCAGGTGGAGGGTCTGTAGAGGGGTGTCAGCTTGGGCTCTGGACATGTTACCCAAGGTGCAGGTTCTGGAAATGGTTCACCCTGGAGATTCTGGATGTGTGATTCCAGGTACATGGTCTGGAGAGGTGTGTCACCCTATAGACTGTGGTAATGTGATCCAGGTACAGAATGGGGAGGGGGTCACCACGGAGACCGTGAAGGTGTGACCATAGGTGTATGGTATGCAAAGTGTGTTGTCCCTGGAAAGAGTGGACATTGACCTCAGATACAAGGTCTGGAGAACTGGAGTCACCCTGGAGACTGGACATGTGACCCCAGGTACAGGGTCTGGGATTTGGGGTCCGTCAGGGACTGTGGACATGTGACTCTATGTGCAGATTCTGGGGAGGGTTCTCACCCGGGAGACTGTGGACAAATGACCCCAGGTACATGACTAGCAGGTAGGGTCACCCTGGAGATTATGGACATGTTCCCTCAGGTCCAGGGCATGGGAGGGTTTCACCCTGGAGACCGTGGATGTGAGAACCCAGGTGCAGGGTCTGAGAGTTGGGACCACTTGGGGACTGTGGACGTGTGACCCCATGTGCAGAGTCTGGGAAGCATGCTCACCCAGGAGACTGTGGATATGTGACCCCAGGTACATGACTGGGAGGTGGGGTCACCCCTGGAGACTGTGGAGATGTTCCCTCAGGTGCAGGGGATGGGAGGGTTTCACCCTTGAGACCATGGATGTGAGAACCCAGGTGCAGGGTTGGGAAGTTTGGTGACCCTGGAGACTGGTTGTGATACCCCAGTACTTGGTCAGGGAAGTTGGGTCACACTGGAGAATGTGGACGTGTGACCCCAAGTACAGGATCTGGAGATTATTGTCACCCTGGAGACTGTGAACATGTGACACCAGGTGTAGGATCTGGGAGGGGTTAACAGGAGACTGGACATGTGACCCTAGGTGCAGGGTCTGGGGGGGTCACCCTGGAAACTGTGGATGTGTGACCGCAAGTACTGGGTCTTGAAGGCAGGATCACCCTGGAGACTGTGGACATGTGACACCAGGTACAGGGTCTGGGAGAAGGGGTCACCCTGAGGACTGTGGATGAGTGATTCAAAGTACAGGGTTTGGGGAGGGGGCTCTCCCTGCAGACTGTGGACGTGTGATCCAAGGTGCATGGCATGGGAGGGGGTCAGCATAGAGACTGTGGTCCTGTGAATCCAGATATAGTGTGTAGGACTTGGGGTTACCCTGTTAATTGTGGACATGTGACCCCAGGTGCAGGGTCTGGGGTGTGGGGTCACCCCACAAACTGTGAAGATGTGACAGGTGCACGGATAGGAGGGGGAGCCCTGGGGACAGTGGTTGGTGACCCCAGGTGCATGGTCTGGGAGGGGTTCACCATGGAGACTATGGATGTACAACTCCAGTTATAGAGTCTGGGTGGTGGAGTTACCCTGGAGACTGTGGATGCATGATCCTAGTTGTTTGGTATGGTGAATGGGGTCACCCTGGAAACTGTGGACATGTGACTACATGTATAGTGTTTGCAGAGAGGTGTCTCTCTAGACACTGAGGAAGTGTGACTCCAGGTCCTGGGTCTGGGAGGTAAGTCGCACTGGACACTGTGGATATGTGACACCAGGTGGAGGATCTGGAAAGGTGAGTTAACCTGGATATTGAAGAAATCTACCTCCAGGTACAGGGTCTGTGAGGGTGTCACTCTGAAGACTGAATACATTTGACCACAGGTACAAGGTCTGGGTGGGTGGTCACCCTGAAGTCAGTGGACATGTGACCCAGCTAAAGGATCTTGGAAAGGGTGTCACCCTGGAGACTACAGTCATGTGACCACAGGTAATGGTTTGGGAAGATGATCACAGCAGAGACTGTGGGCATGTAACCCCAAATACAGTGCCTGGGAGAGGTCACCCTGGGAACTGAAGACATGTGACCTCAGGTACAGAGTCTGGGAGGGTGTCACCCTGTAAGGTGTGGACATGTGACCCCCTGTGTAGGGTCTGAAAAGTGAGGTTACCCTGGATATGGTGGACTTGTGACCACAGGTTCAGGGTCTAGGAATGGTGGTCACCCTGGTGATGTGGACGTGTCACCCAAGGTGAAGGGTCTGGGATGTTTGTTACCATGGAGACTGTGGACAAGTAACCCCAGGTATAGGGTCTGGGAGGATAGGCTACCAAGGAAATTCAAAATGTGACCCTAGGTACAAGATCTGGGAAGGTTGTCACCAAGGAGACTAGACATGTGACCCCAGGTGCAGGTACTTCAAAGGGGTCACCCTGGAGACTGGACATGTGACCCCAGGTGCAGGTTCTCGGGAGAGGTCTCTCACTGAAGACTGTGAACATGTGACCCCAGGTACAGAACCTGCGAGGTGGGGTCACTCTGGGGCTGTGGATGTTTAATAAAGCTGCAGGGTTTGGGGAGGGGGCTCTTCTTGGAGACAGTGGTGGTGTGCTCCCAGGTGACTGGTCAGGGAAGGGATCTCCATGGAGACTGTGGACGTGCGACTCCAGGTATAGTGTCTGGGAGGTGGAGTTACCCTAGATTGTGGACATATGATCCTAGTTGCTCAGTCTGGGAGGGTTGGATCATCCTAGAGAATGTGGATGTGTGATCCCATGTATAGTGTCTGTGGAATGTCACTCAGGACACTGTGGAAATGTGACTCCAGGTCCAGGGTCAAGAGGGGGTTACTCTAGGTACTGTGACCCAGGTGTAGGGTCTAGAAGGTGGGTTCACCCTGGAGACTTTGGCTGTGAAATCCCAGATGCAGGGTCTGTGAGGTAGGGTCTCCCTGGAGACTGTGGGCATGAGACACAAAATGCAGTGTCTGGAGAAGAGGCTGACCCTGAAAAGTGTGAATGTGTGTCCCAATGTATATGATCTGGGAGGGGGTCACCATGGACACTGTGGACATGTGACCTGTGGTTCAGGGTATTGGAAGTGGGGTCACTCTTGGGATTGTTGACAGGTTACTGCAGGTGGATGGTCTGGCAAAGAGACACCCTGGAGTATATGGACGTGTGACAATAGGTGCAGGGTCTGGGAGGTGGTGTCACCCTGTACACTGTGGTCATGTGACCTCAGTTACTTTGCCTGGAGGTGGGCTCATCCAGGAGACTGTGGACATGTGACCCCAAGTAAAGTGCCTGAGAAGGTTTGTCACCCTGTAGACACTGAACATGATACCAAGGTACAGGGTCTGGGAGGGGGTCACCCTGGAGAGAGTGGACATGTAACCCCAGGTACAGGATCTGGGAGGGGGATCACCATGAGGACTAAGAACATGTGTCACCAGGTACAGGACAATGAAGAGGTGTCACCCAGTGGACTGTAGAAATGTGACACCAAGTGCAGGGTCAGGAGGAGGTCACCCTGAAAACTGCTTAAGTGTGACACCAGGTGCAGGGTCTTGGAGATGGGGTCATGTTTCAGCATGTAGACATGTGGCCTCAGTCCAGGGTCTGGGATGGTGTCACCCTGGAGCTAGTGGACATCCAACCCCAAGTACAGGATTGGGAGAGGTTCACCATGGAGACTATGGACACGTGACCCCAGGTGCAGGGTCTGGGAGGTGGGTCACCCTGGAGACTGAACATATTCCCCCGGTGTAGGTTCTGGGAGGGGTTGACCATGGAGACTGGACATGTGACCCCAGGTGTAGGATCTGGGAGGGGGGTTACTCTGGAAACTGAAAATGTGATCCCAGATACATGGTCTGGGGAGTGAAGTCACCCTGGAAACTGTGACGTCTGACCTCAGGTACATCATCTGGGAGGTGGGGTCATTTGGAGAATGGATATATTACCCCAGATGCAAGGTCTGTGAAGGAAGTCATTGCTGGAGACTGTGGACATGTGACACCAGGTGCAGGATCTGGATAGGGGCGTCAACCTGGAGATTCTGTACTTGTGATTCCAAGTACATGGTCAAGGGGGACTGTACCACTCTATATACTGTGGAAATGTGACTGCAGGTGCAGTTTCAGAGAGGCGTCTCCCTGGAGACTGCAAATGTGTGACCCCAGGTGCAGGGTCTGTGACGTGCTTTCTCCCTGGATAAAATGGACGTGTGACCCAAAATGCAGTGTCTGGGGTAGAGGCTGACCCTGGAGACTGTGGACATGTGACCCCATGTATATGGTCTGGGAGGGGTTCACCCTGGATACTGCAGACCTTTAACCCCAGGTACAGGGTTTGTGGGTGGTCACTGTGAAGACTGTGCATGTGTGACCCCAGGTAAAGGGTCTGGGGAGAGGTGTCACCCAGGGTACTGTGGAAATGTAACCCCAGGTGAAGGGTCAGGTGGGGGTCATCCTGCATACTGTGGTACTGTGACCCCAGGTGCAGTGCCTGGGAGAGGTCACCCTGGGGACTCTAGACATGTGACTGCAGGTACAGGGTCTGGGAGGGGATCAATATGGACATTGTGGACTTGTGACTCCAGTTGCAGGGTCTGGTCTGGTGGGGTCGCTGTGAAGACTGTAGACGTGTGACCCCACTTATAGAGTCTGGGGGGTGTCACCATGGAAACTGTGGACATGTGACCACAGATTCAGGGCCTGGGAGCAGTGGGCACCCTGGAGATTATGGACATGTGACCACACTTATAAGGTCTAGTGAGATGTGGTAACCTAGACATTATGGATCAGTTACACCAGGTACAAGTTCTTGTGAGGTGGGCACTGGACACTGCGGACATGTGAGACCAGGTGCAGTGTCTGGGACATTTGTTACCCTGGAGACTTTGGAGATGAAACCCCAGGTGAAGGGTCTGTGAGGAGGTGGTCACCCTGAGGATGGTGGACATGTGACACCTGGTACAGTGCCTGGGAGAGATCACACTGGGGACTGTAGACATGTGACCTCAGAACATGGTCTGGAAAGGTGTCACCCTGGAGATGGTGGACGTATGACCTCAGATACAGGGTCTTGCGGGGTGTCACACTTGAGATTTTTGATGGGACCCCAGGTTCAGGGTCTGGGAGCGGTGGTCACCCTGGAAAATGTACACTTGTGACCAGAGTTAAAAGGTCTGGTGAGGGGGGCTCAACCTAGAGCCTATGGACATGTCACTCCAGGTCTAGCGTGAGAGAGGGGGAGTTACCCTGGAAACTGTGGACATGTGACCCCAGAAACATTTTGTGTGAGGGGTGCCACCTAGGATACTGTGGACATGTGACCTCAGGGGGACCGTCTGGGAGGAGTTCACCCTGGAGCCTGTGGAAATGTGATCTCAGGTCAAAGGCCTAGGAGGGGGGTCACCCTGGAGACTGTGGATGTGTGGCCCTGGGTGCAGGGTCTTGGGAGAGGGCTCACCCTGGAGACTGTTGGCATGTGACTCCAGGTGCATGGTGTGGTGATATGGGGCACCCTGCCAACTGTGGACATGTGACCCCAGGTGCAGGGCCAGAAAGGGGCATCACCCTGGAGACTGTGGACGTGTGACCCTATGTACAAGGGACTGGATGTGGGTCACATGGGAGACGTTGGATACATGAACCCAGCTCACCCTGGAGACACGAATGTGTGACACCAGGTACAGTGTATGGGAGGGGATTACCATGGAGACTGTGGACTTGTAACCATAGGTACAGGGTCTGGGAGAGGTTCAGCCTGGATTCTGTGGACCTGTGTCCCCAGGTGTAGGGTCTGAGAAGGGGGGTCACCCTGGAGACTGGATGTGAGAACCAGGTGCAGGGTCTGAGAGCTGGGGTCACCTTAGGGAGTGTGGATGTGCAACCACAGGTACAGGGTTGGGAGATGGGTTCACCCTGGAATCTGGACGAATGACCCCAAGGCCACGGCCTGGGATGTGGGACACCCTGGAGATTTTGGACATATGACCCCAGCTGCAGGGTCTGGGAGATGTAGTCTCCCTGGAGACTGTGTACTCATATTCCCGGGTACAGGTTCTGGGAGGGAGGAGTCACCCTGGGGACTATGGACTTGTGACCCAAAGTGCAGTGTCTGGGAAGAGGCTGACCCTGGAGACTGTGGAAGTGTGATCCCATGTATATGGTCTTGGGGGTCACCCTGGATATTGCAGACATTAAAATCCAGGTACAGTGTCTGGGTGGGGTGTCACCATGGAGAATGTGGCCATGTGACCAGTATACAGGGTGGGGTGGGATGACACCCTGGAGACTGTGGACATGTGACCCTAGGTACAAGGTCTGGGAGGGGGTAACCCTGAAGACTTGACGTGTGAGCCCAGGTACTGGGTCTGGGTGGTGGGGTGACCCTGGGCACTGTGGACATGTGATCACTGGCTCTGTGAAGGAAAGTGAAAATGATGAAGGAACCAAAACCTTCACTGATTTCATAGAGTTTAGAAAGGACTGAACCAAGAAAGAAGAGATTACAACTCTTCTTTCATACACTACTCTCTATCTGCTCCACTTCACTGACTCACCCATGACCCTAAATTGAGGTGGCCCAGTTACTTCTGATCTCCTTAGCCATCTTGATTAAACTGTATACATTTTCTTTTTGTCTTCTGAAAATGTTAGAAATTGCAAAGAACTTTTAAGAGAAAAATAAAACAAACACCAAATCACAGGGAAGGTAGAGTTTAAAGTACATGTATTTGACACTCCTATGGTTTGCCCTTCATCTTGCCAGTAAAGAATAAAGTACAGCTCTATTGCCACAGACTTGTTCTAGTATGCCACCTTCAACATAAATACCACTAGTTGAGATTTTTATAAATTTTGAGAGGAACTTTGCCTTTCCTCTGATAATCTTGAATTAAGTAAAAGATCTCCATTGGCAGGGTATGATCAGTCATAAATGTCCCAATGAAAAGGAACAATGAAAAAAGAGACAAGTATCAAGAAAACCATGCTATGTTCAACACTTGGAACTTATACAAGTAAGGTCAACTAGGCACTCAAATCGCTGAGTGTTTTATTAAACAATTACTGAAATTGTATATGTAGAAATCTATAAGCATTTAATTATGACTGGTTTTCAATTTTTCCTGTGAATGTGAGAATCTGTACTTGCAGAAGTATGGCTTATATTCCATGAGATGTAACTGAACTGTATGAATCTTTTCTTTTTTTTGTACAAATTACATAAACAAGCACATATATGTTTTAAACATAAATATCATGGTTAATAGCTTATGTTTCTACTTAAATGAACTTGTGTGAAGGAATTCTAATTCATTGGAAAATAATTTAGAGTTTCCCCCAAATATATAATTTAAATAATTTAATAACACATTTCATAAAAATCTTTTGTGTGTAAATTTAATAACAGTAATATTAATAAGCACCTTCTAGCCACCAAAACACTGTGAATAAGCTATGAAAGGGAGACAAATTTTCATATCATAATTTCTATTTCAAAATCTTTATATATAAATCCCAATCTTCTGTTTTGGCAAATAGGGGTTAAGGGTTAATGGATTCTCCCATTCTAGAATGTTTACAAAGTAAAATTTATAGTCAAGACATGAATAGGTAAGCTTCATACCTAGAATTAACTTATTGTAAAATATGTCACTGAGCTAACAGTCTTTGATAAATACAAATTAAAAGTATACTTAACTTGAGAACAACTAATTATCAATACAATTCAGACCTAGGATAGTGCCTTTCTTGGGATATCATATTATTGAATTCCTTCTGATATTTTATTTACATGCCTCACCACTACAAGTTGATAATACTAATATAAAGCCCAACAGAGTGATGTGTACTGATAAACATTGCTCTGCTTGAGACTTCATTGGCATAAGTGTATTTTAAATGTCACTTCTTAGTTGGCCTTTCTAGGAAGCTATCTATACAAATGAAGAAAAAGAGCATTAAACAGAATTTCAAAAGAAATCAAACACTGGCTTCTTATGATGACATGTTGAAGAACAGGTTCAGAAATGAACACTTTGGTTGTAATATAAAATGAGCTACAATTAGTATTTCAGACTTTCTTTTACAAGTTTAAATGGATATTATATTCAAAGTAAAAAAATACATTCATAAAATTAAAGCCTATTACATAAAACTGGCAGCAATTAAGTTTATTTCTTAGGGTTTCTATATAAATAATTAACTAATTGTTTTCTCCTTATTCTGCAAAACCAGATAGTCAATGCAATTGATCTCAAATTTAGGATTTTTTAAAAAAATATTCATACATATACAAAGTAATTTTAATACCTTTGGAAAATTATAAGACTAGGAAAGAACAATTTTAAACTCATATATTTTACTATTATAAAGTTCTAAAACATTAAACGGTTTTTCTTCTTAAACCAAGTAAGAATAACAATGTGCAGAAAAAGATAAACAATTTTGCTCTGCAAGCAAGTAATTATACTTCAGACTGGAATTGCATTTGAATTTGCTATTTTCTCCCTACAAGAGAACCAGGCAGAAGGGAATCCAGGTGAAACTAATAAACTGCCAGGTGCTTTCAAACAACTTCTTTTCATACAGGAACTTCTAAATAATCACAGTATTATGTGGGTGGGTATCTTTTCCTTCAGTCTTCTTCTGACAGACTCAGTGAAGTTAGATAGAGAAGATCTGTATTTGGAAGCAAAGGAGAAAGAAACATATAATAAGAAACGTTATCCAGCAAACCAATTTACTCATTCTTAATTTCTTTTTATAGCCAATTAATTATGAAAATTTGCTAAGGTTTTTTAGTGCTGAAATTAACTTCATATTTACTTACCTTTCAATATAAATACAGCATTGTATTTCTTTAAAAGTCTGAACTTATGCTATTAAAGAGGGTTTTATGTTAAATTATTTTTCATCTAATAAACTTTCTTTACTCAGTGACCCACACTGGTAGTCTTAACTATTTTTAAAAAACATTTTGGATATTGATCCTAATACTTACACCCACTAAGAAAGTTACTGGGATCAAATCAAAGATATCAGGACCCAAATCTTAATTAGGTGTATTTTATCTAACTCATAAAATTGTCCCCAAAAAAGACAAACATTTTGTCTTTTCTTTGTATGATATAACTTATATGTAGAACCTAAAAAATACAACAAACTAGTGAATATAACAACAACAACAAAACAAACTCATGGATAAAGAGACCAAACTAGTGATTACCAGTGAGGACAGGGAAGCAGAGAAGGGCAAGGTGGGGATAAGGAGGTCAAGAGTTAAAAACTATCATGTATAAAACAAACTACAAAGATATATGGTACAACACAGGAAAATATAGCTAATATTTATAATAATTATACATGGGGCATAAAATTCCAAAATTGTGAATCAGTATATTGTATACCTGTAACATACATAAACTATAATTCAATTTTGTAATTTTATTTTTTATTTATTTATTTTAACTGGAGGCTAATTACTTTACAATATTGTGATGGTTTTTGCTGTACATTCACATGAATCAGCCACGGATGTACATGTGTTCCCCATCCTGAACCTCCCTCCCACCTCCCTCCCCATCCTGTGCCTCAGGGTCATCCCAGTGCATCAGTTCTGAGCACCCTGTCTCATGCATTGAACCTGGACTCGTGATTTATTTCACATATGACAATATACATGTTTCAATGTTATTCTCTGAAATCATCCCACCCTTGCCTTCTCCCACAGAGTCCAAAAGTCTGTTCTTTACATCTGTGTCTCTTTGCTGTCTTGAATATAGGGTCATTGTTACCATCTTTCTAAATCCCATATATATGCGTTAGTATACTGTATTGGTGTTTTTCTTTCTGATTTACTTCACTCTGAATAATAGGCTCCAGTTTCATCCACCTCATTAGAACTGATTCAAATGCATTCTTTTTAATGGCTGAGTAATATTCCATTGTGTATATGTACCACAGCTTTCTTATCCATTCATCTGCCAATGGACACCTAGGTAGCTTCCATGTCCTAGCTATTGTAAACAGTGCTGCGATGAACATTGGGGTACATGTGTCTCTTTCCCTTCTGGTTTCCTCCGTGTGTATGCCCAGCAGTGGGCTTGCTGGGTCATATGGTGATTCTATTTTCAGTTTTTAAAGGACTCTCCACACTGTTCTCCATAGTGGTTGTACTAGTTTGCATTCCTACCAACAGTGTAAGAGGGTTCCCTTTTCTCCACACCCTTTCCATCATTTATTGTTTGTAGACTTTTGGATAGCAGCCATTCTGACTGACGTGATATGATACCTCATTGTGGTTTTGATTTGATTTTCTCTGATAATGAGTGATGTTGAGCATCTTTTCATGTGTTTGTTAGACATCTGTATGTCTTCTTTGGAGAAACATCTGTTTAAGTCTTTGGCCTATGCTTTGTTTGTGTCACTTATTTTTCTGGAATTGGGCTGCAGGAGTTGCTTGTATATTTTTGAGATTAATTCTTTGTCAGTTGCTTCATTTGCTATTATTTTCTCCCATTCTGAAGGCTATCTTTTCACCTTGCTTATAGTTTCCTTCCTTGTGCAAAAGCTTTTAAGTTTAGTTAGGTCCCATTTGTTTATTTTTGCTTTTATTTCCATTACTCTGGGAGGTGGGTCATAGAGGATCCTGCTATGATTTAAGTCAGAGAGTATTTTGCCTATGTTTTCCTCTAGGAGTTTTATAGTTTCTGGTATTACATTTAGATCTTTAATCCATTTTGAATTTATTTTTGTGTATGGTGTTACAAAGTTCCATTCTTTTACAAGTGGTTGACCAGTTTTCCCAGCACCACTTGTTAAAGAGATTTGTCTTTTCTCCATTGTATATTCTTGCCTCCTTTGTCAAAGATAAGGTGTCCATAGGTGCATGGATTTATCTCTGGGCTTTCTATTTTTATAGTTCAATTTTTTAAAATGGTCCTGAGGCATCTTAGTACTATAAGACAATTTAGTACTAGAATAGTACTAATTTTAGTACTATTAGACTATTGCTTAGGACTTAGTATGGAGAAGGCGATGGCACTCCACTCCAGTACTCTTGCCTAGAAAATCCCATGGATGGAGGAGCCTGGTAGGCTGCAGTCCATGAGGTCGTGAAGAGTTGGACATGACTGAGCGACTTCACTTCACTTTTCACTTTCATGCATTGGAGAAGGAAATGGCAACCCACTCCAGTATTCTTGCCTGGAGAATCCCAGGGATGGGGGAGCCTGGTGGGCTGCCGTCTATGGGGTCGCACAGAGTTGGACATGACTGAAGCGACTTAGCAGCAGCAGCAGTAGCACTTAGTAATGCATTAGACTTAGAAAGCAATGGATTTAGAAAAGGCAGAGGAACAACAGATCAAATTGCCAGCATCCACTGGATCATAGAAAAAGCAAGCGATTTTAAGAAAAACATCTACTTCTGCTTCATTGACTATACTAAAGCCTTTGATTGTGTGGATCACAACTAACTATGAAAAATTCTTAAGAGATAGGAATACCAGGCCACCGTACCTGCCTCCTAGGAAACCTGTATGCAGGTCAAAAAGCGATTTCAAATCCTAAAAGATGATGCTGTTAAAGTGCTGCACTCAATATGCCAACAAATTTGGAGAACTCAGCAATGGCCACAGGACTGGAAAAAGTCAGTTTTCATTCCAATTCAAAGAAGGGCAATGTCAAAGAATGTTCAAACTACTGCACAATTGCACTCATTTCACATGCTAGCAATGCTCAAAATCCTTCAAGCCAGATTTCAACAGTATGTGAACTGAGAACTTCCAGATGGACAAGTTAGATTTAGAAAAGGCAGAGGAACCAGAGATCAAATTGCCAATATCTGTTGGATCATAGATAAAGCTAGAAAATACCAGAAAAAAAAAAAACTACTTCTGCTTCATTCACTATGCTAAAGCCTTTGACTGTGTAGACCACAACAAACTGTGGAAAATTCTTCAAGAGATGGGAATATCAGACGATCTTACCTGCCTCCTGAGCAATCTGTATGCAGGTCAAAAAGGAACAGTTGGAACTGGACATTGAGCAATGAACTGGTTCCAAATTGGGAAAGGAGTACATCAAGGCTGTATATTGTCACTCTGCTTATGTAACTTACATGCAGAGTACATCATGAGAAGTGTCAAGCTCAATGAAGTACAAACTGGAATCAAGATTGCTGGGAGAAATACCAGTAACCTCACATATGCAGATGACACTACCCTTAATGGCAGAAAGTGAAGAGGAACTAAAGAGCATCTTGATGAGATGAAAGAGGAGAGTGAAAAAGCTGGCCTAAAACTCAACATTCATGGCATCCAGTCCCATCACTTTATGGCAACAGATGGGGAAACAGTGACAGATTTTGTTTTCTTGGGCTCCAAAATAACCGTGGATGGTGTCTGCAGCCATGAAATTAAAAGATGCTTGTTCCTTGGAAGAAAAGCAGATAAATTACTTTGTCTACAAAGTCCATATAGTCAAAGCTATGGTTTTTCCAGTAGTCACGTACAGATGTGAGAGTGAAAGTCGCTCAGTTGTGCCTGACTCTTTGCGACCCAATGGTCTAGACGGTCCGTGGAATTCTCCAAGCCAGAACACTGGAGCGGATAGCCATTCCTTTCTCCAGGGGATCTTCCCAACCCAGGGATCGAAGATGTGAGGGCTGGACAATAAAAAAGGCTGAGAGACAAAGAATTGATGCTTTTGAACTGTGGTGCTGGAGAAGACTCTTCAGAGTTCCTTGGATAGCAAGGAGATCAAACCAGTCAACCCTAAAGGGAATCAACCCTGAATATTCATTGGAACAACTGATGCTGAAGCTGAAGCTTAAATATTTTGGCCACATGATGCAAAAAGCTGACTCATTTGAAAATACGCAGATGCTGGGAAAGATTGAGGGCAGAAATAGAAGGGGCAACAGAGGATGAGATGGTTGGGTGGCATCATTGACTCAATGGGGTTGAGTTTGAGCAAACTCAGGAGATAGTAGCCTGGCATTCTACAGTCCATTGGGTCACAAAGAGTCAGAAACAACTGAGTGACTGAATGACAACAAAAGCGATGCATTTTAAATATATGGTAGAGCAAAATATAACTAATTTTCACTTAAGAGTAAAATTTCATTGTGGTTTGGATTTGCATTTCCTGATTATTGGAGACTGTTGAGAATCATTTCATATGTATGTGGCTATACATGTATATCTTCTGAAAAACGTCTATTCAGGTCCTCTGCCTATTTTTTAATCAAGTTATTTGTTTTTCTTTGTTTCTGACGTTGAGTTGTATGTTCAGTTCTGTTCAGTTCAGTTGCTCAGTCGTGTCTGACTCATTGTGACCCCATGAACTGCAGCAAGCCAGACCTCCCTGTCTATCACCAACTCCCAGAGTTTACCCAAACTCATGTCCATCGAATTGGTGATGCCATTTAACCATCTCATCCTCTGTTGTCCCCTTCTCATCCTGCCCTCAATCTTTCCCAACATCAAGGTCTTTTCAAATGAGTCAGCTCTTCGCATCAGGTGGCCAAAATACTGGAGTTTCAGCTTCAACATCAGTCCTTCCAATGAACACCCAGGACTGATCTCCTTTAGGATGGACTGGTTGGATCTCCTTGCAGTCCAAGGGACTCTGGAGAGTCCTCTCCAACACCACAGTTCAAAAGCATCAATTCTTCTGCACTCAGCTTTCTTTATAATCCAAGTCTCAGATCCACACATGACTACTGGAAAAACCGTAGCCTTGACTAGACGGACCTTTGTTGGCAAAGTAACGTCTCTGCTTTTTAATATGCTGTCTAGGTTGGTCATAACTTTCCTTCCAAGGAGTAAATATCTTTTAATTTCATGGCTGCAATCACCATCTGCAGTGATCTGGGAACACCAAAAAATAAAGTCAGCCACTGTTTCCATTGTTTCCCCATCTATTTCCCATGAAGTGATGGCATCGGATGTCATATTCTTAGTTTTCTGAATGTTGAGCTTTAAGCCAACTTTTTCACTCTCCTCTTTCACTTTCATCAAGAGGCTCTTTAGTTCCTCTTCACTTTCTGCCATAAGGGTGGTGTCACCTACATATCTGAGGTTATTGATACTTCTCCCAGCAATCTTGATTCCAGCTTGTGCTTCCTCCAGCCCAGCGTTTCTCATGATGTACTCTGCATATAAGTTAAATAAGCAGGGTGACAATATACAGCCTTGACATACTCCTTTTCCTATTTGGAACCACTCTGTTGTGAGTTGTGAGTTCTTTGTATATTTTGAATATTACCCTTTATTGCATTATCCTTTGAAAAATATCTCCCCCCATTGAGTAGGCTATATTTTTGGCTTGTTTATAGTTTCCTACAATGTGCAAATTTTTTTTTAGTTTGATATGGTCCCATTTGTTTATTTTTCATTTTGTTGCATTTGCCTGAGGAGTCAGATCCAAAAAAATATTGCTAAGACTGATGTCAAAGGGCATACCATCTATTTTTTTCTTCTAGGAGTTTTATGGTTTCAGGCCTTACACTTAAGTTAATTTTTTATATGATGTCAAAAGTAGTTTTTTTTTTTTTTTAGAGTAGTATATTCCTTTTTTTGACTATAGTATATTTAAAAAATAGTATATTTTTTTGCATATAGCTGTCCAGTTCTCCTAAATTGTTGAAGCGGCTCTCTTTACCCCATTGTAAACCCTTGCCTCCTTCATTGTAGATTAACTGGTCATACGTGTATGAGTTTATTTCTGGCCTCACTATTTAGTTCCATTGGTCTATGTGTCTGTTTTTGTGCCACTACTATACTGTTTTGATTACTGTGTCTTTATAATAGAATTTGAAATCAGGAACCATTATCTGCAAGCATTTTCTTCTTTCTCAAGATTGTTCTGGTTATTTAGGGTTTCTCACGTTTCCATAGAACTTTTAGAATTATTCGTAAGAAAAATGCCATTGGTATTTGATGGGAATTGCATTGACTCTGTAGATTCTCTTGGGGAATGTGGTAACTTTAACAATATTAATTCTTCCAGTTCATGAACATGGTATATCTTTCATTTGTATTAATCTTTACTTTTTTTTTAAATCAATATCTTATAGTTTTATGAATATAGATTTTACCTTCTTACTTGCATTTATTCCTAGGTAGTTCATTCTTGATGGAATTGTAAATAGGATTGTATCCGTAATTTCTCTTTCTACTAACCCTGCTGCTAAGTCGCTTCAGTCGTGTCCGACTCTGTGCGACCCCATAGATGGCAGCCCACCAGGCTCCCCTGTCCCTGGGATTCTCCAGGCAAGAACACTGGAATGGGTTGCCATTTCCTTCTCCAATGCATGAAAGTGAAAAGTGAAAGTGAAGTTGCTCAGCTGTGTCCGACTCCTAGCGACCCCATGGACTGCAGCCCACCAGGCCCCTCCGTCCATGGGATTTTCCAGGCAAGAGTACTAGAGTGGGGTGCCATTACCTTCTCCGTCTACTAACCCATATAAATGCAGTAGATTTCTGTGTAATTTGTATCCTGCTACTTTATTGAATTCATTGATGAGTTCTAGTAGTTTTTATGATATCCTTAGAATTCTGCATATAGCATGGGTCCCCAGCCTCTGGGACCTAATTCCTGATGATCTGAGGTGGAGCTTTATTTTTATACATCATAATAATAGAAATAAAGTGCACAATAAATGTAATGCACTTGAATCATTTTGAAACCTCCCACCTGAAGTCCATGGAAAAACTGTCTTTCACAAAACCCATCCCATGTGCCACAATGGCTGGGGACTACTTATATATAGCATCATCTCATCCACAGGGAGTAACAGTTTGATTTATTTCTTTCCAAATTAGAATCCTTTTATTTCTTTTTTTGTCTGAGTGTTGTGGCAAGTACTTTTAATACTATGTTGAATTACATTAGCAAGAGTGGGCAATTTTTTCTTGTTCCTGATCTTGGAAGAATGCTTTCAGCTTTTCACTGTAAAGGAAAAGCTCTAATTTTGTCATATATGATCTTTATTATGCTTAGGTATGTTCTCCCTATTCCCACTCTTTTGAAACTTTTAATCAAAAATATACCCTGCACTTTGTCAAAAACTCTTGTTCCACCTATTGAGAAAGGCATACAATTTTTATTCAATATGTTAATGCAGTTCTATTATATTGATTTATTTGTGGATATGGAACCATCACTGTGATAAATCCCACTTGATCATGATGTGTTATCCTTTTACTAGATTGTTGAATTTGGTTTGCTAATATTATGTTGAGAACTTTTGCATCTATGTTCATTAGTGATATTGGCCTATAATTATTTTACTTTTGGTGTCTTTTTCTGACTTTAGTAAATAGATGGGTAAACAGTGGAAACAGTGTCAGACTTTATTTATTTATTTATTTTTTTTTTGGCTCCAAAATCACTGCAGAGGTGATTGCAGCCATGAAATTAAATACTTACTTCTTGGAAGGCAAGTTATGACCAACCTAGATAGCATATTCAAAAGCAGAGACATTACTTTGCCAACAAAGGTCCGTCTAGTCAAGGCTATAGTTTTTCCAATGTCATGTATGGATGTGAGAGTTGGACTGTGAATAAAGCTGAGCGCTGAAGAACTGATGCTTTGTTGGAGAAGACTCTTGAGAGTCCCTTGGACTGCAAGGAGATCCAACCAGTCCATCCTAAATGAGGTCAGTCCTGGGTGTTCATTGGAAGGACTGATGTTGAAGCTGAAACTCCAATACTTTGGCCACCTCATACAAAGAGTTGACTCATTGGAAAAGACTCTGATGCTGGGAGGGATTGGGGACAGGAGGAGAAGGGGAGCACAGAGGATGAGATGGCTGGATGGCATCACCGACTTGATGGACCTGAGTTTGAGTGAACTCCGGGAGTTGGTGATGGACAGGGATGCCTGGCGTGCTGCGATTCATGGGGTCACAAAGAGTCAGACCCGACTGAACGACTGAACTGAATTGAACTGATGATACTATGGCTTCATAGAAGGATTTTCAGTGTTTATTCTTCAGTTTTTTAGATTACTATGAGAAGAGAGTTGTTAACTTTTCTTCAACTGTTGGGTAGAATTCACCTGTGAAGGCCTCTGGTCCTAGACTTTTGTTTGTTGGGAGTTTTTTGATTACTGATAAATTTGATTACTTGTAATTAGTTTGTTCATGTTTTCTATTTTTCCTTATTTAGTTAGTCTTATGAGACTGTACATTTCTAGGTATTTATACATTTCTTCCACGTTGACCATTTTATTGGAGTATCATTGTACATAGTAATTTCTTATGAGTCTTTGTATTTCTGTCTGTGGTGTTGGTTGTATCTGCTACCTTTTCATTTCTAATTTTATTTATTTAGGCCCTCTTTATTTTTTTGTTTTTTCCTTCATGAGTCTGGCTAAATGTTTATTAATTTTTAAAAAAAATCTATTTCACTTATCTTTTTTATTTAAAAACTTTTGTCTCTATTTAATTTATTTCTGCCCCAATCTTTATTCTACTTTTATTCTTCATTTTTTTCAACTAATTTTGGGTTTTTATTTTCTTCTAAATCCTTCAGGTATAATGTTAGATTATTTACTTGAGATTTTTCTTGATTCTGAGGTAGGTTTGTATCACTATAAACTTCCCTCTTTGAACTGCTTTTGCTATGTCCCACAGATTTTGGATAATTACATTTCCATCTTCTCTGTCTCAAGGTATTTTAAAATTTCCTCTTTGATTTCAACAGTGACTAACTGTGTTTGCTTAGTCATATATTGTTTAACCTACATATGCTTATTGGAGAAGGCAATTATGGTTTCTTACATTTTTTTTTCCCCTTCTTATAGGTGATTTCTTGTCTCATACCATTGTGGTTGGAAAAGTTGCTTGATGATTTCAGTCTTTTTAAATTATTGATTTTTGTTGTTGTTTTGATTTAGCATATGATAGGTACAATGAAGCCCTGTGCCACAACAACTGAGCCTGCAAGCCACATCTACTGAAGCCTGCACACCTAGAATTCATGCTCCACAAGAGAAGCCACTGCAATGAGAAGTTCACTCATCACAACTAGAGAAGGCTCACCTTCAGCAACAAATAGCCAACACTGTCCAAAAACTAATTCATTAATTTAAAAAAAAGGCAATATTTTTCACATTGATCTCCAAATTAAACATACTGCTATCCAAGTCACAGCTGACTTTTTGCAGAAACTACAACCTAATGTTAAAATCTGTATGGGAATTCAAGGGAACTAGAATAACCAAAACAATCTTGAATAACTACAAAATTGGAAGACTCACACATTCTGATTTTAAAACATGCTACAATATTACAATAATCAATAGGACTCATAGGATTAATTCAAGGAGTGACATACAGATCAATGAAACAGAACTGAAAGTCCAGATATAAATTCTTACATTTGTGGTCTACAGATTTTTGACATTAATGCCAGTAGTGCTAGGGTAATTCAGTGGGTGAAAAATAGTAATTTCAACAAATGGTGTTAGAGAATTTGGATATCTTCATGCAAAAGAAGTTGAACCCCTTCCTCACACCATACACAAAATTTAACTCTAAATATTACAGGCATAAATATAAAAGACAAAACTATAAAACTCTTGGAAGGAAATATAAATGTAAATATAAATTATTTGTGACCTTGGATTAGTCAATGGTATTTTTAATACAACACATAAAGCACAAACAACCAAAGGGGGGAAAAAATAGACAAATGGAACTTTACCAAAACTAAAAACTTTTGTGCTCAAAAGACAACACAGAAAATGAAAGGACAGCTAATAGGATGGAAGAAACTAATTTTCAAATCATGTACCTGATGAGGGCTATGTATTCAAATATATAAAAGTATGGATGTGAAAGCTGGACCATAAAGAAAGCTGAGTGCCAAAGAATTGATGCTTTTGAACTGTGGTATTGGAGAAGACTCTTGACAGCCTCTTGGACTGTAAGATCAAGCCATTCAATACTAAAGGAAATCAGTCCTGAATATTCATTGGAAGGACTGGTGCTGAGGCTACTCTGGCCACATGATGTGAAGTACTTACTCACTGGAAAAGACCCTGATCTGGGAAAGATTGAAGGCAGGAGGAGAAGGGGATGACAGAAGATGAGATGGCTGGATGGCATCACTGACTCGATGGACATGAGTTTGAGCAAGCTCCAGGAGATGGTGATGGACAGGGAAGCCTGGCATGCTGCAGTCCATGGGGTCGCATTGAGTTGGACACAACTGAGCACTTAACTGAACTTTACATCTTAACTATTAAAAGACAAGTAAGTTAATTGAAAAAAAAATGTGCAAAGAATTTGGATAGACAGTTCTCTAAAGGAGATAGACACATGGTCAATGAGAACATGAAAAGATGCTCAGTATGGTTAATCATTAGAGAAATGTAATCAAAATCACTGTAATGTTAATCATCATTTAACATCCACTACTATGGCTATAATAACAACTATTGGTAAGAATATAGAAAAATTGGAACCCTTATATAATGCTGTTAGGAATATAAATTGCTGCAACCATTGTGGCAGTTCCTCTATAAGTTAAACATAGAAACACTATATAATCCAACAATCTCACTCTTGGATATATACCCCAAATACCTGAAAACATATGTACAAACAAAAACTTGTACATGAATGTCCAGAACAGAATTATTCATAATAGACAAAGAGTGACAGTAATTGACTCCCTTGCTATAGCAAGTTCTAAATAAATAAACTTTTCTTATTCTCATTGAGAAGATGTGGCAGTTTGAGGTTCCTGAGAAAGTCAGAAGGAAAGGGATCCATGCATAGATGGAGGTAATACCTTCTATGACACATAGAGGAAAAGGAGGGTTGGTGTGGGTAGAGTGGGGACTAGATTAGGTAGGAGTCTTGTTTTATACTTGGAAGCTGAGGGATATACCATGTGCTGACTTCTCTTTTCTCTATGATATGAGGCAAGGCCATCTTCTTTAAAATAATGGTCTAAAACTTAAAGTGAGTAGAAAAAGTTAGAAACAGTTATTGTGGAGTGCAATGCAGCAAGTTGACCACAGAAATGCAGGTTTTTCCAGACAATTTGGGACTGGATGAAGAATTTGAAGCATTTCCAATCCGACTGCTTGTATATTCTCCAACAGTAATAAAATGCCTGTCTGAAGACTTCAGAATTCTTCCAAAACAATGAGATGAAGACAGAGCATCAGGAAAACCTGTAATATTGGCAGCAATTATGGAAATAATGAATTATATAATCTTAGCAAAAGAAAGGGACCCAGTCAATGGTCAATGCTTCATTGGAATGAGGTTGGAATAGTGACAGTGTGTGACCAAGCTCTGGATATGACCACAGGTGTGCAGGGCTGAAATCAGTAGAGGAATCCTTGGGAAAGACTGTATATTCTGCTTATTTTTCTTCTCTAATAGAATTTTAACAAAGCAAAGCAGAAGATATGTGGTTTGCCTTGTTATTTTATTTTGAGTGGTAACAGGATTTAATTTATAATTAAAATATTATCAGGGGTTTTATTTATAAATTAGCAATATTCTGAGGAACTGTAGATACACTGAAAAGATTTGGAACATTTCTTTTGATCTGTCAGTCAGTTCAGTCGCTCAGTTGTGTCCAACTCTTTGCAACCACAAGGACTGCAGCAAACCAGGCTGCAGTTTCTGTTGATAACTGCTTGTAATTTTAAGATCAGGAAAGTTTAGAATTCATCTAATATTTTGATATTAATGATAATGTCAAGAGAACTGTGGCATTTAATACCATACATCACTATTAAAAAGAAAAAAAAATACATCCAAGAGTGAAATGTGTTGATAAAAAGTTGTTAATAAAAAGTTTTTCTCAAGTCACTTAAATACTCTTTTTCTATTAAGAACAGCATATTTTTTCAAATATATTACTGCTATGTAATAATAAATTTTAACTGATATCACTAATTGAATAACAGAGAACAAAAAAGTTATGCTACAAAGATATTTTAGATTCCTGAACATGATAGAGAACAGGTACTCTATTTTTTGTTTTTCATTTTAATTTTTTGGCTGCACCATGAGACATGTGGGATCCACGTTCCTTGACCAAGGATGCAACCCTCACATTTTGCATTAAAAGTTCAGTCTTAACTGCTGGACCACTAAGGAAGTCCCTAGAATAGCTACTTTAACCAAATATCTCCAAAAAGAATTATTATACACTTTGTAATGAGGAAGCAGTTTCCAAAGTGAAGAAAACTCTGAAATTAGGCTTTAGTCTATCATATATATATTTTTTCATATAGGGAAATAAACATTTATTATAATAATATATATAACTACTATATTTTATATATTTATAAATTCAGTGCATTGTATGCATTATCATTAAGGCATCAGGGTCTTTATAAAAGAGCTTGATATCATCAGTAAATTAGGAACTTTAAAGATTTTCTCTGACATGATTCTTGGACACTGTAACAGGAGGGAAAGGGACAGGGCACGACTTTTTGAAGAATGACATAGCCCAAGGACACAACGTAAACAGATTAGAATCAAAGGGTCCAAGATGGCAGCCAATTCGACTTTGACTAGACTTTGATCCTCAATTAGCAAGCTAAATGACACATCCAGAGGTACCATGACAGATACAAGGCACTGTCAAAAGACCAGAGAATGGGTGATGGCCCAATTCCTGGAAATCTCCACCTCTTCCCCAAAATAGTTGGAATAATCCTCCTGTTCATTAGCATATTAAATTACTCAGCCCATACAAATTAACCACATGCCACATGCCACATTTTTCAGCTGCACTTGCCCTCTACAATGCCACAGAGGTCTGTGGAGTTTGCTTCTCTCTGAATCTGAATAAATCTTCTTATGTATCACTTTTTCTCTCACTGAATTCTTTCTGTGATGAGACATCAAGAACCTGAGCTTCCTAATAAAGGAAACAAGGTGCTGCGGGTTTTGGCTAAGTTCAAGTCATGGCCACACGGCTTCGAGTCTCAAGCTGGGTTTTGGCTGGATTCAAGTACTAGCACATGGGTTCAAGCCCCAGTCTGAGGTAAACAGTTTCAACTGGGCTATGATTAAGAATACAGTAATTTTCTATATTATATTTAGTTTTGAGCAAGACATTCTACAGATATTATACTCCATTCAAGAATTCCCTATACTTGAAGCTACTTTCAGGCTATAGATGATTATAGTCTAAATGTTAGGGGCCAAGTCTTATCGTCAATGAGCTTGTATTCCAATATTAATGATTTGATGAAATAAAGTAGAATATGATAAATTCCTTTAAATAACTACTGGTAAAAATACAGTGATTGTTGAGAGTGGAAAATTATTTCAAACTATTTGGATCAGCGTGGGCCTCATACAGAAAATAGAGTTGGAAGAGAATCCTAGGGGAGAGAGGCAGAGTTTGAACCTGGTAAGATGACGGAGCCATACCTGGAAGTGCAGACACTTACAGCATAGATGTAGGGAAGCAAAAGTTCAGTTTGGCATTTCATTCAAAGATGGGAACAACAAAGGACAGAAACAGTATGGAACTAACAGAAGCAGAAGATATTAAGAAGAGGTGGCAAGAAAACACAGAACTATAAAAAAAGATCTTCATGGCCCAGATAATGACAATGGTGTGATCACACCTAGAGCCAGACATTTTGGAATGTGAAGTCAAGTGGGCCTTAGGAATCATTACTACAAACAAAGCTAGTGGAGGTGATGGAATTCCAGTTGAGCTACTTCAAATCCTAAAAGATGATGCTGTTAAAGTAATGCACTCAATATGCCAGCAAATTTGGAAAACTCCGCAGTGGCCACAGGACTGGAAAAGGTCAGTTTTCATTTCAATCCCCAAGAAAGGCAATGCCAAAGAATGTTCAAACTACTGCACAACTGCACTCATCTCACATTCTGGCAAAGTAAAGCTCAAAATTCTCCAAGACATGCTTCCTTCAACAGTATGTGAGCCATCAACTTCCAGATGTTCCAGCTGGTTTTAGAAAAGTCAGAGGAACCAGAGATCAAATTGCCAACATCTGTTGGATCATAAAAAAAGCAAGTGAATTCCAGGAAAATGTCTACTTCTGCTTTATTGATTACGCCAAAGCCTTTGACTGTGTAGACCAGGAGAAACTGGAAAATTCTTCAAGAGATGGGAATACCAGACCACCTTACCTGCCTCCTGAGAAATATGTATGCAGGTCAAGAAGCAACAGTTAGAACTTGACATGGAACAACAGACTGGTTCCAAATAGGGAAAGTAGTACATCAAGGCTGTATATTGTCACCCTGCTTATTTAACTTATATGCAGAGTACATCATGTGAAAAGCCAAGTGGGACAAAGCACAAACTGGAATCAAGATTGCTGGGAGAAATATCAGTAACCTCAGATATGCAGATGATATTACCATTATGGCAGAAAGTGAAGAAGAACTAAAGAGCATCTTGATGAAAGTGAAAAAGAAAGTGAAAAAGTTGGCTTAAAACTCAACATTCAGAAAACTACGATCATGGCATCAAGTCCCATCACTATTTGCCACTTCATGGCAAATAGATAGAGAAACCATGGAAACAGCGACAGACTTTATTCTCTTGGGCTCTAAAATCACTGTAGATGGTAACTGCAGCTGTGAAATTAAAAGACACTTGCTCCTTGGTAGAAAAGCTATGGCAAATCTAGACAGCATATTAAAAAGCAGAGACATTACTTTTTCTACAGAGTTTCATCTAGTCAAAGCTGTGGTTTTTCCAGTAGTCATGTAAAGATGTGAGAGTTGGACTATAAAGAAAGCTGAGGGCCAAAGAATTGATGCTTTTGAACTGTGGTGTTGGAGAAGATTCTTGAGAGTCCCTTGGACTGCAAGGAGATCCAACCAGTCCATCCTAAAGGAAATCAGTCCTGAATATTCATTGGAAGGACTGATGCTGAAGCTGAAACTCTGATACTTTGGCCACCTGATGCAAAGAATGGACTCATTGGAAAAGACCTGATGCTGGGAAAGATTGACGGCAGGAAGAGAAGGGGACAACAGAAGATGAAATGGTTTTATGGCATCACCGACTCAATGGACATGAGTTTGAGTAAGCTCTGGGAGTTGGTGATGGAAAGGGAAGCCTGACGTGCTGTAGTTCATGGGGTCACAAAGAGTTGGACACCTCTGTGCAACTGAACTGAACTGAATGTTGACAGTCTAGCAACACTGCTGCTGCTGCTGCTGCTAAGTCGCTTAAGTCATGTCCAACTCTGTGTGACCCCATAGATGGCAGCCCACCAGGCTCCTCCATCCCTGGGATTCTCCAGGCAAGAACACTGGAGTGGGTTGCCATTTCCTTCTCCAACGCATGAAAGTGAAAAGTGAAAGCAAAGTCGTTCAGTTGTGTCTGACTCTTCGCGACCCCATGGACTGCAGCCTACCAGGCTCCTCAGTCCATGGGATTTTCCAGGCAAGAGTACTGGAGTGGGGTGCCATTGCCTTAGACCCATGGTATTGCTGCCAGGAATGCATTATGTGTGGGGGCCTTAAACCAGTATCAGACTCTGAATGAAGTGCATGCCCTGGATAGTAGTGAAAGATCACAAGCAGATGGAAGTTCCTGAGGTGATTTCCCAGTAGCCCTTGTGACCAACACCCTCCCTGCCCCTAGGGTCTGTTTACCTATGTATGTGCCTCTTAGATAAGACCCCCTGTGGCAGACCAAAACCTCACTCTTGTTCTGAATTGATCAGTCAATTTGACCCATTGCCTAGGAATCCAAAGCAAACCACCATATGCATGCATGACGGCCCTTCTCTCTGTCTGCATTCTGCCAATTACTTTCCCATGTGGCCCCTTGAGGCATGCTGGGTGCTTGCTTCAGACCTGTGAGTAATAAACTTCTCTATTTCAACATATCTGTGGTCAGCTGTTTAAATAAGGCTCACTATTCTGTACTGTGCCCCCACTTAACAGATGTTAATTTAACAAAGTCAGAATACCCACACTCTGCCTTCAGAGAATTTCACCATGGGGTGGTGGGGGAGGGAAGGAGTCCAGTCAGTTAACACATTATTACAATGCAGTGAGTCCAGTACTTTGACAAAAGTATACAAACAGTGCTGAGAGCAAAAAATGGGCACTTAATAAAATCAGTAGGAGGTATCAAAACCAGGGAAGGTGTCTCAAAGCATGACTTGATAGTAAGGAAAAGAATAAATGAACAGAAGTGTAACTATAAAGTAAGATGTGAAGAATGGACTGACTTTAAAGTAATGGTAACAGTTCTAGCTATTATCTGTTTAACACTTACTATGTAGTAGGTATGGTTATGATAAGGTACATGCCTTTATTAGCTTAATTTTACAGGCCTGAAAGTGAAGGGAGGCTCACAAGGGATGAGCTGTGTGGCCAGAGCTAGAACTCAGGCAGTCCCTTCTTAACTCTAACCCACTCTGAGAGAGGACAAGGGAGAAGAGGTGCTCCTGGAAAGATACCTTTTGTAAAGTGATGCTTGCTAAATTATGGAAGTTCTCACTTCAGCCTCCTGAAGGCTACAGACAGTTAAGGATTTTAATCAAGGTGTGACACTTTAATCAAGCTCATAAGGTATGACATTACAGTTTAAAAAGACCATATGATAAAACAAAAAATGGACTTTCTAGAAAGAGACCTGGAGGCTGGAGTGAGTAGTTAAGGTGTAGAAGTCATGCTGGAGAGTTATAAGAGGCACTGAGATAGTCACAGAGATAAAGGAAGAAGCAGGTTATCAAGTAGAAATGAAAGCCTGGGCAATCACATAGAACTGAACACTGGGGCACTGTGCTCAGAAGTTTAGGCTGGGATAGTTACATATATATTTCACAGCACAGTGCCTAATACATGGTAATTTGGAGAACAAAGGAGAAATATTTGAGTGAGAAGAATTAAATAACCTATTTTTAGCTATTCATTCAATAACTCATCAAATATTTCTGAAGAGTTGATGACAGTTACCAGGTATATAGCTATGACCAGAGCAAACTCCTGTTCTCATGAAACTTACATTCCAACAAGAGAGGAAGATACTAATCAAACAACAAAGTAAATATATGTTATGTATGTCACATGGCATTAGGTTTTATGGAGAAAAACAATAAAAGGAAAACAGAAGTATCTTGGGTAGGGTGAAGAACTGTTTTAAGATTTTATTTTGGTACTTCTTTTTTACATAAAATATCATCAGGGAAATCCTTCCTGATGACATGAATGGTATTGGAACAGAGAGCTGAGTTATAGGAATAGCTGTGCAGAAGCCATGGCTTATATCTATATATCTACTATGGCCATGGGCTTCAAGTTTCTGCAGGGCAGCTGCGGTGACTCCAGATAGGCAGTTGGACACCCTATACAGGGCCTGAAAAGCAGAGTGATTTATTCCAGAGATGGTCAAAAAGGAGCATGGTATCACTGAAACCAAGGAAAGTTCATTCTATTATTGACACAGAGACAGCTGATGTATTCATTGGATTCAAGAAGAAGGAAGTCACTAGAGACCTTTCCCAGAATGCTACAGGAGCAGTGCATTGAAACTAAATGGGAAAAAAGGAAGTACCACTTTTTCCAAGAAATCTGATTGTGCAGAAAAGAACCTGGGTTGGTCACTAAAGAGCACCATGGGATAAATGGCACACCTTTTTTTCTTTTTTTTAAAAAAGATGAAATAGATCAGTTTTAACATATTGAATCTGCTGGGGAAGAAAGGGAGTAATTGTTGGATCGAGGTTCCTGAGATATGAAGAGATTACCCATAACCAAGAGAGAAATCTCTTAATGAAAGGCCAGGAAGGGAAAACAGGACATTACGCAGATGTAGATGCATGTAGTTTGAGGGCAGGGTCCAGTTTGAACCTTAATTATCTCCATTTTCTCTGGGAAGAGGAATTATCTCTTGCTGTGAGTTGGATAAGGATTTCAAAAAGTTAAAGGGAACTAGAGGTCATTAAAGGTTTGAAATATAACCAGATGGGATTGAGAGATACCCAAAAGTAAGAAGAGTTATTTCCAGAGAGCCCTGCTAATGTGGAGACAAAGTGCTCCACTGAAGTGGAGATTCCGTGCTAAAGGCAGAAGTTGGCTTTTGGATAAGCCAAAGACTGAGAAGGGCCACACAAGACAGAAAGGTTTGGAGGTAGAACAGAGATTTGGTAGACGTGGATGGGGGATCAGAAGCCCATGACTGTAAGTGATTAAGAATAAGGCAGACAGAACCAAAGTTGATCACACACAAGAGTATTTGGGTGTGGAGAAAGCATACCAAAGCCCCACTGTGGGAGTGGAATGAAATAATACAAATGAACCTATATATATAAGATAGACTCACAGACATAGAAAACAAATTTATGGTTTACAAATGGGGGACAAAATGAGGAGAATGAGGATTAACAGAAGCAACTACTATACATAAAATACATAAGCAACAAAGAACTATATCCAGTAGCTTATAATAATTTACAATGGAAAAGAATCTGAAAAAAATTTATAACTGAATCACTTGGCTATACACCTGAAACAAACATACTATTGTAAATCAACTATGATTCAATAAAATTGTTTTATTAAAAAGCAGTTTTATTAACTGTTTTATTAAAAATACAGAACTATAAACACTTGTATTTGGATGGCAATCAAGGGTCTCAGTTTAAATTAATGTGTTAATTTACCTTTAATGTGTTAATTTAGCTTTACCAAAACTATTTTCATAGCCATTACCTCTGAGAAAAGAGCATGGATGATAAGGGAGTGTGAAAGTATTTTACTTTTGATTTGATATTCTTTCAGACTGTTAGAAAAAAATATTATACCATGAATATATATTATAATTATTATTAAAAAGCTAGAAAAAGTATGTGTTAACAAGATGTGTAGTTACCTTTGCATATACTATCAATAAAATCAGGCCTATAGCAGGATGACACTGTTGGAAGTGGATATCAAGAGTCCAAAGCCCCTACCTCATTTTCACTTTGTAGCGCTCACATCAACCTTTGAATTTGGATTTCCTGACACCCTTCTTTTGCTTTCCTTCACTCTCATTCACTTACAGCTGAAAGTGTTGCCAAAGTATTTTTGAGAAAAAAGAATATCAAGAAAATAAATTTTATATTGAATTAACTATTTTAATTAACTATTTATTTATATTTAATTAACTATATTAATTTTTTATTTAATTAACTCAACTATTAGGAAATCTATCTCACTGGGGGTCTTTGAAAAAGACTCTGGAAGAAGCAAAAATAGAGTGAAGATAACATGGCTTTCCCATCAAGTGAGCTGAAAGTCTAAACCACTCTAAAGGGTTAATTTGTAAAAATTCAAAGTCAACTGTTTACTTGACCTGTCCTTTTACAATCTTCCTTAACCCTAACCGAATCAAGTCAAGACAGGTGATTTTATCTAAAGCATGTAGAAAACAAAGTGGACCAATGAAGGAAAGTTCAGCCTCAGAGTTCCACTACAAATATTTATAGCATTTTATCCAGTTGTCAAAGTATCTTTGTTGTAAGACATATGAAAAATATGCAAATATTCAGGATAGTGAGAATCAGGCTATGAAACCTGAAGACAACACTTAGAGCACTGGTTTGGCAAGATCTTGGGAAAGTATCTTTTTTTTTTTTTTTTTTTTTTACAACAAAATTATTGAAGTATAGTTGGTGTATACTGTTTTAATTTCTGCTGTACAGCAAAGTGACTCAGGAATATATATATATATATATATATATATATATATATGGAATATATATATATTTCTATTCACATTATTTTCCATTATGGTTCACTGGATATTGAATATAGTTTCCCAAGGGGAAATTATCTTAATGTTTCTCTTTCATTGGCTGTTATACTATCACTGGATTCCAAAATGTGACTTTTACACATTCTTCAAAGAACTATAGCTTAAACGCAGGACTAGCCTAAACACTGAGAAAATGGATGCTGTAACATGAGCAGTTCTTTAAAAGGATTACCTACCTTTTGTAAAGTATTGCCATTATTAAATGTTTTATATGGCTTTCAACTTAGGTTTCCCTTTGGTTTACAGATTTAGTTTACAGGTCAAAATCTTCCTTAACTTTGACAGTTCAAATTTCACTACTCTATCTTATTTACTTACAGCCCTAGTTTTTATGGCAGGTGGTTTGTGGAGAAAGCCAATACAACCTGTGACTTACTAAAGGGCTTTTGTTTGCATTTGTGAGGCATCTTTTCCTGAACATGCAGGAATTTCCTGGCTACTGTGAGACGCCTCTTGTTACTTTCAAAAAGTCCTGGAAAAATCTTGAACTTCCATTCCTTCTAAGCACAGATTTTACCATTATTTATTTGAGACTGAAATTCATTATCAACACACACCAAGGGATTTTTAATATATAAAAAACTTTTAAAGCATGTTTTAGTTTCTACTAATTGGCTGATCAAGAACTTCCTCCTGTATTTTTCTGGATTTTGCCACCAAATTTATTTTTCATATTTTGATAGTAAAGAGTAACTTGTTACAGATGCAGGTGTAGAGACTTTGGCTTTTTATCTCAGCCCTCTTGATAAATGCTTATTACTGAACTGCTCTTCCTTTATGTAATGCTCTACTACAGTCTTCACTGGTTTGAAAAGCATGTATTACATATTAGCTACAGCAATCATTTATTTATTTATTTTTGGCTTCAAAATCACTTCAGATGGTGACTGCAGCCATGAAATTAAAAGATGCTTACTCCTTGGAAGGAAAGTTATGACCAAACTAGACAGCATATTAAAAAGCAGATGCATTACTTTGGCAACAAAGGTCCATCTAGTCAAGGCTATGGTCTTTCCAGTAATCCATACTGATTTTTCCAGTATGGATGTAAGAGTTGGACTATAAAGAAAGCTGAGGGCCAAAGAATTGATGCTTTTGAACTGTGGTGTTGGAGAAGACTCTTGATAGTCCCTTGGACTGCAGGGAGATCCAACCAGGCCATCCTAAAGGAGATCAGTCCTGAATATTCATTGAAAGGACTGATGTTGAAGCTGAAACTCCAATATTTTGGCCACCTGATGTGAAGAGCTTACTCATTTGAAAAGATCCTAATGCTAGGAAAGATTGAAGGCGGGAGAAGAAGGAGACAACAGGGAATGAGATGGTTGGATGGCATCACCCACTCAGTGGAGATGCATTTGAGTAAGCTCTGGGAGTTGGTGATGGACAGGGAGGCCTGGCGTGCTGCAGTCCATGGGATTGCAAAGAGCCGGACACGACTGAGTGACTGAACTGAACAGCAACCATTATTCCCCTGAATGAATAGTGCCATAAATGCTCCAGTCCACAGGCCAAATTAATAGACTAATTTAGCAATTGCCTGTGTTATGTTAACCAGGCTGAAGGAAATTTCTATGACTTTTTTTTAAAAAAAGATATACTTCATTAGAATTGAAGAGCTTAAAATAATTACAATGGAATGTCAATTTCTTATTTTTGTATGAAGTTATTTAAACTTGGGTGATGTTTGAAGTTAACTGATTCAAACAACACTACTGGTGATGGTGGTGGTGTAAAATCAGGAACAAAATTCTATTCAGAGTATATCCTTAAAAATGCAACCATCAATATTAATTCTATTAGTGAAGCTGGAAAACTGCTATGTCATTAAGTTGATTTCATATCTGAAAATAAATATTTTCAGGAAGAATATACTACTAAATATTGAGGTTAATACATCATCCATTTGATGGAGCTGGGAAAAGTTGTCTGAATGTTTTCAAGCCTAGAATGGTGTTCATGGGAAATATGCTTGTTCTGAATAACATAGGGAGATATTCAGATTTTTTCAAAACACTAGTTACAGATACATCTATTATTAACTAAATTCTCCTGCTGCCTGATTTTTTAATTATGAAAATTTTCAAACACACAAAATAGTATTAATCCTCATATAACTATCACTCAGATTCAACAGTTATCAAGATTTTCCTACATTTTCCTCATCCATCCCATCAAATTATTAGAGCAATTCCCAAATATCATTTCATTTCTCTGTTAGTATGCAAACCATAGTATGCATTACTTCAAGGGACATCACAGTAAAGTCATTATCACATATTCAAAATATGAACAAACATTCTCAGGTATAGCTGATCTGGAACATTGCCAAAATGTAAACATTGCCAAAATCATTTTCCATTAGAAATACCTCAGGGGAAGGGCACTCGTGAATGGAGAGGCATACATCTCCTCTGAAGGCAGTTGTGTCTGTGCAATTTTCTTCTCATTGCCAAATTAGCTGGGGAGGGGGAGGGCGGAAGGAAAATGTTAGAGCATTTACAGAAAATTAGTTGCTGTTTAATCTGAAGATTGTGAGGGAATATTCTGGATCCAAATTATGCTGTGATTATCTGCTATCTGTTCATATATGATTGTGATATAAAAAATTAATGGGATGTAAATGCATGGCAGGTATTCCTAACAGTTTATATTGATGCTGGGATCTAATAGTAAAATTCTCCTCCTACATGACTTCTTTCTAAATACTCCTAGACCTTTTAGTTTATGTTGTGAATTAAGCACAAATATTTCACAAGAATATTTTCCAAATTGTTCTCTAATTTTAGAGGGGAAACAATTTGAATAGCAATTCAATTGCTATAAACAGTAAGAAGGGATCATCTGTTTCCAGAGTTGCTAATTTGAAACATTTTTCTTATTTATGTAAAAAGGGCAGATCAAGAGACCTCATTTGAACTAATCTCCGTGATCAAACTTCTGGTTAACTAAAAGGCAGAAACTGAATGTTTAATTAGTTATGCACCATTTTCTGTTGTAAATGGATAAGTATATTATCAAGGAAATAATCTAACATATTTGGATTTCTATGTTATCATCTCTCTATTTAAATTAGGTTTGGCTTTTTTCCTTAAAAAACTGTCTAATTTATTTTTTTTTAATCTGCCAGTGCTTTGAACTCCTAGATGTTTAGTTTTGAAGTAAAAACACTTTAAAATAACTTTGTTTACTAAGTTCCTATTAAGAACAACAGAACAGATATAATCTTTGAAAAATGTGTCAAGTAATTTAATATTATCCTGACCATACACAGTTTTGACTTTTTGTTTGTTTGTTTGTTTGGCTCTATAAGCATACTACTACTACAAATGGCACTTTTTAAAGTGACACATCTAACTATATATCTAGAAATAACTCTTTTTACTTATAAGGACAATGTAACTATGATAGTTTGGGGATCCATTTTCTTTGAATTTAGAAAAAAACAGTGGTAGAATATTTGTCATCATTTTAAAAGCCAGCTATTATTTTAAAATATCCAAATAACGGACCTAACAGGATAGAAAACATACTTCTGAACTCCTACACACTCACTCCCAACCCCCTTCAACCACCGACCCT
>NW_011494565.1:83629-102699 GCF_000754665.1 Bison bison bison
CTAAGTGATTTTCAACAGAAACACAGTCAGGCTCAGAAGCCCATTCACACAAACAGATATGAAATCAAGTTACTCCGTTACAAATGGGCAAAGTCCTACCTTGTCTTTGTCCGTGGATAAGTAGAAGACTCAACATAAAAATAACAAATAGAAGAAAGAACTGGTGAAATCTCATTTTTCTGCCAATCCACAGTGGAGCTAAAGCTCACAAGGTAACCCCTCTTTGAACAGTCTGTGTGGTATCTGTGTGGCTCTCCTCACATTCTAAAGACAGACCTCAGAGCACAGCTTTTTGTGTTCTCCAGAAAGGTTAATGATCACAGCAGACAAGGTTTCTGGTGCTGTGAGGCGGTCAGAGCCCCTTAGGCCCCAGACCCCTCCTCCACCCGCCTCTCCGGCCAAGGCCACACCCCTTTATTTCCATAAGTAAATATTGGTGATGCCAAGAGTCCAGGATTTGAGTGGAAATGTCAGCTGCCAGCCCCTGGGAGAGGCTGCCTGAGTCTGATCAGGCTGTGGGGAGTGTGTGCAATAACACACTGGCTTGGCCTCCTCCCTCACTATTTACATCTGTTTACACTTTGCGTTGTGCACATTGGTGCCATATCCAGAAACCCAGAGGAATGACAGGACGTCTGTTTTTCCTTTCAGAAGGCATTATGAAGCTCTAATTTAGACCGTCGAATGCTTTGTGGCAAAGCAAGTGCCGAAATACTTTATCTTTTCCAAACCTATTGCAAAGTGGTGACTGTTTGCCCCAAGTCTCAAAATAGCTTAATCTATGAGGGTTTACATCAATAAACATTCCTAGAATTTAGAATGTTCTGAAATAAATCAGAATTTTTTTTTATTCTATAAAGTGCCGTTTCTAAAGTAATGCAGATAGTTTTCATCTGCAGTACACCCAGGATTTTAAAAAAGGAAGTTCAGCCAAGCCATAAACTTATGAAATCTAGATTCTGTTAAGATTTACATATGGTAGCTGATATATTTCAGACACAGTAATTATGAATGAGCTCAGAAGACAAAGCATCTCTTGTCATCTTTTTCACACACACTCCAAGATTGCTTGTAGTTTTATTTATTGCCTGTCATATACAGCTCTTATAAATGAAAATGACTGTACTTACGATAAAGCAAACTGAAATGATAGTGAAGATACACTTGAATACAGGTAGATCCCAAATAGCAAATTTAAAGCATAAGCAAATTGTGAATTGCCAGGAATTTTGTTGCATTTCACTTTTCTAGATTCAGGCACTTGCTACTTAACCTTGGGCTTCCTGAGGTTTGATATTAATGCATAATTTGCTTATCTTCAACATCAGTCTGTAGGAATTCTGGCCTACCTGCTTATGCAAGTACTTCATAACAAGCATGTTTGTGCTTAGTCACTCAGTCGTGTCCAACTCTTCATGATTCCGTGGACTATAGCCCATCAGGCTCCCTCTGTCCATGGAATTCTCCAGGCAAGTCACCATTTCTTACTCCAGGAGATCTTCCCAACCTAGGGATTGAAATTATGTCCCTTGCGCCTCCTCATTGGCAGGTAGATTCTTTACCACAACAAGCAAGAACATACAGAAATTTTTAAATCATTTTCTTAAAATTTTGAGAACATTTGCCCATCTGGAGACTGAAAGTATGGGGTTAAAGGGCACCATGTACCTGTGCTGCATTTGTACATGACTCTATAACATCAGTTGAATACAAGAGTATGGATTTGTGATATAAAGCTGCCTCATGAATAGCGAAGATATTGTTGCTTCCCTTCCCCCCAAGCTTCTCAGCACAGCAGACTGGAAAGCTTCAAGCTGGAAACACAGAGTGTTAAACTGAGCAAATATAAATTTAAGTGTTATATTGAGCAACAGGTCAATATAGATTTTGATACTATAACTTCAGGCCAAGTCTTAGGTCTACTCAAAGATATAGTAGTCAGCCTTCTTTATGGATAATATAGTAACTACCACAAACTGTGTATACTGATTAAAATTTTTATGTTTCATTACCAGGTGACCAACTGTTAACTCCTAGGATGTAAACAAGTACTGTGGAAGATATTCCACTAGTCAGGATACAGCAAACTGCTGTATTTAAGTCATGTAACCAGTTTGAACATCAACATTCTCATTTTTTAAAATCGAGATAAAAATCCTTGTTTTCCACCTGAAATAATTGTAAAGGATTAGCAAGATAATGTGTTACAAATGTATGAAAGTTAAGTCATTACTTATGTGCATAATTACCTATTTACAAAGCCTATTTTAAATTATTGTTTCCGAAAATAACTTAGGAAGAAGATGATGATGAAGCAGTTGATTTTCACAGTATAAAAATATCATGCATAGGCTTCCCTCATAGCTCAATTGGTAAAGAATCCACCTGCATTGCAGGAGACCTTTGTTTGATTCCTGGTTTGGGAAGATCAGCTGGAGAAGGGATAGGCTACCCACTCCAGTATTCTTGGGCTTCCCTTGTGGCTTAGCTGGTAAAGAATCTGCCCACACTGTGTGGGGGACCTGGGTTCGATCCTTAGGTTGGGAAGATCCCCTGGTGAAGAGAATGGCTACCCACTCCAGCATTCTGGCCTGGAGAATTCCATGGACTGTACAGTTCACGGGATTGCAAAGAGTAGGATACGACTGAACAACTTTCACTTTCACTTCAATATTATGTATAAAACTGATGGGCAAACAAATGCTAGAAATGGAACAGTGATAAGTGACCCAGCATTTCTGTGGGATGTGGGTCAATAGCTGTGCAAATCATTCAGGATAGTATTGAACAAGCCAGCCTGGGGAAGTCTTAATTGTAAAGGTGCAAGTGGCTCTGCAGGCAGTGCATTTAGCCTGTGGCTGGATGAAATAGTGAGTCGTCTCTTTCACTTGAGCAGACCAGACCCCTCCCCATGCCCCACCTCACCATCCCCACCTCAAACACACACATAGCACAAGTTGATCTTGGAGTGGAGAGGTAAGCACTATCCCTTTGGGCCAGTACTGTGCCAAGTACATTGTACACATTTCTGTTCTTAGTCCTCCCCAAACACTCAGCTCCCTGTTGATCTGATGAAAGAGCAACTCCTAAAGACAGTACAGCTTCTAAGGCTACATAAACAGGAAGAAGAATAGGTGGAATTCAAATTCCCTGACCTAGACTGTTAATCATTTGTTTCTCCTCCATTCTAAGAGCCAAATTCTAGTTCTTGTAACAACAGCCTATTTAAGCTATTGGGAAAATAAGGGTATGTTAAAAATATACTTTTAATGCTGGGTTCAATAGTGTCCTCCCCAAATTCATTTCAGCCTGGAACCTGAGAAAGTGACCTTATTTGGAAATGGATTCTTTGTAGATGTAATAAAAGATGAGGTCATAATGGGGTAGTGTGTGCATGCTAGGTCGCTTCAATCCTGTCTGATTCTTTGTGACCCCATGGACTGTAGCCCACCAAGCTTCTCTGTCCATGGGAATTCTCCAGGCAAGAATACTGGAGTGGGTTGTCATGGCCTCTCTCTTGCTGATCTTGCTCACAGTGCCAATTGTCTTGCTGTATCTCACTGTGCATACTGTTCACTGAACCCATGGTGGGCAAGATGCAAGCTGAGAAGCTGGAAGAATATGTGAGGAGCTGTAGGAACTGCAGATGCATTTATTCTCTCCTGACTGGTGCAGCAGCCATAGCAGCGGACACAACATAACCATAACATAGCCATAACAGCCAAAACATTACCTCATGTAACATAACCATGATGTTGCTCCAATGTAGCCCCAGTGCAGCAGTATCCAGGGCTTTCATGGTGAAGCTCATACAGGCGAACCACACCAAGTAGCCTGTGACCAAATGAGTACCTCCTGATATGCCTGCACAGTGCTATAAGTGATCTTAGCTGTTACATAACCATGCAGAGTCACTGTTTACAGGACACAGGGAGAGAGGGCATGAGAGCATGGGGCTAGAGAGCCTAACTGGTGCCATCTTGTTAATTTTCCCACGTCCTCCTCCAGGGGACCTTCCCAACCATAGTAGGGTAGACTGGGCCCTCAATCCAAAATGACTGGCATTCTTATGAGAAAAGGAGAAACATGGGGACACATAAGGACAAACGGAGAATGCCACATGACAACAGAGGTGGAGGTTGGAGTTAGGCAGCTACAAGCACAAGATACCCAAGATCACCAGCAACCACCAGAAGTTAAGAGAGAGGCAAGTTTATCCCTGAGCTTCTAAGAAAAAATCAACCCTGCTAACACTTGATTTTAGCCTTCTGCCTCCTGGATTGATGAGATAATGCAGTTCTTGTTGTTTTAAACTAGCAGTTTGTGGGTGCTTTGTTACAGCAGCCCTAGGAAATCAATATACTTTTATATATTCATATTTTCTATAAATAAATATATTCTGTATATAATTCTATATAAACGCACTTATTTTGTATGGTGGTATGCTCTATATGTCAAGTATTTCACAAATGTCTTATTTAGACATGATAATATGATGAGTTTCATCTTCATTTTACAGACGAGAGAACAAACTCAGAGAAGTGACTTGCTGAAATTAAATAGCTGATGGCAAAGGCAAGGTGAGGCTTGTCTTCACCCAACTCAGTGCTTTTTCCTCCTGTTTTTAGTCCTGTACCCATTTGTCTTGCAGTTCTACCCCATCTGTCTTACCTTCGTCTCCACTCACATCTCCCTTTTTGCTCCTGTAGCTCTCTCCCTACGATAGTGTACTCTCCAGCTTGCAGCCTCTCTCCTAGGCTGCTTCTCATTCAGGCTCATTTGGTCAGACATCTTAAAACAGAGTCTGCCTGATTGTCGTACTCTATGCCCCCTTGTCCTCGGTACGGGGCTCACACTTTCACCAGAATCCTGAAACCAAAGTGTTTTGTATAAAATAACATTAAACTCTCAAATAGGCTCTTTCTGTAAACACTTCTAACCATCTAAATTAGGCTACTCTCAGCTCATATTTTCTCTTATTTATTTTTGTTAATGCCATGTGTTTCTTTTCTTTGAAAAGACTTGCTCTGTTTATCCCAATTTTTCTTAACTGAAATCCTACTAGTTGTTCAGGGTTTAATCCAATCACTCAAGATCAGTTCAACAAATATTTGTTGTGTACTTAAAGTATTGCCATATTCCAGAGTCTGGTTCTAGGTACTACATATGAATAAAATGAGGAATCAGACATGGTCCTTACTCTTAAACTCAATGTTTACTCATTAAACTTTATCTAATTTAATTTTCTTATAAATTCACTAGATTTCCTCTATAAGCATTTCCTGATTCTTGTCAACTAAACATGATTTCAATTCTGTTCTAGGAATCTGGAAAGTGTCCTCTGTTATCACTGCCTTTTCACAACCACAGCACTTAGTGCCTCCATTGTGTGCCATCAAACATTCATCCTGGTCTGACAGTTTCCTGAGGACACATGGACTCCTGCAGAAATAAAACTCCCTGAGTGGAGAGACTTTCCCTTTCTCTTTTTGATGTGTTTTCTGGAGCCTAGAAATATTGAATTCATGTTGACTTGAATTTGGAAATCATGAGATATTAAAAAAAAAGAAAGAGAACTTAAAACAAGAATGATTCTAGAAGTGATTATGTGCTTAGTCACTCAGTCGTGTCCGTGTCCGACTCTTTGTGACCCCATGGATTGTAGCCTGCCAGGCTCCTCTATCCATGGGGATTCTCCAGGCAAGAATACTTGGGTGGATTGCCATGTCCTCCTCCAGGTATTCCCAACCCAAGGATCAAACCCAGGTCTCCTGCATTGCAGGTAGATTCCTTAACATCTGAGCCACTAGGAAAGCCCAAGAATACTGGAGTGGATAGCTTATCCCTTCTGCAGGGGAACTTCCGGATCCAGAAATCAAACGGGGGTCTCCAGCATTGCAGGTGGATTCTTCACCAGCTGAGCTATGAGGGAAGCAGAAATGATTATAGGAATAAAGAAAATTAATACGTGAAAAAAAATTCTAGAAAAGATAAATAGGGGGGAAAAAAAGAGAAAATCAGGAATTAGATCAAATACTAGGATAGCTATTTATGGATTTTGTCCTAGACAAAGATAGAAATTAGGTTGCCATTCAAATCTGAAAAGATATATTCTGTAACTATTCTCCAAAACTTGTAGGAAATTTTATGTTATATTCATTATTACACATTCATTATCTAACTTTCTGTTGAATAAAATTCCACTCTATCCTAGGAAAGTAAATGTTAATATTACCAGGATCTGCTCTTGATTTCTGGTTAATCATCTGTCTCTCTTTAGGGTGGGATTAGCTCCTGCCCATAGATGGAAACATTTAAAACTAATCCTGGTGGAGACAGAATACTGCTTAATTTAGAGTCTCCCTTCCCAAGAGTGTTTCTTCTTTGATTCCTGATTGCTTAGGTAGATGATGTTATTTCCCATTCCCAGTCTTGCTCTGACTTTATTTAACTGCCTTTGGCCTCATTTCCTTCTACTTCTATGCTTTCTGACTCTGGATTTCACACCAGTACACTGACCTACCTCTGGCTTTTGATCCTTAGTTCCATTTTGACCACTTCTGGGTCTACACTAACTCCATGCCTTTTAGTTTTCATTTCCTGTATTAGCTCTCCTAGGGCTCCTTAATTATCTACTGCTAATCTTGGGTCCCTAATTAATGCTGAAGAATAAAACTAATAACAGAAGTTGTAGAAAACAGAATCCTAGCAAATAAAAAATTGATTGATTCTGAAAGCATGTGTGACAAAAAACTGATTGATTCTGAAAGCATGTGTGACAAAAATTTGCATTCTTTCTACTTAGAGGAAATGGTGAATTACACATGTTAGAGATATCGAATGTATAAAACTAAAACATTGAGTGTGATAAAGTATGTATTCAGTACAATGCTCACTCAAAAATTTCCCCAGCATCTTCTTGGCTACATGTGGCTAGCTGGAAAAACATCACCAATCATAAATGCTGCTGCTGCTGCTGCTGCTGCTGCTGTTGCTAAGTCGCCTCAGTCGTGTCCGACTCTGTGCGACCCCATAGATGGCAGCCCATCAGGCTCATCCGTCCCTGGGATTCTCCAGGCAAGAACACTGGAGTGGGTTGCCACTTCCTTCTCCAGTGCATGAAAGTGGAAAGTAAAAGGGAAGTCGCTCAGTCGTGTCCGACTCTTAGTGACCCCATGGACTGCAGCCTACCAGGCTCCTCCCTCCATGGGAATTTCCAGGCAAGAGTACTGGAGTGGGTTGCCAGTGCCTTCTCCTCATAAATGCTGCATCAAGCTAATATCTAAGTCAAAACACATGTTTTCACAAGAAACCATAACTCCAACAAAGGCACACACTATTGAGAGTATGGATACCTTTCTAGCCCTCATATGCCTGAAAAACTGTGGTGGGGGCGAGTAGAAGGGAACAATTATTTGCTCTAGACTCTCAACTGGGCTTCCCTGGTAGCTCAGCGGGTAAAGAATCCACCTGCAATGCAGGAGACCCTGGTTCCATTCCTGGGTCAGGAAGAGTCAGACACAACTGAGTGGCTAAGCACAGCACAGACTCTCATTTTTATTTGGAACAAAAATAATAGAGGTAGCAACATGTGTGAAACATTCAGACACCACTACATTGTGGCGATTGTTACTCAAGCTACTGGGTTAAAATTGTTGACCATATGGCATCAAGAAAAATGTTGTCATTGTGGCAGGTTAAAAAGGTATATAGGTGATCTTTATATGTTTTTGTAATGAAGAATAAATTAGGTAAAAATCAGTCAATTGCATAGGAAAAATCCCAATTAGTAATGTATTTTTTTTTAAAAGAAAGAAGTGAGATATTTTTGGATTTACTGTCTCACCCCTTCTTTTAACCTTGTTTATATGTTTGTTTTAGTCAAAAATAGTCTCAAGAATTTTCAAAATAAATCCAAATGACTCCAAGATAACAGTTATTTTTTTCTATTGGATGAATTATGTATGATATAAAGTTGCTAGTAACTTTATATCATACATACATGTGTTGGTATTCTTTGAAGGTGTATTTAAGACTTTGATAATCTTGGAATTTTTAATCTCTTTTGAACCACAGAGCTCAAATGGTCTAGATTTTAACATTCAAATGATAGAGCAGAATCTTGATATTTGAATCTTGGCTTGTGATGATTTTGTTCATCACCAAAAGTGAAGGTAATTTGGTGTGATGGGAATAGGATTATTTTAGGAGTCAGGCTAAGATAATTGAAATTTTAGTCCTAACTCCTGTCACTAAGTCATATGGTTTTCATCAAGTTATTTTATCAGTTCTTTTTATAACTATGAAGTATTTAGTCTTTAAATTTACAAATTCTAAGTTCTCTGAAACCCTAATGTTTGGCTCTGCTTCAATTTCCTTTGGCTGAAAATTTTAGAGGGTTCATTAACTGATTTAATAAAGATGAAGTGAAAGGTTGTTATATGCAGGGATTTTGTTGCATTTTATGAGAAAGAAAAATGTAAGCCCAAGGCATCCATGTCTTAAATTGACTTCTCAGAGGTTACACACTAATTGATGTGTAGTTAATGAAGTACAGAAAAATTTGTTTGTCAATTTCCAAGCATTTCGCCCTTTCAATCCTGACCTTTATTTCACTCCCTAGTAACATCTGAAAAATTTCATTTCTCTTTCCCAGAGAATCCAGTCCATTTAATGTTATCCCAGGGTGGTTGGTGAGGTATCTAGCATTGCTGCATTTTGCCTGACTCTCTTCCCAATAACTAATCAAGAAGAATTTTCAACTCTCTCTTTTCTACAGTGAATACCCACATAAGCTATTTGACAAGGATCCTGTTTACAGTTGTTTGTCATGTCTCTTGACCCAGCTGGAAGGATAATTTTATTATTATTTATTATGATGCTACCTCTGCATTCCCCAAACTTGGCACCTGAACTAGAAATGTTTGTGATTACTCAATTATTGTGACTGTTTCAGATTTATTGAGCCCATATCACACACAACAATATTCAAACTAATTTATATACTATTGAAGTCCAATAAAGATCCTAGAAATATAAATATTCTATGGGTATTGGGGACGACAGGGGATGAGATGGTTGGATGGCATCACTGACTCAATGGACATGAGTTTGAGCAAGCTCTGGGAGTTGGTGATGGACAGGGAAGCCTGATGTGCTGCAGTCCATGGGGTCACAAAGAGTCAGACATGACGGGGCAACTGAACTGAACTGGAATGTTGGAAATGAAATTCAATTTCTTACTTCATACAAATGAGAAAACTGGCATTAAAAGGCTTTCAGAAGGTGAAAGTAAGTTAATGATAGAACAAACATGCACCATAACGATTCTTGCTAGATACAAGTTTAATGTGTCTATCCCATTAAACTTCTCTCTATCACCTTCTATATGCCAAACATTATTGTAAGAACTTTTTACTTGAATTAACTAATTTAATCCTCACAGCAAAACACTTATGTCTGTTTTACAAATTAGGTATAGAGAAACAGTTTTCCAAGCGTACATAACTAGAACTCAGACTGGATTCTCTGGGAAAGAGAAATGATATCTTGCAGGATGTTACTAGGGAGAGAAATAAAGGTCAAGATTGAAACAATAAAATGTTTGAACTCAGACAGTGAGACATCAGAGTCCCTCTTCTGATTTGCTAGCTATCTCGCCACAGCTGCAGGAATAAAACAATCCTTTTATGTGTTTGATTTTGTGGAGCCTTCCTTAATATTTACAGTGAAAACTATTTTATATTTTTAATAATACTTTATTTGAATTTTAAGTTTTATTCATATCTTGTCTTCAAATGAACAAATCAAATTAGATTTCTGACTGATGAACTCCCGGTCAGATGTTATTTTTCAGAAATAAAATGGTTATAGTAGTAGAACATGTATGCATGTATGTATGTGCTCAGAGACATTTAATAATTTAAGTTAGGATATTACTTTCTTGTGAACTGCTTTAAGACATCTACTTACTCTGTAATATAAGCACAAATATCTGTAGAAGATGTAATACTAACTTATCAAGAACTAAACTAGGGGGATAACTGTGTGTCTTTTTACTTCTGTCCCTTTGCTTTCTGAAAGCAAAGTCTCACATTAATTTCTTTTAAAACATTTGTAAGCCAACACATATGGATCCAATTACTTAATTGTCTGCAGAGTTGTAAGGGCAGTTGCTTGTACCAATTTTAGCAATTTTGCCAGATCTCCACTGCAAACTGAAGGATGGCTCCTCTAACTGACCCTTTGTCCTTTTTGGAGGAAGCCAATCAGTAGCAGACACAACTGAATGAGTGTTATAGGTGTGTGTGTGTGTGTGGAAAATATTTATGGTAATCTAGTCATTTTGAAAGGAAAACAAAAAAGTACCAAGTAAGAAAACCAAACCAGGAAAAGAGAAAGAAGGAGAGGGAGCAAGACAAAGGGAGGGAACTTGCATATTAAGGAATTTCAATGGAGTCTATTTGTTTACTTTAAGGAAAATATGTTTCACAAATTTAATTACCATACAGCATGGTTGCACCTGATAAAATATAACACTAAAGCCACACTGAGTTAAATGCATTAAAGGAAATTGTAGAGCTGGAATTACAATCTCATGGAAACAACTTTAAATTTTCAAAATAGTTTCCTAGACATAGAACCACATCTCAGCATGAGAGGTAAAAGACTGGTTAACATTTCAGTGGTTCCTCCTGATTATAACAGAGGACAACACAATGTTATTTTCCATGAAAATCTCACCTTAAAAATAAAATTAAAAAATGTGACCAACCTCCTCACTTTAAGTTTTCTGCTGTAATTCTGCTCTGTTTCTCTTATTCCTGTTTAGTCTCATTCTTTGAAAAAATCTAATGCAGGAAGATTGATGTCAGTGAAATAGGGTGGAAGGAAAATTGCAAAGCAGAATTACTAAGGAGATGGCTTTCTCCTCCACCATTTTGGAGACCATATTTCTTTTAATAATTTTTTTCAGTGCTACCTACAGGTAAGGAATGAAGCACAGATAATCATTAGGTGTTCAGTTCAGTCCAGTCCAGTTGCTCAGTTGTGTTCAACTCTTTGTGACACCATGGACTGCAGCACACCAGGCTTCCCATTCTACCACCAACTCTTGGAGTTTACTCAACCTATGTCCATTGAGTCAGTGATACCATCCAATCATCTCATCCTCTGTCATCCCTTTCCCCTCCCACCTTCGATCTTTCCCAGCATCAGGGTCTTTTCCAATGAGGCAGTTCTTCACATCAGGTGGCCAAAATATTGGAATTTCAGCTTCAACATCAGTCCTTTCAATGAATATTCAGGAGTGATTTCCTTTAGGATGGACAGGCTGGATTTCCTTGCAGTCCAGGGGACTCTACAGAGTCTTCTCCAACACCACAGTTTAAAAGCATCAATTCTTCACCACTTTATAGTCCAACTCTCACATCCATGCATGAGGACTGGAAAAACCAGTTTTGACTAACAGAACTTTGTTGGCAAAGTAATGCCTCTGCTCTTTAATATGCTGTCTAGGTTGGTCATAACTTTTCTTCTAGGGAGCAAATGTCTTTTAATTTCATGGCTGAAGTCACCATTTACAGTGATTTTGGAGCCCCCCAAAATAAAGGCTCACAATGTTTCCATTGTGTCCCCATCTATTTTCATAAAGTGATGGGACCAGGTGCCATGATCCTAGTTTTCTGAATGTTGAGTTTTAAACCATCTTTTTCACTCTCCTCTTTCATTTTCATAAAGAGGCTCTTTAGTTCTTCTTCACATCCTGCCATAAGGGTGGTATTATCTGCATATCTGAGGTTACTGATATTTCTCCTGGCAATCTTGATTCCAGATTGTGCTTCATCCGTCCTGGCATTTTGCATGATATGGTCTGTGTGTAAGTTAAATAAGCAGGGTGACAATATACAACCTTGATGTACTCCTTTCCCAATTTGGAACCAGTGTGTAGTTCCATTTCCATTTCTAACTGTTGTTTCTTGACCTGCATACAGATTTCTCAGAAGGCTGGTCAGATGGTCTGGTATTCCCATCTCTTTAAGAATTTTCCAGTTTGTGATCCACACAAAGGCTTTGGGTAGTCAATAAAGCAGAAATAGATGTTTTTTCTGGAACTCTCTTGCTCTTTCAGTGATCCAGTGGATATTGGCAATTTGATCTCTGGTTCCTCTGCCTTTTCTAAATTCAGCTTGAACACCTGGAAGTTCACAGTTCATGTACCGTTGAAGCCTGGCTTGGAGAATTTTGAGCATTACTTTACTAGCATCTGAGATGAGTGCAATTGTGTGGTAGTTTGAACATTCTTTGGTAGTGCCTTTATTTGGGATTGGAATGAAAACTGACCTTTTCCAGTACTGTAGCCACTGGTGAGTTCCATATTGCTGACATATTGAGTACAGCACTTTCACAGCATCATCTTTTAGGATTTGAAATAGCTCAACTGGAATTCCATCACCTCCACTAGCTTTGTTTATAGTGATATTTCCTAAGGCCCACGAGACTTTGCATTCCAGGATGTCTGGCTCTAGGTGAGTGATCACACCATCGTGGTTATCTGAGTTATGAAGATATTTTTGTATAATTCTTCTATGTATTCTTGCTATTTCTTCTTAATATCTTTGCTTCTGTCAGGTCCACACCATTTCTGTCCTTTATTGTGTCATTTATTTCTGACCTTTATGCCCATCTTTGCATGAAATTTTCCCTTGGTGTCTCTACTTTTCTTCAAGAGATCTCTAAGTTTTTCCCATTCTATTGTTGTCCTCTATTTCTTTGCACTGATGACTGAAGAAGGCTTTCTTATCTCTCATTACTATTCTTTGGAACACTACATTCAGATTCTACTCTGAATGTAGAAAAGGAATATCTTTCCTTTTCTCCTTTGCCTTTAGTTTCACTTCTTTTCTCAGCTATTTGTACAGGCTCCTTACAAAAAAGACAACTATTTTGCGTTTTTGCATTTATTTTTCTTGGGGATGGTCTTGATCACTGCCTCCTGTACAATGTCACAAACCTCTGTCCATAGTTCTTTAGGCCCTCTGTCCATCAGATCTAATCCCTTGAATCTATTTGTCACTTCCACTGTATAAACATAAGGGATTTGATTTAGGTCATACCTGAATGGTCTGGTGGTTTTCCCTACTTTCTTCAATTTAAGTGTGTCATAGGCCTAGATAAAATAAAGAATTCCATTGAAAATGTGAGAAGAGAATTCAAGAAATGGCTTAAAGTTTGTCTAAGCTTCCAAAATAGCATGTACAGCATAGACTCATCTTGACAACAAAAAACAAGAAACACAAAATCCCCATCTTATGTATGCATACGAAAAAATAAAATGTAGCATTATCCTGTAGTTATCATTGGCTCTGTCTGCACAGGGCAATTTTAAATGCTCTTTTCATCATTGAGGGTTTTGTTTTGTTTATAGAGAGCATGTATTGCTTGTGCAATTAAAAATAGTTGATCATTGTTGAAAACTGAGATTTGTTATACTATTCTTTCTTCTTTTATGTTTAAATTTTTCACACTAAAGAGTTTAGAAGCTAAGCTAGAAAATGTTAGAAAATAAAAACCACTTGAAACATAGACTAATACTTCAAGTGGCTATTGGGGCTTCTTGGGAGTAAGTGTGGTGTCAGCAAATATAGTCAATAAAAAATGTAGACATTGTAGGGGAGAACAAGATGGTGGAGGAGTAGGTGGATGTGGAGTCTATCTCTCTCCATGGATACATCAGGAATATACTTTCAGACACAGAAGTGCATGCAGAACACCAGCTTAGAGCAGACAGGAGGACCTGACCAGTGGAAAAGAATATATAGAACCACGCAAAACTTGGTAGGACAAAGGAACTAGGGGAAAAAAAACAGGAGGGTTAGTAGGACTGGACCTGCCCTTGGTGGCTGGGGGAACTGAAGCAGGGGTCTGATCGCCACAGTGCGGCAATTGTCTGAGTCAGAGGAAAAACATTTAAGGCTGAGAGTGAAATAGCAGATATGTGGCAGCCTAAATGGAATGAGAATCAGACAGTCCTTGCCACAGCCATACATATGCCAGGCAGGAATCTGGATTTCCTGGAAGGGGCAGTGGCTGGGAGCTGGACCTTGAGGATTGTCGAGCAATCCCAGTGTGAAGGCTCCTGTTGACTGCAGAATGATGGATCAAAGGGATGTGAGGGAGGAGACTGGGGTGGGAAATGCCTGTGGAAGAAAGTCAGGAAGCCATGGAAGCAAGGCGATACTGCTGAGTCATGCATAGGGGGTGGAGCCATCAGCATAGCCTCTCTCTCTCCACAGGCCAGCATCGGCAGCTGAACAATAGAGAGGCTGGCCCATCAAGCGCCTGACATATTGAACTACAGAGTAGGACCCCACCCAGGGTGCCCCTTTAAGTGCGTGATGTGCTGATCTGCAGAGTAGGACCCCAGTCAGGGGGGTCCCCTCTATGTGTCTGACGTGCTGAACAACAGGAAAGGATCCCAGGCAAGGGATCCCTCTAAATGCCTGAATGGGAGGAGCTACAGAGAAAGACTGGCCAAAGAGGCTTCTGATCGCCAGCTACGAGAGGCTCCAAAAAAGACTCTAATAGGGCCATAACTCCTTCCGTGGAGGCAGTCTGTGTCCCTGAACACTTGGTGCTGCCAGGGTCACTGCAAGCCGAGCAGCTGCACCACCTTCATGCTCAACTCTCATTGGCACAGGGCTGCCACCAGCAAAAACAATAAAAAATCTTATATTTATGTGTCCAGGGTCGCTTTGGTCCTGTCTGACTCTTTGCAGCCCTGAAGACTGTGGCCTGCCAGGCTTCTCTGTCAGAGAGGGGGTTCTCCAGGCAAGAATACCAATACTGGTTGCCATACCCTTCTGCTGCTAAGTCACTTTAGTCGTGTCCGACTGTGTGCGACCCCGTAGACGGCAGCCCATCAGGCTCCCCTGTCCCTGTGATTCTCCAGGCAAGAACACTGGAGTGGGTTGCCATTTCCTTCTCCAATGCATGAAAGTGAAAAGTGAAAGTGAAGTTGCTCAGTCGTGTCTGACTCTTCGCGACCCCATGGACTGCAGCCTATCAGGCTCCTCTGCCCATGGGATTTTCCAGGCTAGAGCACTATATTTCCTGCTACCCTAGCTGCCAATCCCCCTGAGAACCTGGTGTTGCCAGAAACCATACAACTCAAGCAGCTGCACCATTTCCACACCTGGCCCTCACAGGGGCAAATCCAAGCCCTCCAGGGAAGCTTCAGGAGCTAAACCCCAGTGGATAACCCACCTGTAGATGTGGAAATAAAACCACAATTGAAACCCAGGGGTAGTGTGGCTAAGGAAGACCCAAAACCTTCCCACCAACTGTACAAGCTGCAAATTAAATCCGCACGATCAACTAAGCAGACTGTGTCTATGGAATATATAAAAGGTCATTGAGAGCTCCCACAAAAGAAAATACTCTGATAGCTGTGGACATTGGAGGCAAGAATACACAGGAGTAGGACCAGATTAGAATCTGAGCAGCCCCCACAGCAGGTCCAGAGATCAGTACATGTTGGAGGGCACCCTAGGAAGGTAAGGTGGACTGTGGTTTCCAGTGAGGGAAAGTACTCTGACAGCAGTGACTCAAGAAAAACATATATTATTTTTATTTTTTGACTTGTTCTGTAGATTCTTTTGGAGGTTTTTTTTTTTTCCTCCACCACCCACCCCCCACCCCATTGTAGTTGTCGATTTTATGGCACTAAGAAATACAATTAAGCTTTTGAGATTTTCTTTTTTTTTTTCTTTTTCCTCAGTAACATTTTTTATTGCTGTCATAAACCTCTGTCTCTACGTTGGGCTTTTGCAATTCTGTGGAGTTTTCCTCTTTTTTTTTTAAATTTCAATTTTTAATTTTTAAAGTCTATTATTAATTTTTCTACATTTATGCCTTTGCTTGCTTTTCCTACTGTTCTTTTCCCCTTGCAGTTAATCTTTAGTGTATATAAATCTTTTTTTATCTTCCTCTATCTAACTTTGCATATCTACTCTTTCTTTTCTATCTCTCCTTTCCTTTCAGCATATTTGTTAGTTTTATTTTCACTGCTTTATTCCCCAACTGGCACCTTGCTTTAGTTTTGTTTTCCAGTTTGTACTTTAATTAGTTTTGTTCTGGTAGATATAATTTTTGGTTTCCTGTGTTCACTGGGTCAATCTATTGTACTTAGTTTTTGTTAACTGTTTGATTTTGCTTATAGGTGTATATGTATATGTGTATATTCAGCCACACTTTCTATTGTTGTTATGAACCTCTGCCTCTCCATTGGGCTTTTGCAGTTCTATGGAGTTTTCTTTTTTTTCCCTTTTTTTCTTTCTTCTTCCATTTTATTCTCTTTACTCTTTTGTATAATTTTAATTTTTACTTTTTTAAAACCTATTATATTTTTTCTGCATTTATTCCTTCTTTTGCCTTTCCTACTGCACTTTTCCCCTTGCAGTTAATCTTTAATGTATATAAATCTTCTTCATCTGCCTCTATTTAACTTTGCATATCTATTCTTTCTTTCTTTCCTTTCTTCTCAACATATTTGTTAGTTTTGTTTTCAATGCTTTATTCCCCACTTGGCACCTTGTTTTAGTTTTGTTTTCGAGTTTGTACTTAAGTTAGTTTTGTTCTTAACTGGTAAATATATATTTTTTTATTTCCTTTGTTCACCAGATCAATCTACTGTACTTTATTTTTGTTGGACTGTTTTCACTTTGCTCATGGGTGTATATGTGTATATTCCATGATTTTAATTATTATTTGCCTGGTTTTGCAACTGCCATTTGTCTGGGGTTCATCTTTGGTTTCTTCTTTTTGGATATTTGTTTTACTCTCCTTTAATGCCATAACAAACCACTTGTGGAATCTTTGTTCCTGACCACAGATCAAACCCTGAGCCTTTGGAGTGGGAACACTGACTCCAAGACCTTGGACTACCAGAGAATTAACCCTAGGGAGTATCACATAGTGAGAAATTGACAGTAACACAATAATAGTAGGAGACTTTAACACCGTACTTGCACCAATGGACAGATCATCAAAACTGAAAATCAATAAGGAAACACAAGTCTTAAATGATATGTTAGATGAGATGGATGTCACTGATATCTTTAGGACATTCCATCCAAACTTAGAAGAACACACCTTCTTTTCAAGTGCACATGGAACATTCTCCAGGAATAACATATCCTGGGTCACAAATCAAAACTCAGTAAATTTAAGAAAACTGAAATTGTATCAAACATCTTCTCTGACTACAATGCTATGAGACTAGATATCAATTAAAAGAAAAAAAACTGTAAGAAACACAAACATATGGAGGTTAAACAACACGTTTCTAAATAACTAACAGTTTACTGAAGAAATCAAAAGGGAAATAAAAAAGAATCCTAGAAATGAATGACAATGAAAACATGACAACTGAAATCTATGGAATGCAGCAAAACCAGTTCTAAGAGGGAAGTTTATAGCAATACAATCTTACCTCAAGAAACAAGAAAAACATTGAATGGACAACCTAACTTTACACATAAAGCAACTTAAAAAAGAAGAAGAAGAATTAGTAGAAGGAAAGAAATCATAAATATCCTAGCAGAAATAAATGAAAAAGAAATGAAAGAAGCAATAGGAAAGATTAATAAAACTAAAACCTGGTTCTTTGAGAAGATAAACAAAATTGACAAATACTTAGCCAGACTCATCAAGAAAAAAAGAGAGAAGAATTAAATCAACAAAGCTAGAAATGAAAAAGGAGAGGTTACAATAGACAATGCAGAAATACAAAGGATTATAAAAATAATCATATGGCAATACAATAGATAACCTGGACGAAATGGACTGATTTGTAGAAAAGTTCAGTTTTCCAAGACTGAACCATGAAGAAATAGAAATTATGAAAAACCCAATTACAAGCACTGAAATTGAAGTAGTGATAAAAAAAGATCTCCTCAAAAACAAAAACTCAGCACCAGATGGCTTCACAGGAGAATTCTATCAAACATTTAGAGAAGAGCTAATGACTATCCTTCTAAAACTCTTTCCAAAAATTGCAGAGGAAAGAACACTTCCAGACTCATTCTATGAGGCCACCATCACTCTGATATCAAAACCAGACAAAAACAACACACAAAAAAGAAAACTACAGGCCAATATCACTGATGAACACAGATTAAAAAATCCTAAACAAAATTTTAGCAAACAGGATTCAGCAACACATCTAAAAGTGCATGATCAAGTTGGGTTTATTCCAGGGATGCAAGGATTTTACAATACATGAAAATCAATCTATGTGATACACCATATTAACAAATTGAAAGATAAAAACCACATGATCATCTCAATAGATGTAGAAAAAGCCTTTGGCAAAATTCAGCACCTATTTATGATTAAAACTCTTCAAAACATGGGCATAAAAGGAATCTACCTCAACATAGCAAAGGCCATATGTGATAAGCCTACAGCAAATATTATTCTCAATGGTGAAAAACTGAAAGCATTCTCCCTAAGATCAGGAAAAAGAAAAAGGTGTCCATTTTACCACTAACATTCAACATAGTTCTGGAAGTCCTAGATACAACAATCAGAGAAGAAAAAGAAATAAAAGAATCCTGATCAGAAAAGGAGTAAATCTCTCACTGTTTTGTGATACTGTACATAGAACACCCTAAAGATAGTATTACCAAATTACTAGAGCTAATCAATATGGAATCAAGATTACCGGGAGAAATATCAATAACCTCAGATATGCAGATTACACCACCCTTATGGCAGAAAGTGAAGAGGAACTCAAAAGCCTCTTGATGAAAGTGAAAGTGGAGAGTGAAAAAGTTGGCTTAAAGCTCAACATTCAGAAAACGAAGATCATGGCATCTGGTTCCATCACTTCATGGGAAATAGATGGGGAAACAGTGGAAACAGTGTCAGACTTTATTTTTTGGGGCTCCAAAATCACTGCAGATGGTGACTGCAGCCATGAAATTAAAAGACGCTTACTCCTTGGAAGGAAAGTTATGACCAACCTAGATAGCATATTCAAAAGCAGAGACATTACTTTGACAACAAAG
>NW_011494565.1:102799-172104 GCF_000754665.1 Bison bison bison
GGAGATCCAACCAGTCCATTCTGAAGGAGATCAGCCCTGGGATTTCTTTGGAAGGAATGACGCTAAAGCTGAAACTGCAGTACTTTGGCCAGCTCATGCGAAGAGTTGACTCATTGGAAAAGACTCTGATACTGGGAGGGATTGGGGGCAGGAGGAGAAGGGGACGACAGAGGATGAGATGGCTGGATGGCATCACTGACTCAATTGACGTGAGTCTGAGTGAACTCCGGGAGTTGGTGATGGACAGGGAGGCCTGGCATGCTGTGGTTCATGGGGTCGCAAAGAGTTGGACATGACTGAGCGACTGAACTGAACTGAACTGATTCAGTGAATTTAGCAAAGTTGCAAGATACAAAATCAAAACACAGAAGTCCTTTGCATTTCTATATACTAATAATGAAAAATCAGAAAGAGCAATTAAGGAATCAATCCCATTCACCATTGCAGCAAAAATAAATATCTAAGAATAAACTTATCTAAGGAGACAAAAGTACTGTACACAGAAAATTATAAAGCACTAATGAAGGAAATCAAAGATGACATAAATGGATGGAGAGATATTCCTTGTCCCTGGGTAGGAAGAAGCAATATTGTGAAAATGACTATACTATGAAATGCAATCTACAAATTTAATGCAATCCCTATCAAATTACAAATGGCATTTTTCACACAACAAGAACAAAATATTTCACAATTCATATGGAAACACAAAAGACCCTGAAGAGCCAAAGCAGTCTTGGGAAAGAAGAATGGAGCTGGGGGAATCAAGCTTCCTGACTTCAGGTGATATTACAAAGCTGCAGCCATCAAGAAAGTATGGTACTGGCAGAAAAACAGAAATATAGACGACTGGGACAAGATAGAGAGCTGAGAAATAAACCTATGCACATATGGGTACCTTATTTTTGACAAAGGAGGCAGAATATGCAATGGGGCAAATACAGCCTCTTCAGTAAATGGTGCTGGGAAAACTGGACAGCTACATGTGAAAGAATGAAATTAGAACACTTCCTAACACCTGCTACTGCTTCTGCTGCTAAGTCCTTCAGTCGTGTCCGAGTCTGTGTGACCCCATAGACAGCAGCCCACAAGGCTCCCCCGTCCCTGTGATTCTCCAGGCAAGAACACTGGAGAGGGTTGCCATTTCCTTCTCCAATGCATGAGAGTGAAAAATGAAAGTGAAGTCACTCAGTCATGTCTGACTCTTCACGACCCCATGGACTGCAGCCTACCAGGCTCCTCCGCCCATGGGATTTTCTAGGCAAGAGTACTGGAGTGGGGTGCAGATAAACTTAAAATGGATTAAAGACCTAAGTGTAAGGCCAGAAGCTATAAAACTCTTAAAGGAAGATATAGACAGAACATTCAATGACATAAATCAAAGCAAGATCCTCTTTGACCCACCTCCTAGAGTAATGGAAATAAAAACAAAAGTAAACAAGTGGGACCTGATTGAACTTAAAAGCTTTTGCACAGCAAAAGAAACTATAAGCAAGGTGAAAAGACAACCTCAGAATAGGAGAAAATAATCGCAAATGAAACAACTGACAAAGGATTGATTTCCAAAATATACAAGCAGCTCACGCAACTCAATACCAGAAAAACAAACAACCCAATCAAAAAGTTGGAAAAAGACCTAAACAGACATTTCTCCAAAGAAGACATACAGATGGCTAAAAAACACATGAAAGATGCTCAACATCATTCATTATTAGAGAAATGCAAATCAAAACCACAATAAGATATCACCTCACACCAGTCAGAATGGCCCTCATCAAAATGTCTACAAACAATAAATGCTGTAAAGATTGTGGAGAAAATGGAACACTCTTATACTGTTGGTGGGAATATAAATTGATACAGCCACTATGGAGGATGGTATGGAGATTCCTAGAAAAACTAGGAATAAAACCACCATGACCCAGCAATCTCATCCTAAGCATATACTGTGCTGTTGCTAAGTCACCTCAGTCCTGTCCGACTCTGTATGACCCCATGGATGGCAACCCAGCAGGCTGACTCCTCCCTCGGATTCTCCAGGCAAGAACACTGGAGTGGGTTGTCATTTCCTTCTCCAATGCATGAAAGTGAAAAGTGAAAGTGAAGTCATTCAGTCTTGTCTGACTCTGAGCGGCCCCATGGACTGCAGCCTACCAGTCTCCTCCGTCCATGGGATTTTCCAGGCAAGAGTAGTAGAGTGGGGTGCCACCATGAGGAAACCAAAATTGAAAGAGACCCATGTATCCCACTGTTCATTGCAGCACTATTATTTCCAATAGCTAAAACATGGAAGCAACCTAGATGTCCATCAACAGATGAACGGATAAAGAAGTGTGGTATCTATATACAATGCAATATTACTCATGCATAAAAAGGAATGCATTTGAGTCAATTCTTATTATACAGAGTGAGTTCAGTTCAGTCGCTCAGTCGTGTCTGACTCTTTGAGACCCCATGAATCTCAGCATGGCAGGCCTCCCTGTCCATTACCAACTCCCGGAGTTCACTCAGACTCACATCCATCGAGTCAGTGATGTCATCCAACCATCTCATCCTCTGTCGTCCCCTTCTCCTCCTGCCCCCAATCCCTCCCAGCATCAGAGTCTTTTCCAATGAGTCAACTCTTCGCATGAGGTGGCCAAAGTACTGGAGTTTCAGCTTTAGCATCATTCCTTCCAAAGAAATCCCAGGGCTGATCTCCTTCAGAATGGACTGGTTGGATCTCCTTGCAGTCCAAGGGACTCTCAAGAGTCTTCTCCAACTCCACAGTTCAAAAGCATCAATTCTTTGGCGCTCAGCTTTCTTCACAGTCCAACTCTCATATCCATACATGACCACTGGAAAAACCATAGCCTTGACTAGACAGAGTGAAGTGAGTCAGAAAAAGATAAATACCATATTCTAACACATATTGGAGAAGGCAATGGCAACCCACTCCAGTATTCTTGCCTGGAGAATCCCAGGGACGGGGGAGCCTGGTGGGCTGCCGTCTATGGGGTCGCACAGAGTTGGACACAACTGAAGCGACTTAGCAGCAGCAGCAGCAACACATATATATGGAATCTACAAAAATGGTACTGAAGAATTTACTTCCAGAGCAACAATGGAGAAACAGACATAGAGAATAGATTTATGGACATTGGGAGAGGGGAGGAGAGAGTGTGATGTATGGAAAGAGTAAGGTGAAAACTTACCTTACTGTATGTAAAATAGATAATCAACAGAAATTTGCTGTTTGGCTCAAGAAACTCAAACAGGAGCTCTGTATCAACCTAGAGGGGTGGGCTGGGGAGGGAGATGGGAGGGAGGTTCAAAAAGGAGGGGATATATGTATACCTATGGCTGATTCATGTTGAAGTTTGAGAGAAAACAGCAAAATTTTGTAAAGCTGTTATCCTTCAAAAAAATTGATTAAAAAAAAAAAAAACTGTGCTAGAAATTAAACAAAAAAAAAAAGAAAGAAAGAGGTGTCAAGAATACCCAGAAGAACTATACACAAAAGATCTGCATGACCCAGGTTAGCACAATGGTGTGATCACTTACCTAGAGGCAGATATCCTGGAATGCAAAGTCTAGTGGGCCTTAGGAAGCATCACTATAAATAAAGCTAGTGGGGGTGATGGAATTCCAGTTGAGCTATTTTAAATCCTAAGAGATGATGTTGTGAAAGTGCTGCACTCAATATGCCAGCAAATTTGGAAAACTCGGCAGTAGTCACAGAACTGGAAAAGGTCAGTTTTCATTCCAGTCCCAAAGAAAGGCAGTGCCAAAGAATGTTCAAACTACCACACAATTGCACTCATCTCACACACCAATAAGTGATGCTCAAAAATCTCCAAGCCAGGCTTCAACATTACATGAACTGTGAACTTCCAGATGTTCAAGCTGGATTTAGAAAAGGCAGAGGAACCAGAGATCAAATTGCCAATACCCACTGGATCACTGAAAGAGCAAGAGAGTTCCAGAAAAACATCTATTTCTACTTTATTGACTACCCAAATCCTTTGATTGTGTGGATCACAACAAACTGTGGAAAATTCTTAAAGAGATGGGAACACCAGACCATCATACCTGCCTCCTGAGAAATCTGTATGCAGGCCAGGAAACAACAGTTAGAACTGGACATGGAAAAACAGACTGGATCCAAACTGGGAAAGGAGTACGTCAAAGCTGTGTATTGTCACCCTGCTTATTTAATTTATGTTCAGAGTACATCATGTGAAATGCTGGGCTGAATGAAAGCACAATCTGGAATCAAGATTGCCAGGAGAAATACTAATAACCTCAGATAAGCAGATGACACCACCCTTATGGCAGAAAGAGAAGATCTGAAGAGCCTTTTGATGAAAGTGAAAGAGGAGAGTGAAAAAGTTGACTTAAAACTCAACATTCAGAAAACTAACATCATGGCATCCAGTCCTATCACTTCATGGTAAATAGTTTGGGAAACAATGCAGACAGTGAGAGACTTTATTTTTTGTGTTCAAAAATCACTGAAGATGTTGACTGCAGCCATGAAATTAAAAGACACTTGTTCCTTGGAAGAAAAGCTATGACAATCCTTGACAGCATATTAAAAAGCAGACATTACTTTGCCAATAACGGTCCATCTGGTGAAAGCTATGGTTTTTCTAGTAGTCATGTATGGATGTGAGAGTTGGACCATAAAGAAAGCTGAGTGCCAAAGAACTGATGCTTTTTAACTGTGGTGTTGGAGAAAACTCTGTAGAGTCCCTTGGACTGCAAGGAGATCCAACTAGTCCATCCTAAAGGAGATCAGTCTTGAATATTTATGGAAGGACTGATGCTGAAGCTGAAAGTCCAATACTCTGGCCATTTAATGCCAAGAACTTACTCATTGGCAAAGACCCTGATGCTGGGAAAGATTGAAGGCAGGAGGAGAAGGGGATGACATTGGATGAGATAGTCGGATGGCATCACTGGCTCTGTGGACATGAGTTTGAGTAAGCTCTTGGAGTTTGCGATGGACAAGGTAGCCTTGCGTGCTGCAGTTCATGGGGTCGCAAAGAGTTGGACACAACTGAACAACTGAACTGAACTTAAAAGGGTAGATTGAAATCTGTCCAAGTTTAATTTACAAAAATTAAAAATATGACTTTCCACAGTGAGCTATCACTTCACATCTTGCAGAATGGCTGTCATCAAAAAGGACAAAAATAACATATATTGGTAAAGATGTGGAGAAATGGGAACCCTCCAATAGTATTGGCGGAAATGTAAATTAATGTGGCCGCGATGGAAAACATTATGATGGCTTCAAAAAATTTTAAAAAAAGGAACTACCACATTATCCAGCAATTCCACTCTTGGGTATACATCTGAAAAAATGAAAATACTAATTTTAAAACATTGTCCCATCACCCATAACACTATTGTTTACCATTGCCAAGATATGGAAACAACCTTAGTGTCCATCAACTGAAGACTGGATAAAGAAGGTGGGATATATATATATATATATTTATATATATTTATATATATTTATATATTTATATAATGGAATATCACTCAGCTATAAGAAAGAATGAAATTTTGCCACTTGCAGAAACATATATGGACTTGGAAAACATTATACTAAGTGAAGTAAGTCAGACAGAGAAAGACAAGTACTGATGACATCACTTACGTGTGGAACTTAAAAAGTACAATGAATTTGCAGATATAACAAAGAGAAGCAGGATCACAGATACAGAGAACAAACTTATGGTTACTGTGATGGGGACAGACATGTAATATAGGGGTGAGGAAGGAGACACAAACTACTGAGTGTAAGATAGTCTCAAAAATATGTGATACAACATGGGGAATATAGCCAATATTTCATAATAACTGTAAATGGAAAATAACCTTTAAAATTTGTAAAATCCTTAAATTAAAAAAAAAAAAACTAAAAATTCCCATGCCTTTTACAAATATAAAGTGAGCATGTTTCAGAGATTTATGTAACTCATTAATGAGGAAGCCAGAAGGATGGCAAAGCAGGTTCAAAGGGTTATAGGGGGAAAAGAGTGTTCATAGTTTTTGAAAGGAAGTATGATGAAATAAGATTGTTACATTAATTATGCAACTGGTTAAGGTCCTACAGGGCAATAAAAATGTAACCTTTGACTTATCTTTTTAATAGAAATATGTCATATCTCTACTGGACAAAGTTCATCTGCAATGCTCTTGGACAAGAATCTTTGCATTGTTATCAGTTTTCTACAATGTAGCATATACCCCTAAAAAATAATAAAATAGTGTGATCAACAGTAAATAGAAAAGCAAAAAAGGTGCACATCTTTAGAAAATCTGGTGATTCATGTGTGAGCCTGTTAGACAATGCTTCAATACAACTTTGAAAAATCATGTGATCATTCTTTAGCCTGAAGGCTTTGGATATTTATTTCTTAAATCAAAATAGCATAAGAATCTGATCCAGAATTATCTATTTAAAAAATATTACAAGATTTTTTAAAAAATTGAAGTATAGTTGATTTACAATGTTGTGTTAGTTTCAGGTGTACAGATATGTTCCATTAGAGGCTATTACAAGATACTGAATACGGTTCCCTGAGGTGCACAGTGGGTCTTTTTTATTTTATATATAGTAGTGTGTATCTGTTAATCCCAAACTTCCAATTTCCCTCTCTCCTCCTCTCCTTTTTGGTAACCATAAGCTTGTTTTCTGTGTTCATGAGTATATTACAAGACTCTTCTTGAACATAATAATTTACATTATTTTTTTTCTCCTTGAAATAATATTTATAGTTACCTTCCTCATATAGAAGCTATTCTAATTAAATATATGTACTATTGACTCTTTCATTAATCACTATTATTTTTTGCAACAACTAATATTTAAATCAAAATGCTTTCTTGTCATAAGGCTCATAAATGTCTAAAAAATATTATTCTGCATTGAGTTTGCTATCAGTATTAATAATACACAATTGATAAAACCAACTAAGAATTCTTATCAACAGTTACAACATGTGAAGGAGTTTTTCCCCCACATCAAGCAATTCTTGGATGTCCTCTACCCAGAAAGAGCATCAGATCACACAGGTTAAGGGTTCAGTTCTAAAGCCTGGCATGTCCTCTATCCCCCATCCTCTTTAGACTCAGCACAAGTCCAGGTTGTCACCTGTGCTTCTGACTTACAAGCTATAAATTACAGTTTTCAGGGACCCCATTCTTCAGATTTGATTATTTTGCTGGAATAGCTCATAGAACTCAGATAAACATTATTTACTAGATCACCATTTTTTTTAAATTCATTTTTATTTATTTATTTGGCTGCACTGGGTCTTAGCTGCAACACACAGGTTCTTTATTTGCAACTTGTGGGAATCTGGGCACCCAGAGACCATGGACACTCAGTGTCTTTTCCTCATATCTTGCCCTTTACATCTCTTCTGTTTGGCTATTCCTAAGTTACAAACTTTCAGTTAAAAAAACAGTGGTATAGGTACTTCCCTGGTGGTCCAGTGGCTAAGACTGTGTTCCCAATGCAGGGGCCCCAGGTTTGATCCCTGGTCAGGGAACCAGATTCCCACATGCTGAAAAAAAAAAAAAAAAAAGGAACCTGCGTGTTGCAGCTAAGACCCAGTGCAGCCAAATAAATAAATTAAAATGAATTAAAACACACACACACACACACACACAAAAAAAACATGGTGATCTAGTAAATAAATGTTTCTCTGAGTTCTGTGAGCTATTCCAGCAAAATAATCAAACACTGAAGAATTAAGTTATTGACCATAGGTGACTGATTCAACCTCCAGTGGCTCTCCCCTCCCAGTAAATCAGAGGGTGGGACAGAAATGTTCCAACCTTCTATTCTTGGTTGGCTTCTCTGGCAACCAGTGACCATCGTCAGGTGTTTTCTCAAAGTCACCTCATTAACATAAATCCAGTAGTAATGGAAAGGGACTTGTTATAAATAACAAGATGCCCATTTCACCTTATAACTTTCAAGTGATGTTGGGAGCTGAGGACAAGAGACCAAATATTAATTTTTTGTTATTCTTATAGCTCAGGAAGCTCCAAGGATTTTTGGAAGCTGTGAGACAAGAACAGTAGACAAAGGCTAAATATGCGTATGAGAAATATGTTTTGGTCATCTGAATAATCAAATATGTATTTCTTATAGATCACAATATCACACAAAATATATTATAATTTTAATTAAAATTATTTATTTAAAATAAAATATTTATTGGAAATGCATCTCTTAATGCATTAAAATTGACAAGACAATTCTTATTGTCCGTTTTGTGGTTGTACATTAAAGTAAGATCTTGAAAAGGAAAGAGAGATGCCTTTCCTTTGTAAATAGAAGAAAGATAATTTTGAAAAAGGAAAACAGGAAGGAAATTCTCATTCCTCTTGCATAGGAACATTTTGCACAGATGAATTTTAGGAAACATATATATATGTAAATATTATATTCATAATTTGTGTCATGCTCAGTCATGCCTGACTTTTTGCATCCCCATGGACTATAGCCCACTGGGTTCCTCTGTTTGTGGGACTTTCCAGGCAAGAATAATAAAGTGGGTTGTAATTTTATCCTCCAGGAGATCTTCTCAACCCAACCCAGGGATTGAACTAGTGTCTCTATTGGCAGGCAGATTCTTTACCATTAGTGCTACCTGGGAAGCCCAACAAGATTAAGCCAGTCCTCTGGTTTGTGTGTGTTGTGTAGATTTGTTGTGACCCTTTGGACCCAGGCTCCTCTGTCCATGGAATTTTTAGTCAAAAATATTGGAGTTGGTTGCCATTTCCTCCTCTAGGGAATCCTTCTGACCCCGGGGGTCAAACCTGTGTCTTCTGCATTACAGGCAAATTTTTTGCCTGCTGAGCTATCAGGGAAGCCCCATTGATTTATAAGTGATTTATATTTTAAAGATAATAATCCTATAAATGACATACATTTAGCAAATATTTCTCAAGTTTGTCGATTGTCTTAACAGCATTGTAGAGTGTTAGTCACTCATTTGTGTCCAACTCTTTGTGACCCCATGGACTGTAGCCTCACCAGGCTCCTCTGTCCATGGAATTCTCCAGGCAAGAATACTGGAGTGGGTTGCTGTTTCATAAAAGGGTTTTTTTTCAACATTTTATTATGAAAATTTACAAACACAGAAACATTACAAGAACAATATATATAACACATTTACCAAACAATTATGTTCAACAATATCTTAATAATTTGCCACCTTTCCTTTATTACACCACTGTATTTTTGTTAAAACATTTCAGAATAGGCCTTGAACAGCATTCTGCTTCACATATTCATGATTTAGCAGAGATTTCCTAAGAACTGAGACATTCTCATCTATCTAACACCAGCATCATCATCACTTCAAATATGTACACCTAGAAGTTTATAGTTGTGTCACTAAAATTCTAAAAATAAGTAAATAAATAAGCCTGCTAGCCTTCAAAATCAAAGAAGATCTTTCAGCAACTAAGTTCTTCATTCTCATAAGATTTCTAACAAGCCTAGAAGAAATTATGGACATCACAAGTAAAAAATCATAAGATTTTTTTTCTTCTTTTTTTCACCACAGCTGCAGGGAAGAACAGGGCAACAGAGAATTCCCCTTAGATTGTGAGAAGCCCAAGTCACCCTTGATCATCCCACTCTCTCTTTTTTCTAAATATTCCTCATAGTGTAATTCAAATGGGCCCAACAGTTCAACAAAAGACACCTCGGAATGAAAGCCTGAAAGGCGGCTATGGGAGTCGTTAACCTCATATAAACATGAGTAAACAGATAAAATAACAGTTTGAAAAATTTAGTTTTACCCTCCTTGAATCATCTGAAAGTGCAAGTCACTTGTCTTCCAGTTACCTGCCATCTCCCAGGCACAAAGCTGTCTGTGTCAAACATTCCCCAGCAAAGCAGTCCTCCTTTCAACATATCTCGATGTAGTAAAAAAAAAAAAAAAGCTTGTGTTCTCAGAGTTTTTTTTTTGTTTTGTTTTTGCAGCCACATATGTAATAAAAACAAATTTGTGTTCTCTTCTAGTCTTTTATGTCTACTCAAGTGAAGATGAACTAAAAAGGCTCTTGATGAAGGTGAAAGAAGAGAGTGAAAAAGTTAGCTTAGAGCTCAACATTCAGAAAACTAAGATCATGGCATCTGGTCCCATCATTTCATGGCAAATAGATGGGGAAACAGTGGAAACAGTGTCAGACTTTATTTTTTGGTCTCCAAAATCACTGCAGATGGTGATTGCAGCCATGAAGTTAAAAGACGCTTACTCCTTGGAAGGAAAGTTATGACCAACCTAGATAGCATATTGAAAAGCAGAGACATTACTTTGCCAACAAAGGTCCGTCTAGTCAAGACTATGGTTTTTCCTGTGGTCATGTATGGATGTGACAGTTGGACTGTGAAGAAAGCTGAGTGCTGAAGAATTGATGCTTTTGAACTGTGGTGTTGGAGAAGACTCTTGACAGTCCATTGGACTGCAAGGAGATCCAACTAGTCCATTCTAAAGGAGATCAGTCCTGGGTGTTCATTGGAAGGACAGATGCTAAAGCTGAAACTCCAGTACTTTGGCCACCTCATGCAAAGGGTTGACTCATTGGAAAAGACTCTGATGCTGGGAGGGATTGGGGGCAGGAGGAGAAGGGGACAACAGAGGATGAGATGGCTGGATGGAATCACCGAGTAGATGGACATGAGTTTGAGTGAACTCCTGGAGTTGGTGATGGACAGGGAGGCCTGGAGTGCTGCAATTCATGGGGTTGCAAAGAGTCAGACATAACTGAGCGACTGAACTGAAAACTGAATATTCCATCAGAAGAGGAGAATTTTATCATTGAAATCTAAATTAAATCATGCAAGATAGAGATTATAAAATGTGTGCTCATTTTAACCTTCTCATTAATGTGACTATTAAAGTTTGGGAGGAATTCAAGCATTTTATTTTTAACTATGACTTAGAAGCTGGCAGTCATTAAAGACTCAGCACCTGCTCATTGACACTTAATGAAAAACAGAAACATCTCCCTTTTGCCATGAATTCAAACAATTTAAAATTGTTTCCAGTAATAGGCCTGAAACCCATTATTAAAACTGTGGGGTTTTTGTGCCCTGGAATTTACAACATTAGCAACTCCTTGGAACCAAGCACTGGCTGTACCAGCAGAGAGGGAAGCAGGTGTCCACAATTATGTGGCATCCAACAAGGCATCCAATCCAGCGAGTCCAACTCACCAACTACACTGGTAGGTGTGGCTGAGTTTTCTCCTGTACCTGGCCACACTCCTTCCTGGCATTTAAGTTCAAATTCTATTTCAACATACAGATGCTACTTTCCCACATCCTACTGACTCATAAAAAAACATGAATGATATTTGGCAAAACTAATACAATTATGTAAAGTTTAAAAATAAAATAAAATTTAAAAAAAAGTACTAGCTAATATTTATGTGTTGTTTTGTTTTGTTTTGTTTTTTCCAATTTATGGGCTCCCTTTGTGTAAACTGTCTTACAGCATGACATGTAAAAGCCATGCAACCAAGTTCTGTGAATCTATTATATCTTCTCGTTTTTCAGTATTTCACAGTAATCTTTCAAAAGACTATGAATAAGTAATAAAGCTATTTGACAGGTAATGAAAGTGGGGCTTAAAGCAATTTCATTACTTTCTGAATGTCATACAGGAAAATGATACTAGGTCTTATTACACATGTGAGAAAATTGAGACTATTACCAAAATTCTCTGTTAATTTCATGTTTGAGCTGCTGAGTTCTTTAGGTTTGGTTCATGTCAGTTCTTTCTCTGCTTAAGTGGCAAGGCTCTAGGTGTTTCTACCCTTGGTACCTTCCATACCCTGGGATAACAATCTGGAAGGCGAGGGCTGGGGGAAATGTAGGAACTGAGATGCTATTTGCTGTGGTGGAGTCCAGTCAAATCTCCACTCAGTGGAGAGGGCAGACATCAACATCCATTGCCATGGGAAGGAGCAAGAGAACCGAGGTGACTCAGGGAGTAGAATACTGAGGCATGGAAGTCACAATGCTGAGTTTAAAGGATATCACAATATCTCTGATGGAGGACGGAGGCAAAACTCTGGAAAGATGATCATTAGATAGTTGTAGTCAAAGTAGTGAGATTGGTAAGGACCCCTGGAATCAGGAAAAGCTTAAGTCACCCAGTTCAGTGTATGATGCCATGTCCCCCTAGATCTTCTCACCAGATAAGAATGCCTCTGTTTTGCTGCTTCCTCTGACTGCCAAATCTTCTGTTCCTCCTCACACACTGCACACCAGGACAGGTGACACAGGCAGCAGGAATGGGGTTAATGGGTTATGTCATCAGGAATAAAGGGACTGTATGTCCTACCGGTTCACTCATACTGACTATGCCATTCATCAGCCCTTGTTAACTTGAATGTAATTTAAAATATAATTAATAGTAAAAGCTAACATTTTTCTTACCAGGTTCTACACTGAGCACTTGCTCTGAATTCTCATTTATGCCTCACTCTTTCTACACTGAGCACTTGCTCTGAATTCTCATTTATGCCTCACTCTTTTCCTATTCCCACTCCAGGATTCTTGCCTGGAAAATTCCATGAATGGAGGAGCCTGGTGGGCTGCAGTCCATGGGGTCGCGAAGAGTCAGACATGACTGAGCGCCTTCACTTTCACTTTTTACTTTCATGCATTGGAGAAGGAAATGGCAACCCACTCCAGTGTGCTTGCATGGAGAATCCCAGGGACGGGGGAGCCTGGTGGGTTGCCATCTATGGGGTCACACGGGGTCGGACACGACTGAAGCGACGCAGCAGCAGCAGCTTTTCCTATTAGACTTGATCCCTTCTTGAAACTGAAGAGCACAGCAAACTTAGGGTAGAGCTAACTTTTGCACCAATCTTTCTGATGCCAGATTATAGAATTCTTTACTATATTATACTGTCTTTATTGAAATAAATTGGCATATCTAAAAATTAAAATAAATGAGAGTGTAATAGAAAAGAAAGAAATGAATGAGGATATGTTATCCACATTCTTTTGTAAAGACGAATTCCATTCCCATGTGAAATATACAGATTATGTTCCTGCCACTCCCACAAAATGTCACCATAAATGACATCAATAAAACATTTTCTTCACTACATGCATGTGCAGTCAGCCATTGGGTGAATGTGGCATCTAGCTGGTTCCACTGCTACAGATGATCTGTAGGAGGTGAAGAGTCTTTAGAACTTTCCCCTGGCTTAATCTCCCCTGGGAAATGGATATTTGCCTTCCCATTGCAAATTACAATCTTCTAATGCTGTTTGATTTAGTACCAAGAATCAAAATCAGTAACACATAGAGAAAGAATGAAAGGTACAGGTAGCAGTCTCTTGGTGGAAATTATAATATATATTACTATCCACATTCCAAAGCTGGTAAGTGATGCTTTTTTGAAGAGTATTTATGGGTAAGTCATCCTTGATGAGGATGACTTGAAGTCAGAGAGCATCAAAAGGACTTGTTGCCTAAAAAGCAAAGGCAATTTGTTGAATTCCATGGACAGTATAATCTATGGGGTTGCAAAGAGTTGGACACAACTTAGGAACTTTCACTTTTACTTTATCTAATTTGACCACTGCCATTGGGTAGCTAGGGGCTTCTAGATTGACAATTATAGCCCATTTAATCAAATGGAAATTTTGGAAATAAAACATAGACAAATGGCTAAACTTGTTCCGATTCTTCTATTATAAATCATGAAATGCTAAAGTCTTTAAAATCTGAACTTCAAAGCACCTGATGCCAAAATACTGCAGGCAGCCTTAATAAGAGAGCTATAAAGTCACTAGAAGAAAGTGAAGAGGAACTAAAAAGCCTCTTGATGAAAGTGAAAAAAGAGAGTGAAAAAGTTGGCTTAAAGCTCAACATTCAGAAAACTAAGATCATGGCCTCTGGTCCCCATCACTTCATGAGAAATAGATAGGGAAACAGTGGAAACAGTGTCAGACTTTAAATTTTTGGGCTCCAAAATCACTGCAGATGGTGATTGCAGCCATGAATTTCAGAGACACTTACTCCTTGGAAGGAAAGTTATGACCAACCTAGATAGCATATTAAAAAGCAGAGACATTACTTTGCCAACAAAGGTCCATCTAGCCCAGGGTATGGTTTTTCCAGTGGTCATGTATGGATGTGAGAATTGGACTATGAAGAAAGCTGAGTGCCAAAGAATTAATACTTTTGAACTGTGGTGTTGGAGAAGACTCTTTAGAGTCCCTTGGACTGCAAGGAGATCCAACCAGTCCGTCCTAAAGGAGACAAGTGCTGGGTGTTCATTGGAAGGACTGATGCTGAGGCTGAAATTCCAGTACTTTGGCCACCTCATTCGAAGAGTTGACTCATTAGAAAAGACCCTGATGCCAGGAGGGATTGGGGGCAGGAGGAGAAGGGGACAACAGAGGATGAGGTGGCTGGATGGCATCACTGACTCTATGGACGTGAGTCTGAGTGAACTCCTGGAGTTGGTGATGGACAGGGAGGCCTGGCGTGCTGTGATTCATGGGGTCGCAAGGAGTTGGACACGACTGAGCGACTGAAGTGAAATGAACTGAAAGTTACTAGCTGTTTTTTAAAGTTAATGTTTGCTGACTATTTTGTGACAATTGCAATGTCTATTTCAAAATACTTTACTCAATACACTTACTGGAAGACAGTTTAAAAACTGTAGATCTATATCATGGAGGAGGGCATGGCAACCCACTCCAGTATTCTTGCCTGGAAAATCCCATGGACAGAGGAGCCTGGCAGGTTGTATTGTCAACAGGGATGCAAAGAGTCAGATAGGACTGAAGTGACTTAGCATGCAGATACGCACATAGATCTTCATTTTTAAGAACAACTCATGAAAACACTGAAAAAGTACTAAGAGTCTTAATATGAAAACACCTTGAAACATAGACCTTTATCTAATTCTCCAGAGTGAGGAGTACCTGGAGAGATTTTAAAAACAAAACAAAATTTCCCTTCTACATGAAAGTCTTGACTATAACTCCTCCCCTTCCCTTAAAATAATAGAAATAATATTGGTTCTTTTTCTTCTTGTATCTCTAAAGATCCATATTAGCCCTCCCCCAAATGATGAGCACTCTATACTTTAAAATTTGTCTAAGTTACAAATTAACTTTTCATATGTAAATTCCATAGAAGGAAATGGCTGAGAAAACTGATGGTCAGGAAAGAGGCAGGTGATTCAGTTAAGTCTGAATGTTTCTCTCCTATGCACACACACACACACACACACACACACAGATACACATTCTAATACATTGTCTAAGCACTTCTTACTTGTCCATCTCACTATAGAATTGACGTATTTTGATGAGATCAAGAAAAAAGTTTTCTCTTTTAGAAGAGATGAAACTAATACCAACTACACTGAAAGGTATACTTAGAATATGCTAGGACAGAGAAAATTAGGAACAGTTTTGCAATTGAGCCATGTATGTGGACTTGAGCTATTCTGGTAGATTCTTGTTCAATGATTTAAGGTTTAATTCACAACATTATGTTTCATACACAAATGATATCAGTGAGTAGGCCAAGCATCAATTTTAATTACATGGAACCCATTAACTGCCCTTCCCTAATTATTTTACTGTATAGTCTACTCAAAATCTGAATTATTTCCCAAAGGAACTACATTAAGTAGGGGAAAGCTTTCTTAAGTTTGTTCCTTTCCATTACTAAGTTTCTGTTTCTCTTTCTAAAAATGAAGAGCTGCTGCTGCTGCTAAATCGCTTCAGTCGTGTCTGACTCTGCAACCCCATAGAAGGCAGCCCACCATGCTCCCCTGTCCCTTGGATTCTCCAGGCAAGAACACTGGAGTGGGTTGCCATTTCCTTCTCTAATGTATGAAAGTGAATAGTGAAAGTGAAGTCGCTCAGTCATGTCTGACTCTTTGTGACCCCATGGACTACAGCCTACCAGGCTCCTCCGTCCTTGGAATTTTCCAGGCAAGAGTACTGGAGTGGGTTGCCATTGCCTTCTCCGAATGCAACCTCATAGCAGAATATTATTTTTATAAATTATTCAGAGCTATCATTTAAAAAAATCCAAAAATCCCCCCCCAAAAAAAGCCCCCAAAATCCAGATCTTAAATATCTTTTAAGGCTATCCATTATAGGGAAAAAGTTAGTGAGACCAGTTCTTTATGTCTGACATGTTCTAAGTACAAAATGATAGAGCAAGTCAGTCATCAAATGTGTAGAATGACATATTCATTAGAATATGGGAACATGAGAATGAGAAGTATAGAGGAAAATATTTTTTAAAGAAAGGAAGAAAGACTCCAAAAATTTAATAGCAACTGCCTCTAAATGTAGGATTATGAGTTATATTTTCTTCTTTCTCATAATTTTCTACACCCACTAAGCTTTATTATATTTAGGGTGAGTGCAGAAAGAGCTATGATTCAAACTTCCAAAGTCAAAAAGGAAGAGGCTCAGATGTTCTCAGTTGAAAGTCATAAGATAAGTTGCTATCAGACATCCTGTATTCGACATTTCTGTTGGTGTAGGCAGCTTCGATGGAGAATGACAGGCAGATTTGCCAGCATCCATAAAATAATAACTGAATTAAAATACTTGCTAGTGTTTGAATCCTAAGATTTCAGAAAAAGTAAAAAAATAAAATGTAAAGGCCTTCCCAATATCCCTCCTGTAGTTCATTGTCTGAAAACCTGGTAACAGTTTTTAAACTAATTGATTTCATCAGACCAAAGTGTTTCAGTTTCTCGGGGTTTACAAAAATCGTTAAAATAGGTACTATTAATCTAATTTGTAAAGCACATAGACTGAAGCTTTACACATTTACATAAATTAAACCTACCATAATTGATCCAGGGGTGACCTTTGTCACTTAGCAGTTATTTTCTGATTCTCTGGACACAAAGGGAGAAGACAGTGTGTTTGAATGGCTCCTTGTGTCTGACATTTTTTGATCCACCAGACAGGTCTTCAGTGCACAATGAGTCAGCCCTGGGCTGTAGCCTCTGTTTTATGCGGACGGTGAGAGAGTACTCTTGTGGGATTTCACTCTTAATTTTGTCTGCAGGCTGTGTAAATTAGGTGCTTTCATGAAGTAAGAAAAATAACTTCCCGACTACCTTACAACACAAACATTTCTCCCTGAACCTAAAGTAGTTGAGTCACAAAAATGGTTTGTAGCCTGGGTGGTCAGAATAAAAAAACATACACAAGAAAGATGAAATTTATTCTGGAAAATATAATTTCCTAATCTGAAAAATCCCTCAGAAATATTAAATTATTGTGATATGTTGTAGAAATGTTAAATTATATTCTGCTTGCTTTTTGTCCTTTTTTTTGTTGCCTTATGATTATTAAAAATAAATTGGTTCCTTTAAAAACTTTTGAAGATTTTGTTACTTAGAGTTAGGTTTTTGGAACTTACAAAGGTTAGTGTATATGAACACAGGTAAAGATATTATCATGAAATATTATAGCAAAGTTGAGAAGTTTCCTGCAGTAACAAGTCTTTAAATTAGTCTTCTCCACACCCACGATGCACCCTGGTATTCTTGTGGAGAAGCTTGGGTTTTCACATCTGATTGAAACAGTAAATACAGAGTGCAGATGCAGATCTCAAACAGAACCTCTTTGCAATTATTCAGTTATTCATCAAGTATTTATGGAGTGATGACCACATATCATGCACTGCCCCAGGGTCTGTGAGTCAAAAGAGACAAGGTCCTCACTTTCACAAAGTTTATTTTCTAGAGGCAAGAGACCCACTAAACAAATATATATATTTAAAACATTTAAGACTGCATTGGATGTTCCAAAGATAAGAAAATAGGCAGTATAAGAAAGTATAACTAGAGGGAGCAGCTAAGATCAAGAGGAAAAGCTATGTAGGGAGGAAACCTCCACACTCTTAGGGTCCCTAGCTGGATCTGCAACTTAAACTGACAGAGTCTCAGGAGAAAATCATTCACATTTATTTTATATGACATAGGAGCCTGCTGAAGGAAATAGAGACCTGAAGAAACAGACTTGAGTATTTTGTGCTAAGTTTGATGAGGAGCAGTCATCAGTGGAAAAATATAATAGGTGTGAGAGTGATGCTGAAAGCTGTTTCTCTGTACCCCAGTGCCAAATCAAATCTCAGAGATAGAGTTTTGGGTGAAGTAGTAAAGGATCTCTACTGGTGGCTCAGATGGCAAAGAATCTGCCTGCAATGTGGGAGACCTGGATGCGATCCCTGGGTTGGGAAGATTCCCTGGAGAAGGGAATGGCTCCCCACTCCAGTATTCTTAAGAATTCCATGAACAGAGGAGCCTGGCAGGCAACAGTCCATGGGGTCACCAAGAGTTGGACACAACTGAGCAACTTTCACTTTCACTTAGAAAAAGATAGCTTTATTGCTTTGCCAGGCAAAGGGGAGCACAGTGGGTTTGTGCCCTCAAAATCATGTGTCCCCACTTGGAGAAGATAGTGACAAGTTTTATAGTAAAAGAGGGCATGATCAGCTCGTGGGCATTCTTCTGATGGGTTGATAGTGAGAGAAGTAGGAGTCAACATCATCAACCTTCAGGTTTAACTGGTCTGGGGTCTACATGCTTGTGGGCCACATGACATAACTTTTCTCACCTGGAAGCAGATTTAAGTATCTGCAAAATAGCTGAAGATACTATTGTATGTATCCTTTGATGGGGAAAGACAACCTTGCCCCAAGCCTGCTCTTTCTGTTTCTTCTTTACACACATCCTCTCCCATCAAATTAACAGTTGCTTGAACCTGCCCATTGGAACTTGGGCAAGGGTGAATGAAGGCAGTTTCCTATAATTAAAGAAATGGAGGGTACAGAAAGTCCTTTTGCCCAGGATCCTCACAGGGCTTCCATAGTATTAGTCATGTGAGCTCAGTATAATAAACTGGGGGGATTGTCAAGGTGTGTTTTTCAGGATTCTTCCTGATGTTCCTTTGTCTTAGGAGATAAACATGTTCCTTTTCTCCAGATACAGGGAAGACACTTCTCAGATGAGAGTTTTATAACCTTTCATGGGAGATGGGAAGAGGGAAAATTGCAGTGAGCTTTTTCTTCTACTATCTTTTCAAATTCTTTCAACTTAAAATAGTCAACATGCCAGGTGCCATAGTTTGGGGTATTGTGTCCAGATTACTATCACTAGCCTTGTCAAGATCTGAGGAAGAGAATTCCAAAAAGGGGAAACAGCAGGTGAAAGGATGCTGTAGCAGGAAAATGTGTGGATTTTATAAGCCATCAAACACAGTAACGAAGAGGAGGAGTAGGAAGTAAGGATGGACTGTGGGAAACAGGACATTGAAAGACTTGTTAGATTTTCTTCTGAGAGAAATTTATGCAAATGCCTCTCACCATTTATGACTTTGCTTTTGAGACTCAAAGTGATCTTTGTTCAAGAGGAGGCTCTTTTTTTAAAACATGTTCTAGGCTGTCCTTTTGGCCATTGATAAAAGAGAAATGAGAAACAGGGAAGGCATCCTTACATATATCTGAGTTAACTTGAATTTTATCCTAACAAGAAAAGCCTGTTTGTGACCTATCAAACATACATTGTACTTATTTAATTATTAGAGAAAAGGGCACATTGACCAGAAGTAAAGGATGTCTATGTTAAAAACAAAGATTAAATGTTTCCCTTCCTGGGACATCAGTGCTAGTTAGTCTATCGGTGATATGACTCCCCTTCCAGGTGTCAAGGTCATCCTGACTCTGTGTTTTTGCTGATATGGCTCTTTTTGAAAACTTGAAGGCTATCTTTCAGGCTATAGTCCTCAGTTTGGCTCAAAAAAAAAAAAAAGACCTCTTTCCTTTTCCTATTATACATTTTTTAAATTGATTTATTATATACTGAAGGATAATTGCTTTACAGAATTATTTTGCTATATTTTGTCAAACCTCAACATGAATCAGCCATAGGTATACATATATCCCTTACCTTTTAATCTTCACCCCATCTCCCTCCCCATCACACCCCTCTAGGTTGATACAGAGTTCCTGTTTGAGTTTTCTGAGCCATACAGCAAATTCCTCTTGGCTATCTATTTTACATATGGTAATGTAAGTTTCCACATTACTCTTTCCATATATCTCACCCTCTCCTCCCCTCTCCCATGTCCATAAGTCTATTCTCTATGTCTGTTTCTCCACTGTTGCCCTGGAAGTAAATTCTTCAGTACCATTTTTGTAGATTCCGTATATATGTGTTAGAATATGGTTTTTATCCTTCTCTTTCTGACTCACTTCACTCTGTATAATAAGAACTGACTCAAATGCATTCCTTTTTATGGGTGAGTAATATTGCATTCCCAAAGAAAGGGAATGCCAAATAATGCTCAAACTACCGCACAATTGCACTCATCTCACATGCTAGTAAAGTAATGCTCAAAATTCTCCAAGCCAGGCTTCAGCAACATGTGAACCGTGAACTTCCAGATGTTCAAGCTGGTTTTAGAAAAGGCAGAGGAACCAGAGATCAAATTGCCAACATCTGATGGATCATTGAAAAAGCAAGAGAGTTCCAGAAAAACATCTATTTCTGCTTTATTGACTATACCAAAGCATTTGACTTTGTGGATCACAAGAAACTGTGGAAAATCCTGAAAGAGATGGGAATACCAGACCACCTGACCTGCCTCTTGAGAAATTTGTATACAGGTCAGGAAGCAACAGTTAGAACTGGACATGGAACAACAGACTGGTTCCAAATAGGAAAAGGAGTGTGTCAAGGTTGTATATTGTCACCCTGCTTTTACCTTCTATGCAGAGTACATCATGAGAAACGCTGGGCTTGAAGAAGCACAAGATGGAATCAAGATTGCTGGGAGAAATATCAATAACCTCAGATATGCAGACGACACCACCCTTATGGCAGAAAGTGAAGAGGAACTAAAAAGCCTCTTGATGAAGGTGAAAGAGGATAGTGAAAAAGTTGGCTTAAAGCTCAACATTCAGAAAACGAAGATCATGGCATCTGGTTCCATCACTTCATGGGAAATAGATGGGGAAATGGTGGAAACAGTGCCAGACTTTATTTTTTTGGGCTTCAATATCACTTCAGATGGTGACTGCAGCCATGAAAGTAAAAGACGCTTACTCCTTGGAAGGAAAGTTATGACCAACCTAGATAGCATATTGAAAAGCAGAGACATTACTTTGCCAACAAAGGTTCATCTAGTCAAGGCTATGGTTTTTCCTGTGGTCATGTATGGATGTGAGAGTTGGACTGTGAAGAAGGCTGAGCACCGAAGAACTGACACTTTTGAACTGTGGTGTTGGAGAAGACTCTTGAGAGTCCCTTGGACTGCAAGGAGATCCAACCAGTCCATTCTGAAGGAGATCAGCCCTGGGATTTCTTTGGAAGGAATGATGCTAAAGCTGAAACTCCAGTACTTTGGCCACCTCATGCGAAGAGTTGACTCATTGGAAAAGACTCTGATGCTGGGAGGGATTGGGGGCAGGAGGAGAAGGGGACGACAGAGGATGAGATGGCTGGATGGCATCACTGACTCGATGGACGTGAGTCTGAGTGTACTCCAGGAGTTGGTGATGGACAGGGAGGCCTGGTGTGCTGTGATTCATAGGGTCGCAATGAGTCAGACACGACTGAGCGACTGAACTGAACTGAACTGAACTGAATATTGCATTGTGTATAGATACCACACTTCTTTACCCATTCATCTGTTGATGGACATCTAGGTTGCTTCCATGTTTTAGCTATTGGAAATAGTGCTGCGATGAACAATGGGATATATGGGTGTCTTTCAATTTTGGTTTCCTCAGAGTATATGCCTAGGATGGGATTGCTGGGTCATGGTGGTTTTATTCCTAGTTTTTTTAGGAATCTCCATACCATCCTCCATAGTGACTGTATCAATTTATATTCCCACCAACAGTGTAAGAGTGTTCCATTTTCTCCACAGTCTTTACAGCATTTATTGTTTGTAGACATTTTGATGAGGGCCATTCCGACTGGTGTGAGGTGATATCTCATTGTCGTTTTGATTTGCATTTCTTTAATCATGAATGATGTTGAGCATCTTTCATGTGTTTGTTAGCCACCTGTATGCCTTCTTTGGAGAAATGTCTGTTTAGGTCTTTTCCTCACTTTTTGATTGGGTTGTTTGTTTTTCTGGTATTGAGTTGTATGAGCTGCTTGTATATTTTGGAAATCAATCCTTTGTCAGTTGTTTCATTTGTGATTATTTTCTCCCATTCTGAGGTTGTCTTTTCACCTTGCTTATAGTTTCCTTTGCTGTGCAAAAGCTTTTAAATTCAGTCAGGTCCCATTTGTTTACTTTTGTTTTTATTTTTATTACTCTAGGAGATGGGTCAAAGAGGATCTTGCTTTGATTTAAGCCATTGAATGTTCTGCCTATATCTTCCTCTAAGAGTTTTATAGTTTCTGGTCTTACACTTAGGTCTTTAATCCATTTTGAGTTTATCTCTGTGTATGGTGTTAGGAAGTGTTCTAATTTCATTCTTTCACATGTAGCTGTCCAGTTTTCCCAGCACCATTTACTGAAGAGGCTGTATTTGCCCCATTGCATATTCTGCCTCCTTTGTCAAAAATAAGGTACCCATAGGTGCATAGGTTTACTTCTCAGCTCTCTATCTTGTTCCAGTCGTCTATATTTCTGTTTTTCTGCCAGTACCATACTTTCTTGATGGCTGCAGCTTTGTAATATCACCTGAAGTCAGGAAGCTTGATTCCCCCAGCTCCATTCTTCTTTCCCAAGACTGCTTTGGCTCTTCAGGGTCTTTTATGTTTCCATATGAATTGTGAAATTTTTTGTTCTCGTTCTGTGAAAAATGCCATTGGTAATTTGATAGGAATTACATTAAATCTGTAGATTGCATTTGGTAGTATAGTCATTTTCACAATATTGCTTCTTTCTACCCAAGGACATGGAAGATCTCTCCATCTGTTTATGTCATCTTTGATTTCCTTCATTAGTGTCTTATAATTTTCTGTGTACAGTTCTTTTGTCTCCTTAGATAAGTTTATTCCTAGATATTTAATTATTTTTGCTGCAATGGTGAATGGGATTGATTCCTTAATTGCTCTTTCTGATTTTTCATTGTTAGTGTATAGAAATTCAAGTGATTTCTGTGTATTGATATTGTATCCTGCAACTTTGCTAAATTCACTGATTAGCTCTAGTAATTTGCTGATACTATCTTTAAGGTTTTCTATGTACAGTATCATGTCATCTGCAAACAGTGAGAGCTTTACTTCTTTTTTTCTGATCTGGATTCCTTTTATTTATTTTTCTTCTCTGATTGTTGTATCTAGGACTTCCAGAACTATGCTGAATAATAGTGGTGAAAGTGGACACACTTGTCTTGTTCCTGATCTTAGGGGGAATGCTTTCAGGTTTTTCACTATTGAGAGTAATGTTTGCTGTAGGCTTATCACATATGGCCTTTAGTATGCTGAGGTAGGTTCCTTCTATGCTCATTTTTTGAAGAGTTTTAATCATAAATAGGTGCTGAATTTTGCCAAAGGCTTTTTCTACATCAATTGGGATGATCATGTGGTTTTTATCTTTCAATATGGTGTATCACATCGATTGATTTTCATATATTGTAGAATCCTTGCATCCCTGGAATAAACCCAACTTGATCATGGTGTATGAGCTTTTAGATGTGTTGCTGAATCCTGTTTGCTAAAATTTTGTTTAGGATTTTTTTTTAATTTTATTTTATTTTTAAACTTTACAATATTGTATTAGTTTTGCCAAATATCGAAATGAATCCGCCACAGGTATACCCGCGTTCCCCATCCTGAACCCTCCTCCCTCCTCCCTCCCCTACCTTCACTCTGGGTCGTCCCAGTGCACCAGCCCTAAGCATCCAGTACCGTGCATCGAACCTGGACTGGCGACTCGTTTCATACATGATATTATACATGTTTCAATGCTATTCTCCCAATTCTCCCCTCTCCCTCTCCCACAGAGCCCATAAGACTGATCTATACATTGGTGTCTCTTTTGCTGTCTCGTACACAGGGTTATTGTTACCATCTTTCTAAATTCTATATATATGTGTTAGTATACTGCATTGGTGTTTTCCTCTCTGGCTTACTTCACTCTGTATAATAGGTTCCAGTTTCATCCATCTCATTAGAACTGATTCAAATGTATTCTTTTTAATGGCTGAGTAATACTCCATAGGATTTTTTTATCTATGTTCATCAGTGATATTGGCCTGTAGTTTTCTTTTTTGTGTGTTGTCTTTGTCTGGTTTTGGTATCAGAGTGATGGTGGGCTAGTAGAATGAATTTGGAAGTATTCCTTTCTCTGCAATTTTTTGAAAGACTTTTAGAAGGATACACATTAGCTCTTCTCAAAATGTTTGATAGAATTCCCCTGGAAGCCATCTGGCTTTGGGCTTTTGTTTTGGGGGGAATTTTTGGTCACAGCTTCAATTTCAGTGCTTATAATTGGGTTGTTCACAATTTCTATTTCTTCCAGGTTATCTTTCTTATTGCCATATTTTTTTCATAATAGTCTCTTGTAATCCTTTGTATTTCTGCATTGTCTGTTGTAACCTCTCTTTTTCATTTCTAATTTTTTTATTTGATTCTTGTCTCTTTTCATCTTGATGAATCTGGCAAAGGGTTTGTCAGTTCTGTTTATCTTCTCAAAGAACCTGCTTTTAGTTGTATTAATCTTTCCTATTGTTTCTTTCTTTTTTTTTAATTTTTTTCGTTTATTTCTGCTTGGATCTTTATGGTTTCTTTTTTTTTTTTTCCAACTAATTTTAGGGGTTTTCTCATCTTTTTTCTTGCCACCTCTTCTCAATATCTTCAGCTTCTGTTAGGTTCATATGATTTCTGTCCTTATTGTGCCCATCTTTGCATGAAATGTTCCCTTCATATCTTTAGTTTTCTTGGAGAGATCTCTTGTCTTTCCCATCTATTGTTTTCCTCTATTTCTTTGCATTGATTACTGAGTAAGGCTTTCTTATCTCTCCTTGCTATTCTTTGAAACTCTGCATTCAGATGGGTATGTCTTTCTTTTTCTCTTTTGCCTTAAGCTTCTCTTCTTTTCTCAGCTATTTGTAAGGGCTCCTTACAAAAAAGACAGCCATTTTGCCTTTGTGCATTTCTTTTCTTGGGGATGGTCTTGATCACTGCCTCCTGTCCAATGTCATGAGCTTCCTTCCATAGTTCTTCAGGCACTCTATCAATCAGATATAATCCCTTGAATATGTTTGTCACTTCTACTGTATAATCATAAGGGATTTGATTTAGGTAATACCTGAATGGTCTAGCAGTTTTCCCTACTTTCTTCAATTTAAGTTTGGATTTTGCATTAAGCGGTTCATGATCAGAGCCACAGTCAGCTCCCAGTCTTTTTTTGCTGACTCTATATCTTCTCCATCTTTGGCTGCAAAGAATATAATCAGTCTGATTTCAGTATTGACCATCTGGTGATCTCCATGTGTACAGTCTTCTTTTGTGTTTTTGGAAGAGAGAAGGGAATGGCAAATCATTTCAGTAGTCTTGCCTTGAGAACCCCATGAACAGTATGAAAAAGAAAAAAGAACCCTTTTAAAAAGTAATATAAAAGATTTACTTAAAATATCTACCTTTGCAATGTATCAGACATTACATCTTAAACAACTTCTTAAACTTCCAGTGAAGAATTATAAATGCTAACTTAAAAATGTTTGAAGCCAGAATTTCAAAGAACTATCTTAGAGGAGGTTATTGCATTACTTCTTTCCCCTCAAACATTCAGCCCTTTCCCCCTTTCTCTTAATCATTCTATTTTTATCTTGCTTATTTATTTTTTCCAGATTAAAATAGGAACAATAAGAATAAGATTTCCACTCTCTGTCCACCCACCCAAAGCTATCCTTGTACACTTGATAACTTAGGATGAAGGATGTTGATATCTGATTTCTGATCTTCAAAGAAGAAGATTTACCTTTGGAACCAGAGATCAGGCTTGACCAATCAAGGCTCTTCTGTGGCAGAAGTTTTTTTATATAGTGAAAATGAACAGAGAAAGCTTCTGACATAGATATCAAAAGAGGGTGGAGAGTGCCCCACTTCTTAGTCTTCAGCAAGGTAGCTATATACTTTTTAAAATAGTTATCACAATAAATCAAAAGAATGTTTCAAGGTTGTGGAAATTTTACCAGATCCACTCCCATAATTTACATTATGAGATAACAGGATTAGGCAGAAGGTTTTCAAGAAGGAGAAACTGTCCTCAGGCAGGATAGATACAGTTCAGTTCAATTCAGTTCAGTCCCTCAGTCCTGTCTGACTATCTGCAACCCCATGAATTACAGCACACTAGGCCTCCCTGTCCATCACCAACTCCTGGACTTTACCGAAACTCGTGTCCATCAAGTTGGTGATGCCATCCAGCCATCTCATCCTCTGTCATCCCCTTCTCAATCTGTGCCCAATCCCTCCCAGCATTAGGGTCTTTTCCAATGAGTCAACTCTTCGTATGAGGTGGCCAAAGTACTGGAGTTTCAGCTTTAGCATCATTCCTTCCAAAGAAATCCAAGGGCTGATCATTTTAGAATGTACTGGTTGGATCTCCTTGCAGTCTAAGGGAATCTCAAGAGTCTTCCCCAACACCACAGTTCAAAAGCATCCATTCTTTGGCGCTCAGCTTTCTTCACAGTACAACTCTCACATCCATACATGACCACTGGAAAAACCATAGCCTTGACTAGATGGACCTTTGTTGGAAAAGTAATGTCTCTGCTTTTCAATATGCTATCTAGGTTGGTCACAATTTTCCTTCCAAGGAGTAAGCGTCTTTTACTTTCATGGCTGCAGTCACCATCTGCAGTGATTTTGGAGCCCCCCAAAAATAAAGTCTGGCACTGCTTCCACTGTTTCCCCATCTATTTCCCATGAACTGATGGGACCAGATGCCACGATCTTCGTTTTCTGAATGCTGAGCGTTAAGCCAACTTTTTCACTCTCCTCTTTCACTTTCATCAAGAGGCTTTTTAATTCCTCTTCACTTTCTGCCATAAGGGTGGTGTCATCTGCATACCTGAGGTTATTGATATTTCTCCCAGCAATCTTGATTCCAGCTTGTGCATACTCCAGCCCAGCATTTCTCATGATGTACTCTGCATATAAGTTAAATAAGCAGGGTGACAACATACAGCCTTGACATACTTCTTTTCCTATTTAGAACCAGTCTGTTGTTCCATGTCCAGTTCTAACTGTTGCTTCCTGACCTACATATAGGTTTCTCAAGACGCGGGTCAGATGGTCTGGTATTCCTTTCTCTTTCAGAATTTTCCACAGTTTATTGTGGTCGACACAGTCAAAGGTTTTGGCATAGTCAATAAACCAGAAATATATGTTTTTCTGGAACTCTCTTGCTTTTTTGATCATCCAATGGATATTGGCAATTTGATCTCTGATTCCTCTGCTTTTTCTAAAACCAGCTTGAACATCTGGAAGTTCATCATTCACGTATTGCTGAAGCCCGGCTTGGAGAATTTTGAGCATTACTTTACTAGCATGTGAGATGAATGCAATTGTGTGGTAGTTTTAGCATTCATTGGCATTGCCTTTGTTTGGGATTGGAATGAAAACTGGCCTTTTCCAGTCCTGAGGCCACTGCTGAGTTGTTCAAATTTGCTGGCATATTAAGTGCAGCACTTTCACAGCATCATCTTTCAGGATTTGAAATAGCTCAACTGGAATTCCATCACCTCCACTAGCTTTGTTCATAGTGATGCTTCCTAAGGCCCATTTGACTTCACATTCCAGGATATCTGGCTCTAGGTGAGTGATCACACCATCGTGATTATCTGTGTTGTGAAGCTCTTTTTTGTACAGTTCTCCTGTGTATTCTTGCCACCTCTTATTAATATCTTCTGCTTCTGTAAGGTCCATACCATTTCTGTCCTTTATCGAGCCCATCTTTGCATGAAAATTTCCCTTCATATCTCTAATTTTCCTAAAAAGATCTCTAGTCTTTCCCATTCTGTTGTTTTCCTCTATTTCTTTGCATTGATTGCTGAGGAAGGCTTTCTTATCTCTCCTTGCTATTTTTTGGAACTCTACATTCATATGCTCATATTTTTCCTTTGCTTTTCGCTTCTCTTCTTTTCACAGCTATTTGTAAGGCCTCTTCAGACAACCATTTTGCTTTTTTGCATTTCTTTTCCATGGGGATGGTCTTGATCCCTGTCTCCTGTACAATGTCCCTAACCTCTGTCCATAGTTCATCAGGCACTCTATCAGATCTTGTCCTTAAATCTATCTCTCAATTCCACTGTATAATCATAAGGGATTTGATTTAGGTTATACCTGAATGGTCTAGTGGTTTTCCCTACTTTTTTCAATTTAAGTCTGAATTTGGCAATAAGGAGTTCATGATCTGAGCCATAGTCCTCTCCCCATCTTGTTTTTGCTGACTGTATAGAGCTTCTCCATTTTTGGCTGCAAAGCATATAATCAATCTGATTTCAGTGTTGACCATCTGGTGATGTCCATGTGTAGAGTATTCTCTTATGTTGTTGAAAGAGAGTGTTTTCTGTGACTAGTGCATTCTCTTGGCTGAACGCTATTAGCCTTTGCCCTGCTTCATTCTGTACTCCAAGGCCAAATTTGCCTGTTAGTCCAGGTATTTCTTGACTTCCTACTTTTGCATTCCAGTCCCCTATAATGAAAAGGACATCTTTTTTGGGTGTTAGTTATAAAAGGTCTTGTAGGTCATCATAGATCGGTTCAACTTCAGCTTCTTCAGCTTTACTGGTTGGGGCATAGGCTTGGATCACCGTGATATTGAATGGTTTGCCTTGGAAACGAACAGAGATCATTCTGTCATTTTTGAGATTGCATCCAAATACTGCATTTCAGAATCTTTTGTTGGCCATGATGGCTACTCCATTTCTTCTAAGGGATTCCTGTCCACAGTAATAGATATAATGGTCATCTGATTTAAATTCACCCATTCCAGTCCATGTTAGTTCGTTGATTCCTAGAATGTCAATCTTCACTCTTGCCATCTCCTGTTTGACCACTTCCAATTTGCCTTGATTCATGGACCTAACATTCCAGACTTAGTGCAGAGTTTAAACTGAGTTGTTTGTTGTGTAATCATCAGTTCCAGACTTAAACAAACAAACAAAAAAATTGTGTGACTAAGAGTAAAGAATGTAGAGAAAAAAGACATTTGTCCTTTCCTCCTCCTTGATAATTCCAGACACTTATCTCCTCTTCAGCTTCTTCAGCATTATTGATCTGGGCATAGACTTGGATTATTGTGATATTGAATGGTTTGCCTGGAAATGAACATAGATCATTTGGTCATTTTTGAGATTGCATAACAGTACTGCATTTCAGACTCTTGTTTTCTATGATGGCTACTCCATTTCTTCTAAGGGATTCTTGCCCACAGTAGTAGATATAATGGCCATCTGAGTTCAATTCACCCTTTCTAGTTCGTTTTAGTTCACTGATTCCTAAAGTGTTGATGTTCACTCTTGTCGTCTGCTGTTTGACCACTTTCACTTTGCCTTGATTCATGGACCTACCATTCCAGGTTCGTATGCAGTACTGCTCTTTACAGCATCGGACTTTACTTCCATTACCAGTCATATCCACAACTGGGTTGTTTTTGCTTTGGCTCCATCCCTTCATTCTTTCTGAAGTTAGTTCTCCACTGATCTCCTGCAGCATATTGAGCACCTACTGACCTGGGGAGTTCATCTTACAGTGTCCTATATTTTTGCCTTTTCATATTGTTCATGGCATTCTCAAGGCAAGAATACTGAATTACTTTGTCATTCCCTTCTCCAGTGGACTACATTTTGTCAGATCTCTCCACCATGATCCATCCATCTTGGCTGGTCCTATATGGCATGGGTCATAGTTTCATTGAGTTAGTCAGGGCTGTGTTCCTTGTGATCAGATTGGTTAGTTTTCTGTGGTTGTGGATTTCAGTCTGTCTGCCCTCTGATGGAGAAAGATAAGAGGCTTATGCAAGGTTCCTGATGAGAGAGACTGACTGAGGGTGAACTGGGTCTTGTTCTGATGGGCGGGGCCATGCTCAGTAAATCTTTAATCCAATTCTCCGTTAAAGGGCAGGGCTGTGTTCCCTCCCTGTTATTTGCCCTGAGGCCAAACTATGGTGGAGGTAATGAAGATAATGGCAACCTCCTCCAAAAAGTCCCATGCAGACACTGCTACACTCAGTGCCTCCAGCCGCCACTGACCCACACCTCTGCCAGAGACTTCTGGACACTCATGGGCAAGTCTGGGTCAGAATCTTATGGTCACAGTGCAAAGAAATAGAGGAAAACGATAGAATGGGAAAGACTAAAGACCTTTTAAAGAAAATTAGAGGTACCTAGGGAAACTTTCATGCAAAGATGGGCACAGTAAAGGACAGAAATTATATGAACCTAACAAAAGCAGAAGATATTAAGAAGAGGTGGCAAGAATACACAGAAAACTATGCAAAAAAGATCTTGATGACCCAGATAATCACAAAAATGTGATCACTCACCTAGAGCCAGACATCCGGGAATGCGAAGTCAAGTGGGCCTAAGAGAGAATCACTACAAACAAAATTAGTGGAGGTGATGGAATTCCAGTTGAGCTATTTCAAAGATAGCTAAAAGACAATGCTCTTAAAGTGCTGCACTTAGTATGTCAGCAAATTTGGAAAACTCAGCAGTGGCCACAGGACTGGAAAAGGTCAATTTTCTTTCCAATCCCAAAGAAAGGCAATCCCAAAGAATGCTTAAACTACTGCACATTGCACTCATCTCAGATGCTAGCAAAGTAATGCTCAAAATTCTCCAAGCCAGGCCTCAACAGTACATGAACCATGTGCTTCCAGATGTTCAGGCTGGATTTAGAAAAGGCAGAGGAACCAGAGATCAAAATGCCAACATTTTTCAGATCAATGAAAAAGCAAGAGAGTTCCAGAAAAACATCTGCTTCTGCTTTATTGACTATGTCAAAGCCCTTGACTGTGTGGATCACCACAAACTGTGGAAAATTCTGAAAGAGATAGGAATACCAGACCCCCTGACCTGCCTCTTGAGAAATCTGTATGCAGGTCAGGAATCAACAGCTTCAACTGGACATAGAACAACAGACTGTTCCCAAATCAGGAAAGGAATACCTCTAGACTGTATGTTGTCACCCTCTGCATCATGAGAAATGCTGCACTGGATGAAGAACAACCTGGAATCAATATTGCTGGGAGAAATATCAATAACCTCAGATATGCAGAAGGCACCACCCTTACGGCAGAAAGTGAAGATAAACTGAAGAGCCTCTTGATGAAAGTGAAAGAGGAGAGTGAAAATTGAAAGTGAAAGAGGAGAGTGAAAATTTTGGCTTAAAACTCAACATTCAGAAAACTAAGACCATGGCATCTCGTCCCACCACTTCATGGCAAATAGATAGGGAAACAGTGGAAGCAGTGACAGACTTTATTTTTTGGGTGCTCCAAAGTCACTGAAGATGGTAGCTGCTGCCATGAAATTAAAAGACATTTTTCCCTTGGAAGAAAAGTTATGGTCGACCTAGACAGCATATTAAAAGCAGAGACATTACTTTGCCAACAAAGGTCCAAGTACTCAAAGCTATGATTTTCCAGTCCTCATGTATGGATATGAAAGTTGGACTATAAAGAAGGCTGAGCACCAAAGAATTGATGCTTTTGAACTGTGGTGTTGGAGAAGACTCTTGCAAGTCCGTTGGACAGCAAGGATATCCAAGTAGTCCATCCTAAAGGAAATCAGTCCTGAATATTCATTGGAAGGACTGATGCTGACATTGAAACTCCAATACTTCGGCCACCTGTTGTGAAGAACTGACTCATTTGAAAAGACCCTGGTGCTGGGAAAGATTGAAGGCGGGAGGAGAAGGGGACGACAGAGGATGAGATGGTTGGATGGCATCACCGACTCAATGGACATGAGTTTGAGTAAATTTTGGGAGTTGGTGGTAGTCAGGGAGGCCTGACATTCTGCAGTCCATGGGGTTACAAAGATTTGAACACCTCTGAGCAACTGAATTGACTCATCTCTCTTTGGGAATCCCAGACTCTTCACTCCTCCTCAGGGACCCTGGACTTCTTATTAACCTGCCTAGGAATTGACTCTCTCATGCTCGGCTTCCCTGACCCCCCGAGTACCATCACTACCCTCTGGCTAGTGTATGTTTTTGAATGTGTTTGTTGATTCCTGGGTTGGGAATATACACTGGAGGAGGAAATGGCAACTCACTCCAATATTCTTGCCTGGAAATTCCCATGGACAGAGGAGCTTTGCGGTCTATAGTCCCTGGGGTCATGAAGAGTCAGACCTGACCGAGCACAGATATGCACAAGAAGTGGACATTTCCTCATTGCTCCTACTTTAATATGTGAAAAAGAGACTGTACCAGGGAGAGAACAAATGATAGCTAATAATATTGATTCATTTGTAAAGACAGGGATCAGAAATAGAATTAGGCCTGTAATTCTGATTTCACTCTTTCTACTAAATGTTTAGTTTGAAGCTATAAAAGGAAATGGAAGGCAAAACTGGCATCAGTAAATAAATTTTCCTGAAATACTACTAACCCCAATCTGCCCTTAGGTGCACCAGGATGTGAGACTTCCTGGGCTGGTATGTGGTCTTTAGTGTCTGACACACAGGCAACTATTTTTAAAAGTAATTGCTAAATGAATGAATTAAAATAACTTATTTTATTTGCTTTTTATACATTGTCTTATAAAGAGATAATTTTATTTTTCAAATTTATTCAGCATATGGATTAAGTCTCTACTATGCTTTAGGTACTTGTCTATATCCAGAAGGTAGTCAACAGTGAACAAAGTAGTCAACAGTGTTTTTATTTATAAAGTGTTTTTATTTATAAAGTGTTTTTATTTATAAAACAGAAACAGACTCACAGACTGAGAGAAAGACATGATTACTAGCAGGGAAGGGTAGGGGAGAAGGATAGATTGGAATTGGAAAGGGTAGGGAGTTTGGGATTGACACACACATACTACTATATTTAAAATAGATAACCAAAAAGGACCTACTGTATATAGCACAGGGAACTCTGCTCAAGATTCTATAATATTTAAATGGGAAAAGAATTTGGAAAAGAACAGATGCATGTGTAACTGAATCACTTTGCTTTACACTTGAAACTAACATAACATTGTTAATCAACTATACTCCAATATAAAATTTTTAAGTGTTCTATCCAGAGTTTATAAATTCAAAAAAATATCAGCTAGAGTAAATATTTTTTTGTGTAACTCAATAGACTTAGTACAAACTCATAGCTAGAAAGAAGTTCAGATATTATAATAGCCTTAATCATGAAGTAACTAGAGTCAAGAAAGTTTAAGGTATTTAAATCAAACAGGTAGCTCATGTTATAGTTGTGAACCTCCATTCCCAGAGCTTTGTTCATTACCATCGACCTTGCTTCCAAAGATATACAATTGACTAAGTATGATTAGAGACAAGAGTTTCAATGTGTAGGCAAGTTTTTTTTGTTTGTTTGTTTTGTTTTGTTTATTAAATAGATTCTTGTGAACTGTGAATTGTCTGCATGGCTGAATTTAATACTGCCTTCAGTTTTCATGTATACATGGTCATCTGCTCTTTGCAATTTGTCACTTATAGAATATTCATGATAATATCTTCATTTGGAGAACTGAAGTCTTCTTACATTTAGTGTCTTTTAGAAATGTCAATTTCAAAGAGAAATGATAATCTGTTACAGCAAAAATAGGCAAATGAAACCATAGGCCAAATCTGTCTTGGTGTCTATTTTTGTACAATTCAAGCAAAAAAAGATTTTAACATTTTTAAATAAATGAAAAAAAATAGAATAGCATGTAGTGACATATGAAAATGATATGAAATTTGAATTTTAATTGTTTATTAATGCAGTTTTATCAGAACACAGCTATGCTCATTCAAGTAATGTCGATGTCTGCTTTCTCAATACAACAGCAAAATCGAATGGTTGCAACAGATACCATGAGGCCTGCAAAGCTTAACATACTTACTCACTGGCCTTTTATGGATAAAGTTTAGTTATCCTTGCATTTCAAAACCAAATATCTTATTATTCTTTCCTCTTGCTCCCAATATTTGTGGAACATTTAGAAAGCTATTTAATAGGAACCGGTGATTTCAGTATCTTTGAGGACTACACTAAAGCTTTATCTCAAATTGCAAATAACCCAAATTAGGTCCAAATTTTTCTTTACTTTCTCTTTTTGCTTAATATTGTGCTAATGTCTGTATAATCCTCCCCTTAAAAAATTACAGCTTATAAGAGGTGTTTGCATTTGGTAGAAATGAAAGCTTTCTACAGCCACCAGCAGAAGATTTGCCCTAAGCTACTTTGTAATGGGAGAGCAGGACCAGTCTCCCTGAAATCTGCCAAAATTGTCTGCAAGGGAGGATGTGGCTTTTTTTTTTTTTTTTTTTTTAATGGATACTGTGTTTCAGGTTCTTTATACTCTATGCCTAGATGGTTAAAATTAAACATTTTACATGGATTTAAAAGTAATGTTCATTGAAAAGAGAGTTCTGTGTTGGTAATAGACATAGTCAAGAAACAGTTTTTTGTTTTACTTAAGGAGATCTCTTGAGCTATTAAAATGCACTGTACAACTTCACCTTTGACTCCAATAAAATTTGCTAACAATCTAGTGAAAAGGAAACACACAAAACACATGAAAGTATTTACCTTCACTAGAAGTTGGGTATACAACTTAAAACTGTGGTAAAAACATCATTTTTTCTACATTGCATTACAAAGGAAAAAATGACCCTTTCTAATATTGACCATTGTGTAGTGATATAATAAATGTTGATATTCTTTGGTGAGACAACTTTTATTTATTTATTTGACACTTAAAGGGTTTCCAAAAATAAATCCCTGCGAAAAGAAATCTCTTGAACATTTCAGGTTGTGGTGCTTTACAGGAGATACCAAGTATTGAAAAAAAATGGATCAGTTCACCTTCTAAACTAATTATCAACTTGGATACATGGTTGCTCTCTAAAGCATGAATTTAACACATCACTCCTCTGTTTAAAAATCCTTTGACAATGCTCCATAATCTGCTGAGTAACATCCAGTCTCCAGAGGCAATAAACTCTCTGTCATCTTGGCCTGGATCTTTTCCCCTTATTTCCTGCCATTCTACCTGCAAAATAAATCTCTCCTTCACTCACCCACTGAAACTCACCTCCAGAAACTTGCCCCCAATCTCTTATGCATCATTGATTTCCCCCTCTTTCCTCGATCATTTGTAAATGCTATATTTTCTTCCATCTCAAAAATTCTCTATGGATCTCAGATATCCTCCAGCTAGCATCCTATTTCTCTCCTTTTCTCTAAAACAAAAAATTTTCCAAGAGTTGCCTAGGGAATTCCCTGGTGATCTAGTGGTTAGGACTCTATACTTCCACTGTCATGAGCTTGTATTCAATCCCTGGTGAGGGAACTAAGATACAAGCTGAGAAGCAAAAAAAAAAAAAAGAGAGAGAGAGAGAATGAGAGACAGTTGCCTTTATTTTATTGAAAATTTGTCTCTAATTTCTCTTTTTTTAAATTTTTGACTCTTTATTATGGAAAATTAAAAAAATGAGCAGAGAATTGTGAAATAAACATCTCTTTACCCATCATCCAGCTTCTACCAGATTTTTTCAAAGCCAACAGCAGATATATGAACCTATTCCAAACAGAGTCATACTTATCATCCCACCAACTGCTCTTTTCAAAGTAAAAGATGACCTTCACCTTACTTTGTGCAGTAAAATACATACACAAATATTGTTCTGCAGAACAAATAACTTGGAATGAAAAATATGTATATTTACTAAAAATGAGAAACACAGGAAAAAAATCAACAGAAATTCTACCACTTACGTGTAATCATTATTGACATTTTAGTGAATTTTATCCTAGCTTTTATGTTACACAAATTAATATGTATTTTTAAAAATAAGAATATGCTATTTTAAAACATTTTATTTTTTAATAAATTATGAATGTGCCTTATGTGTTCAATAAATTATAGGCCTAAATAATTCTTTAATCTGTCATTTTTATATTTTATGATTTATTTAAGTAATTATATTTGTACATTTTACATGTCCAATTTTAACTCTAGCATCCTAGAGTTTAATGGTCATCCTTATAAAGCATCTTTATGCACTTGTGCTATTATTAGAAGAGGAATTTGAGTACTAAATGCTTTTAAAACTACAAAATGGTATTTTCTTTTTTTTTTTTTCTTTTTTTTTTTTTCAATATAAACATTTAGTCTATGGGTACTGGACTTCCCAGGTGGATCAGTGGTAAAGAATCCACCTGTGAGTACTAACTAACTGGCAAAAGAAGTGTTCTTACTGGTAACAGGAAATCATGCAATAATACAGATAAAAAGAGAGTACTTTGATTTTTAAATAATTTCTTTGATTCAGAATATAATGGGTGGTTCAATTCCTTGGGATAGATGGACTTTTCATTCGATCTGGGGTTTATATAAGATGTTCAGTGAGTCTTCAGTGGAGTGCTCAGTTTATATGAGATGAGGAGTTGGTCTGATCCCCTAAAAAGGTTTTTTGAGGGGAGTGGTGAGGAATTTCCTGGATGAGATATTATGTAGGAAGGTTGGCCCAGAGACCTGAGAGGCTTTGAGAATACGCTTAAACTCAAAGGAATGTTTCTTTAGAAAAAGACATTCTTTAAGAAATACATAAGTTAAAATGACATCTCCACATAGAATTTCAGAATAGCCACATGATGGACAGGGAAGCCTGGTGTGCTGCAGTTCATGGGATAGCAAAGAGTCAGACATGGTTGAGTGAATTGACTGACTGATATGAGGCACATGTGGATATTCTGATAATAATCATAATCAATGACAGAGTATTATGAGTTTGGCAACACTGAGTAAAATCATTACTAAAATGTATTTTTTAATTGGAGGATAATTACCTTATAATATTGTGTTGGTTTCTGCCATACAACATGAATCAGCCATAAATATACATATGTCTGCTCCCTCTGGAGACTCCCTCTCACCTCCCACTGGCTATCTATTTTACATATGGTAATGTGTATGTTTCAATGCTACTCTCTCAGTTCATCCCACCCTTTTCTTCCCTTACTGTGTCCACAAGTCTTTTTTCTATGTCCGTGTCTCCATTGCTGACTTACTAGTAGGTTCATCAGTACCATCTTTCTAAATTCTATATATGTGCTAATTTATGATATTTGTTTTTCTTTTTCTGACTTAGTTCACTCTGTATAGTAGGCTCTAGGTTCATCCACCTCATTAGAACTGACTCAAATGTGTTCCTTCTTATGGCTGAATAATGTTCCAATGTATATATGTACCACAATTTCTGTATCCATTCATCTGTTGATGGACATCTAGGTTGCTTCCATGTCCTAACTATTGTAAATAGTGCTGCAATAAACACTGGGGTACACGTGTCTTTTTAATTCTAGTTTCCTCTGGATATATGCCCATTAGTGGAATTCTTGGACTATATGGTAGCTTTGTTACTAATTTTCTAAGGAATCTTCATACTGTTCTCCCTAGTGGTCATATCAATTTACATTTTCCTCAACAGTGCAAAAAGGTTCTCTTGCCTCTACATCCTCTCCAGCAATTGTTGTCTGTAGACTTTTTGATGAGAGACATTCTGACCAGTGTGAGGGTGATATTTCATTGTAGTTTTGATTTCTATTTATTTAATAATAAATTATGCTGAGCATCTTTTCATGTGTTTATTAGTCATCTGTATGCCTTCTTTGGAGAAATGTCTGTTTAGGTCTTCTGCCCATTTTTTTTTATTGGGTTGTTAGTTTTTCTGGTATCGAGCTGCATAAACTGCTTATATATTTTGGAAATTAATCCTTTGTCAGTTGTGTCATTTGCTATTATTCTCTCCCTTCCTGAAAGTTGTATTTTCACCTTGTTTACAGTTTCCTTTGATTTGCAAAAGCTTTTAAGTTTAATTAGGTCCCATTTGTTTATTTTTGTTATTTCCATTACTCTAGGAGGTGGGTCATAGAGGATCTTGCTATAATTTATCTCAAAGGGTATTCTGCCTATGCTTTCCTCTAAGAGTTTTATAGTTTCTGATATTACATCTAGGTCTTAATACATTATGAGCTTATCTTTGTGTATGGTGTTAGGAAGTGTTCTAATTTCATTCTTTTACATGTAGCTGCCCAGTTTCCCCAGCACCACTGTCTCTTCTCCATTGTATATTCCTGCCTCCTTTGTCAAAGATAAGGTACCCATAGGTGCATGGATTTATCTCTGGGCTTTCTGTCTTGTTCCATTGGTCTATATTTCCTTTTGTGCCAGTATCATACTGTCTTGATGACTGTATCTTTGGAATATAGTCTGAATTCAGGAAGATTGATTCCTCCAGCTCTGTTTCTATTCCTCAAGATTGCTTTGACTATTCAGGATCTTTTGTGTTTCCATACAAATTGTGAAAATTTTTGTTCTAGTTCTGTGAAAGATACCATTGGTAGTTTGATAGAGATTCCATTGAATCTGTAGATTGTTTTGGGTAGAATAGTCATTTTCACAACTTGATTCTTCCAATCCAAAACCTGGTTCATCTCTCCATCTGTGTTGTCTTTGATTTTTTTTTTTTTCCATCAATGTCTTATAGTTTTCTGCATATAGTTCTTTTGTCTCTTTAGGTAGGGTTATTCTTAGATATTTTACTTTTTGTTGTTGTTGTAAATGGAATTGTTTCCTTAATTTGTCTTTCTGATTTTTTTGTTGTTTGTGTACAGGAATGCAAGAGATTTCTGTGTATTAATTTTATATCCTATGACTTTATTCACCAATTAATCCTAATAATTTTCTGGTGACATCTATAGGGTTTTCTTGGTATAGTATTATATCATCTGCAAACAGTGAAACTTTTGCATCTTTTTTTTTTTTTCCCAATATGGTTTCCTTTTATTTCTCTTCTCTGATTTCTGTTGCTAGGATTTCCAAAACCATGTTGAAAAATAGTGGTGAGATGTGCACACTTGTCTTGCTCCTGATCTTAGAGGAAATGCTTTCAGGTTTTCACAGTTGAGAATGTTTCCTGTGGGTTTGTTGTGTATGGCCTTTATTATGTTGAAGTATTTTCCTTGGATACTTACTTTCTGGAGAATTTTTTTTTTTTTTAATCATAGAAGTGTGATGAATTTTGTCAAAAGCTTTCTGTGCATCTGTTGAGATGATCATTTGGTTTTATCTTTCAATTTGTTAATATGGTATTTCACAGAGATCAATTTATGTATATTGAGAGTCTTTGCAATCCTAGAATAAAACCCACTTGGTCATGATGTATGATCTTTGTAATGTATTGTTGAAATCTGTTACAGTTTTATTGAAGATGTTTGCATCTATGTTCATTAATGATATTGGCCTACAATTTTCTTTTTTTGTGTGGTGTCTTTGTCTGATTTTGGTATCAGAGTGATGGTGGCCTTGTACAATGACTTTGGGAATTTTTAAGACATTGAGAAATATAGGTGTTAGCTGTTCTCTATAAACTTTTGGTAGAATTTGCCTGTGAAGCCATCTGGCCCTAAGCTTTTATTTGTTAGAAGATTTTTGGTTATAGAATCAATTTCCATGCTTGTCATCAGTCTGTTCATATTTTCTATTTCCTTTTCTCTCCTTTACTCATGCAGCCTGTGGTGTTCTGTTTTGTTTCAGGCCCACCTATGTTTGTAGACTGCCCTCCATTGTCTGCCTGCAGAAAAAGTAGCAGCTTTTTAGAGCTCATTTGCTCAGTTGGGCTGGGGAGAGAGAGAGATAAGACAGACACAGCTGGGCTGTGTGTAGAGTGTCCACTGTGGTATAGACCCATGAGAGGTCACCACAGTCTGAGGCGGGTCATACACCTCTTGGCCTAAGGTTATGGCTCCCTTGTCATTGCCAAACTACTTAGGCTCCTAGGAAAATGTAGTCAGTGCCCTGTGCCCACTCACAGCTTGGTGGCAGCTGTGACCCCTAGGATTGAGACCATAGTGACCCCCTGTCTTCTGCCTCTGGCACTCACATTGGCTTTTCTACCTCTGGCATCACAGACTATAGCTAGCTCACCCCCCTATAGCTTTTGCAAAGGTGGGGTCCTGTGGCCTGTGACCTCATGGAGCTAAGACATTCCCATAGCAATGATTTCTTGCCTCTCTGGTGGGCTTAGGCTTTTCCCTGGATCCCCTCAGCTCTGTCATAATAGCCCCCTCAGAGTATCTTCATAGCAGTCAACTGTAATCCTCATCATGAGGTCTGACCCCCAAAGCCTGAGCCTGAGCCCCTGGCCCCTACTCATTGCAGGTGCAGGCCTATGAGCTGCTCCTCGGCTGGAAAGTGCTATTCAGCAACTATCTCTGTGGTGAATCTTCTCTGTTTTGCTTTTGGAGAACCTGTTGTTTCACTCCCCTTTGAAGTTCCAAAGCTCCCCTTGACCCTACCTGTAAGGGCATTTCCTAGTGCGTAGAAACTTTTCCTCCTTTATGACTCCCTCCTGGGGCACAGGTCTCTGTTCCCAAATCCTTTGTCTCTTTTTTTTATCTTTATCTTTTGTCCTACATCACTCTGAGGAGATTGACTTGCCTTTTTGAAAGTCTGGGATCTTCTGCCAGCATTCAGAAGGTAGTCTGTAGGAGCTGTTCCACATGCAGATGAAGTTTTGATGTATTTGATCTTCCCATCTTATTCCTCCATCATTTTGAAAGTCTCTCATGTATTAGTTGTAAGTGGTGTGTTTTCTTGTTTTATTAATGAAACAGAGACAATACTATATGTTAACCAAATCATTTTATTTTGGTCTTGAGCACATGGAAAGATGTATTTCCTAGCTCTTTTGCAGTTAGGTAGTATATCATACCATATCACCACTTCTGGCCAACAGAAAACCAATGAAAATGATATATGCCATATTCAGATCTGGTTCATAAAAACATCTCATCCACAGTCCTCTTTTATTCTCATGGAAAACAGATACTGAAGTGGCATCCATGAGATGGAAGCAGCCTTGTCTCTGAGTCCCACTGGAACTAAGTAACTCACCCACCCACAAACCAAACTGACGATCATATTTGACTACTACAAGGAAATAATAATTGTTTCAAGGCACTGAGGTTTTTCTTCTTATCTTTTTTATTTTTGTTATAACAGCATAGCAGAGCTTATCCTCACTAATTCTTACTAAAGGTAAGTAGATACGGTGCTTCTATCTCTCAGCATTTAACATATACTCTGAATTGCTCTCATGTTAATCAAACTTTCCAAAAATTTAAAGTCTGTATTAATCTTTATAAAATTTGGCTGTATACTTTCTTTTCTATGTATTGAGGAGAGCTTTGTGATTTTCTAAATGTTAGGAAACAATTGTATGTAGCTAAAAGATAAAATCCTGGGAGTCCCTTGGACAGCAAGGAGATAAAACCAGTCAATCTTATGGAATATAAACTTTGAACTCATTGAAAGGACTGATGCTGAAGCTGAAACTCTAGTATTCTGACCATCTGATTCAAACAGCTGACTCATGGGAAAAATTCCTGATGCTGGGAAAGATTGACGACAGAAGAAGAAGAGGGCACAGAGGATGAGATAGCTAAAGTGCATCACTGATGCCATGAATTTGGGCAAACTCTGGGAGATGGTGAGGGACAGGGAGGCCTGGGGTGCTATAGTCCATGGGGATACAAAGAGTCGGGCATGACTGGGTGACTGAACAACAAACAACAAAGATAAATTGTATGAAAATAAACCTAAAATTTCCAAAGATTGAAGAGAGTTAGAATAGGAAATAAATGGCAAAGTCTAAGAGAATAAAAGTTTATATTTGATAACTCAAATTGGATTTCTTTTGTCCTGGTAGAAGAATGAACTTGAAGAAAGAATGTTTTTGAGGGCTGATTCAATTTTTTTTACCCCTTTAGTCTTCTCTCACTGACTCTCAGATTTTACTTAGTATCTGTCAACCCTAATCATAAAGTAGCTGCCACACTGGCTTCCTTGCTGTACCTTGAATATATCCTGAAGACTTTGGACTTCTACTCCATCCCTGTATAGTTATTTCCCCAGATACGTGCATAACTAATCCCCTCAGTTCTTTCAGATCTCTGCTCAAACACCACTTCAACATGGAGAACTTCCTTAACAACCCTAAATAAATAGAAGTAATTCTGGGTCACCCCATGTGAGGAGATATCCCACGTCCAAGATAAGGAGCTGCACTTTGCTGGAGGAGCTGTGAAGAGATACCCCACGTCCAAGGTAACAGAAACCCCAGTAAGACAGTAGGCGCTGAGAGAGGGCATCAGAGGGCAGGCAGACTGAAAACACAATCACAGAAAACTAGCCATTCTGATCACATGGACCACAGCCTTGTCTAACTCAATGAAATTAAGCCATGTATGTAAGGCCACCCAAGATGAATGGGTCAAGGTGGAGAGTTCTGACAAAACGTGGTCCACTGGAGAAGGGAATGACAAAGTACTTCAGTATTCTTGCCTTGAGAACCCCATGAACAGTATGAAAAGGCACAAAGATAGGGGACTGAAAGATGAACTCCCCAGGTTGGTAGATGCCCAATATGATACTGGAGATCAGTAGAGAAATAACTCCAGAAAGAATGAAGGGATGGAGCCAAAGCAAAAACAATACCCTATTGTGGATGATAATAGAAGCAAAGTTCGATGCTGTAAAGAGCAGTATTGCGTAGGGACCTGGAATGTTAGGACTATGAATCAAGGCAAATTGGAAGTGGTCAAACGAGATGGCAAGAGTGAATGTCAGCATTCTAGGAATCAGTGAACTAAAATGGACTGGAATGGGTGAATTTAAATCAGACAGCCATTATATCTACTACTGTGGGCAAGAATCACTTAGAAGGAATGGAGTAGCCATCATAGTCAACAAAAGAGTCTGAAATGCAGTACTTGGGAGCAATCTCAAAAATGACAGAATGATCTCTGTTCACTTCCAAGGCAAACCATTCAATATCATGGTAATCCAAATTATGCCCCAAACAGTAACACAGAAGAAGCTGAAGTTTAAAGGTTCTTTGAAGACATACATGACCTTCTAGAACTAACACCAAAAAAAGATGTCCTTTTCATTACAGGGGACTGGAATGCAAAAGGAGGAAGTCAAAAAATACCTGGAGTAACAGGCCAAGTTTGGCCTTGGAGTACAGAATGAAACATGGCAAAGGCTAATAGAATTCTGCCAAGAGAACACACTGGTGATAGCAAACACCCTCTTTCAACAACACAAGAGAAGATTCTACACATGGACATCACCAGATGGTCAACACTGAAATCAGATTGATTATATTCTTTGCAGCCAAAGATGGAGAAACTCTATACAGTCAGCAGAAAGAAGACTGGGAGTTGACTGTGGCTCAGATCATGAACTCCTTATTGCCAAATTCAGACTTAAATTGAAGAAAGTGGGGAAAACCACTAGACCATTCAGATATGACCTAAATCAAATCCCTCATAATTATACAGTGAAAGTGAGAAATAGATTTAAGGGACTAGATGCGATAGACAGAGTGCCTGATGAACTATGGACGGAGGTTTGTGACATTGCACAGAAAACAGGGATCAAGATAATCCCCAAGATAAAGAAATGCAGAAAAGCAAAATGTCTGTCTGAGGAGGCCTTACAAATAACTGTGGAAAGAAGAGAAGCAAAAAGCAAAGGAGAAAAGGAAAGATATACCCATCTGAATGCAGAGTTCCAAAGAATAGCAAGGAGAGATAAGAAAGTGCAATGATCAGTGCAAAGAAACAGAGGAAAATAACAGAATGGGAAAGACTAGAGATCTCTTCAGGAAAGTTAGAAATACGAAGGTAACATTTCATGGAAAGATGGGCTCAATAAAGGACAGAAATGGTATGGACCTAACAGAAGCAGAAGATATTGAGAAGAGGTGGCAAGAAAACACAGAAGAACTGTACAAAGAATATCTTCATGACCCAGGTAATCACGATGTTGTGATCATTCACCCAGAGCCAGACATCCTGGAATGTGAAGTCAAGTGAGCCTAGGAAACATCACTACAAACAAAGTTAGTGGAGGTGATGGAATTCCAGTTGAGCTGTTTCAAATCCTAAAAGATAATGCTATGAAAGTTCTGTACTCAATATGCCAAAAAGTTTGGAAAACTCAGCAGCGGCATGGGACGGGAAAAGATCAGTTTTCATTCAAATCCCAAAGAAGGGCAATGCCAAAGAATGCTTAAACTACTGCTCAATTGCATGCATCTCACACACTAGCAAAGTAATGCTCAAAATTCTCCAAGCCAGGCTTCAGAAATACATGAACCATGAACTTCCAGATGTTCAAGCTGGTTTTAGAAAAGGCAGAGGAACCACAGATCAAATTGCCAACATCTGCTGGATCATCAAAAAAGCAAGAGAGTTCTAGAAAAATATCTACTTCTGCTTTATTGACTATGCCAAAGACTTTCACTATGTGGATCACAATAAACAGTGGAGAATTCTGAAAGATATGGGAATACCAGACCACCTGACCTGCCTCTTGAGAAATCTGTATGCAGGTCAAGAAGCAACAGTTAGAACTGGACTTGGAACAACAGACTTGTTCCAAATAGGAAAAGGAGTATGTCATGGCTGTATATTGTCACCCTGCTTATTTAACTTATATGCAGAGTACATCATGAGAAACGCTGGGCTGGATGAAGCACATTCTAGAATCAAGATTGCCAGGAGAAATATCAATAACCTCAGATATGCAGATGACACCACCCTTATGGCAGAAAGTGAAGAAGAACTAAAAAGCTTCTTGACGAAAGTGAAAGAGAGTGAAAAAGTTGGCTTAAAGCTTAACTTTCAGAAAACCAAGATCATGGTATCCAGTCCCATTACTTCTTGGCAAGTAGATGGGGAAACAGTGGAAACATGGGCTGACTTTGTTTATTTGGGCTTCAAAATCACTGCAGATTGTGACTGCAGCCATGAAATCGAAAGATGCTTACTCCTTGGAAGAAAAGTTTTGACCAACCAAGACAGCATGTTAAAAAGCAGAGACATTTCTTTGCCAACAAAGGTCCATCCAGTCAAGGCTATGGTTTTTCCAGTAGTTATGTATGGATGTGAGTTTGGACTGTAAATAAAACTGAGCACCTAAGAATTGATGCTTTTGAACTGTGGTGTTGGAGAAGACTCTTGTGAGTCCCTTGGACTGCATGGAGATCCAACCAGTCCATTGTACAGGAGATCAGTTCTGGGTGTTCATTGGAAGGACTGATGTTGAAGCTGAAACTCCAATACTTTGGCCATCTGATGCGGGGAGCTAATTCATTTGAAAAAACCCTGAAGCTGGGAAAGATTGAGGCCAGGAAGAGAAGAGGATTACAGAGGATGAGCTGGTTTGATGACATCACTGACTTAATGGACATGAGTTTGGGTAGACTCCGGGAGTTAGTGATGGACAGGGAGGCCTGGCATGCTGCAGTTCATGGGGTCACAAATAGTTGGACACGACTGAGCAACTGAACTGAACTGGGCCACCCCCATCCTCCTCCCATTTGGTTTTACCCTGTTGCCACACTATAGATACATCCATATTTATTTATTTTGTGGTTGGTATTTCACATAAACAGGAACTATTTTTGTCTAATGTATCCTCTTGCCTACCATAGTACTTGGTGTATAGTTAAGAGATCAATAAGATTTTGTTAATTATTTAAACAAAAGCGTGCTTGCCTTATTAGTATGTGAACATGTATCTATTCTTTTTCAAACAGTTCACACTCCACTGGTGTATGGAAGATATGGATGTACCTTAATATATTTTACTAAGTCCAACTAAGAGATATTTAAGTTACTTTCATTCTTTTGGTAAAAAGACAATAGTGAAAGTCACTTAGATGTGTCTGACTCTTTGCAACCTCATAGACTGCAGTCTGCCAGGCTTCATAGAATATTCCAGGCCAGAATACTGGAGTGGGTAGCTGTTCCATTCTCTATGGGTTTTCCCAACCCAAGGAACGAACGTAGGTCTTCTGCATTGCAGGAAGATTCTTTACCATCTGAGCCACTAAGGAAACCCAAAAAAAACAATACTGCAAAGAATAACTTTTTACATACCTTTTTTTAAACTATATTACCAGTTTACTACAAAAGATTGTAATACAGGAACAGCTAGATGGAAGAAAGGCATAGGGCAATGTGTGGGGAGGAGGCATGGATCTACGTTCTCTGTGAGCCCATCTTGGTTCCCAAGCCTCCAAATGGTCACCAATCCAGAAACTCCATACATGCATCACTCAAAAATATGTAGGTAATGTAGACTTATGGGATAATTTCCTCAAGCTAGAAATGCTAGGTCAAAGGGTTGTGTCTTTGTGACTTAATTAAATATTGCTAAACTGCCTTCCATAGAGATTGTGTCAACATATAATTTCATCAGTCACATATAAGAGTGTTTGTTTCTCTACACATTCAACAATATCAAGTGTTAAATTGTCCACATCTATTACATAAAACTCCTTTTCTAGGAAGACTGTCCTATTCTCAAAAGTTGAACAATTTCTGAGGGACATATGGAGAAATAGCATTTTCTAAATCAGCTCCTCAAGAAGTAGAAGAGACTATAGAAAAGACAAACACCATGGCACATCAGATTAAAAAAAAAAAAAAAGTCATTGAAGATGATTAATAAGTGAAAAATTAATAGGAGAGAAATTATTGGAAACATGTATCAGCATAAACCTGATGCTAGTTAGTATAGAAAGAATGGGCAGAAATTTAAAAACAAAAAACAAACAAACAAACAAAAAAACCTTTTTACTTGATATAAAAGTAAAATTCACAGTTAAGTTTTTCTACTGGTCTAGATATTCCTCCTAGTTTTCATCCTTCCAACCCATCATAAATTTGAGGTAGACTTTCAGAGAGTGACAGCTTCTTTCTTGGATTATCATATTATTATTTTGCTTCAGTCAAATAGCAGCAAAATTTCTCAACTGGCATTCTGTGAGAGAATTAATCTAATTAACTAAGATGGAAGTCAGCATAATTTTTCTATAAAGGACCAGGTAGTAAAATATTTTTGGCCTTTAGGGTCATGTGGTTTCTGGTATAACTATTCAATTCTACTATGGTAGAAGGAGCCATGGACAATACATGAATGAATATGATTGTGTTACAATAAAGCTTCATTAACAAAAACAAGTTGGGTGACTGGATTTTCTCTGTGTGGTAGAAGTTTATGAACACCTTCCCAGGAATCCCATTTCCCTAAGGCATTGATTAACATAAATAAATGAAACTCTCCAATGCAATCTCCCAACCATTGGGAAATTGAGAAAATAGTCACTGAAATCATTTTCTGTATTGTTAATTCTCTCGCACATAACAGATAATAAGGGCAATGGGATCTAGAGAACCACCTTATATATTAATTGAAATCAGCTAATCCCAGTGAAACCTAAAACCTGTGTTTCTGTCAATGGTGGGCAGTGGTCTTTTTCATCCCTTTTTAGTGTCTTTGGTCAATGGCTCCTTTAATTCCTCCTTGCCCAGAGTTGAAGTGTGGTTCAAAATGCATGCTGCTGCATCCCATGTTCTCTAATTGCCTAGTGCACCATGGCTTGATGTTCTCATAACTTAATTGATGCCAATAGTATTTTAAAATAAACCTCCTATAGTTTATAGGAACTATTTATGCTTGCTCCTCTGGTAGTTTTTGTTGGTTTTGTGCAGTGGGTGGAAAACTGATGGATAGAGCACTGGGGATATTTCTCACGCTAGGAGACAGAGGGCAGCATGCAATTTCTGACAGAAAAATCAGTGGGCAGAAGACTAATGACCCAAGCACAGTAGCATGAATGTGGGGTCCAGATGGGCATGAGGGCTGGGTGAAGAGTTACCTCTGAATTATACAAGACAGTATAATAGTCTGAGACTGGGAAAAACACAGCTCACTTGTCTTTTCACCTCTTCATTTCTATTTTTATTTTGTGCAAGCCTTCTAGCCTTTTCTTTGTACTTTTATATCTTTTCCAGAAGGACCTAGGGTTGAAAGAGGTAAAAGTTAAAACTTAAGCTAGTTGGTCTAGTTTGTGGTTACTCTTCAAATAATAGATTAAGTTTGAGAGAAACTCAAAACCATCGAGTAAAGTTGGCTTTTGTATTATTTGTAAACTTTAGTAATTATTTACAGGTAGCACAAATAATGCATTGTTGGTTTTATTCTTAGAAACATTTACTTTAGTTTTCAAGTCAGTAGATAATGACTATTTTATTTGGGTGGATAAATGCAGAGGTAGCACTTAGGACCCATCTGTGTATTTTATCACTGCCATGAGTATCTGAAATTCAAACACTTTCTTAAGAATAGCGTGACCCAGAATTCCTGTCCTTGGCCTTTCTTCCAAAATCCAGCTAAAGAGAAATGAAATACTCTAGTCTTTGATCAGTCAAAATACTGATAGTTGGGACAACAACAAACAGTAGATTGATGTCCTACCCATCATGAAACAAAACAAAATGTTTACCTATATGGGTCACTATATTGTCTTTAAGTCTCTCTATCTACTATCTTTCCTTCTTATTTTCTTGATGGACTCAGTCTCTTGCCTGAGCAAACATCTTTCTCTGTGTGGCTTCTATTCTCTGAGTGGGCCATTAACTGCAGTGTGGGCTCTGACTTTTTCAGGAGACAGAGTTTGAAATGCAACTCTTATCAATTCTCACATCAAGAATCAAGCATGGGAAGCTAAGAGAACAGGATTTCTTGAGAAGATACCAATATCTTTCAGTTTCTGGGAGACTCAAAAGAATGAATTACTCAATTTGTTATTTCTCTGGCTGTAAAACAGAAAGATGGGGAAACAGTGGAAACAGTGTCAGACATTATTTTTTTGGTCTCCAAAATCACTGCAGATGGTGACTGAAGCCATGAAATTAAAAGACACTTACTCTTTGAAAGGAAAGTTATGACCAACCTAGATAGCAAATTGAAAAGCAGAGACATTATCTTGCCAAGAAATGTCCGTCTAGTCAAGGCTATGGTTTTTCCAGTGGTAATGTATGGATGTGAGAGTTGGACTGTGAAGAAAGCTGAGCGCTGAAGAATTGATGCTTTTGAACTGTGGTGTTGGAGAAGACTCTTGAGAGTCCCTTGGACTGCAAGGAGATCCAACCAGTCCATTCTGAAGGAGATCAGCCCTGGGATTTCTTTGGAAGGAATCATGCTAAAGCTGAAACTCCAGTACTTAGGCCACCTCATGCAAAGAGTTGACTCATTGGAAAAGACTCTGATGCTGGGAGGGATTGGGGGCAGGAGGAGAAGGGGACGACAGAGGATGAGATGGCTGGATGGCATCACTGACTCGATGGACGTGAATCTGAGTGAACTCTGGGAGTTGGTGATGGACAGGGAGGCCTGGAGTGCTGCAATTCATGGGGTCACAAAGAGTCAGACATGACTGAGCAACTGAACTGAACTGAACTGAAAACAGAAAAAGAGAATAGAACCCTAAAAAATAAAACAAAATACTACAACAATGAAACATTTGCTAAAACACTGAAAAAAATTGTGCTTGATGAAGATAAAGCTTACAAAAATGCTATTTATCTGAGACAGTTTCTTTATCACTTTATGAAGACATGAAATGACATACTTTCTATTTTTAGTGTAATGTCTGTGTTCTACAATAAAGGCAATGAGGGATAAGGCTGTTTCTGAAACACTTTGCATTGATTTGGTGGATTGATTATGCTCTAGATAACAAAATTATAGCCTGGGGGTTTGGCAGTTACTCTGTTGAGTGTTTTATTTCCTGTCTCTGCTTTGCCATCTGGCCTGAAATATTACTGATTGATTGCTAAGCACTTCCCATTTCCAGTCTACGCAATTAAGAAAACAAGTTTTGAGCTGGTGGCTCAGATGATAAAGAATCTCCCTGCATTGCAGGAGGCCTGGATTTGATCTCTGCTTTGGGAAGATCCCCTGGAAGAGGGCATGGCAACCCACTCCAGTATTCTTGTCTGGAGAATACCCATGGACAGAGGAACCTGGTGGATTATAGCCCATGGGATCACAGAGCCAGACATGACTAAGCACCCACACAAAGGTTTGAGGGAATATTGCTTTCTAATAATAGCATATCAGTTCATTGAGAACTATCCAGGCACTGAATGGTCTTTTATCCATTCACCAAAGAGATACCTAGTAAAGACCTACTGTACAGCACAGAGAACTTCACTCTGTAGAGTCGTAATGGCCTACAAGGGAAAATAATCTAAAAAAGAGTGTGTGTGTGTATATATATATATATATATATATATAACTGATCACTTTGCTGTATAGCAGAAACTAACACAACATTGTAAATCAACTATACTCCAATAACCTGGGTTTTTTTTTAAATCCAGCAAAGGAGATCTTTATTTTAGTCTTCATTTTCCAGACACAATACCAAGGCTCAAAGAAATTAATTTCCTGAAAGATATGTGAAAAGCAAAAGCTAGAACAGTTTCAAAATCTGGCTTTGTTTGTCTTTAAAGCACTTATTCTTCATGTGCCCTTTGATATTTTTAGTGTTCTGACCTATGCCCTGGGTGACTGCTTGGGTAACTTTGCTAAATAGTTGTGCTAAGTTGCTTCAGTCATGTCCGACTCTTTGAGACTCTATGAATTGTAGCCCGCCAGGCTCCTCTGTCTATGGAATTCTCCAGGCAAGAATACTGGAGTAGATTGCCATGCCCTCCTCCAGGGGATCTTCTCAACCCAGGAACTGAGCCTGTATCTCTTATGTCTTCTGCATTGGTAGGTGGATTCTTTACTGCTGAACCACAAGGAAAGCCTGCTAAACAGTATATTGATAGTAATATGCATATATATCTATGACATTCGTTTGAGAGTGAAGTATACAGGACAGGGACAAGTATGGATAAATTGGGTTTTTTACAAGACTGGAACTCACTAGCAAGAAGCAATATACCTAAGCTACGATCTTTACCAGATGCAGGTTAGATATCTATGGTGGGCTTCCCTGGTGGCTCAGATGATAAAGAATCTCCCTCCAATGCAGGAGACCCAGGTTTAATCCCTGGGTTGGAAAGATCCCCTGGAGAAGGGAATGGCTGCCCAGTCTAGTATTCTTGCCTGGAGAATTCCATGGACAGAGGAGCCTGGGGAGCAATAAATAGTCCATGATGTTGCAAAGAATCAGACACCACTGAAGCAATTTAACACACACGCATGATAATTATGGAAATTTTAACTCTACGGAAAAAATTTAGAGATGGAATGATACTTTTTCCTGGGTGTTTACACATTATAAATTTACATTTAAATCATATTCTTTTGAAGAACTTAGACATTGGTGGTTTGAAACCCACTAAAGCAATAATATGAGCTTCCTCTGGTGGTTCAGTGGTTAAGAATCCAGCTGTCAATGCAAGAGATGTGAGTTTGATCCTTGGGTTAGGAAGATCCCTTGGAGAAGGAAATGATAACCCACTGAAGTATTCTTGCCTGGGAAATCCCATGGACAAAGGAGCCTGGGGGACTACAGTCCATGGGGTTGCAAAAGAGGCGCAGATGACTTAGTGACTGAATACAACAAAAGCAATGACAATATTTCCATTTTATGTAAACGCTTCAAATGTTCTGCCTTAAGGCTATAAAATGCATAGTGTTCCTTATCTTTCATGTTTATATCAGATATGGAAACAATATTACTGTCAATTATAGTTTTTCACCACCATGTGTTAGGAGAATTAAGGTCTATTGATTACTGTATGAGTCTTAAGTTTCTTTCTTTCTTTTTTTTATTTATATTTTTTCATTCTCTTAGCAGATTTTAAATGTTTGGGCTCTTCTGGCCCTTTGTACTATGATATTACTGTTTCCACTTTGGATATATTTCTTTGTATAATTTGCTGCCCCTAGCATGATGTATTGCTCTTAATAAGCATAACAAATATTTTTTAATAAAGCTGAGTCACAAAGATGTTACAGAATTCTTTTCCCAGTATTCAGTTCATTAAAGGTTATGAGACCATCAAGTCTAACAGTAAGTGCATCTTTTAATTTCCTTGATTTTCCCTTCATCTTCTTTTCTGTGGATAAGTGGCTCCCACAAGTCATTTCCTCCACATCCTCATTTGGAAATATCTGTGGTTGTGGGATCAGGGGTGGCATCTCTCTTCTTCTTTCCAGACTTTTTTCTTTTCTTTTCCTTTATTTGGTGTTCTTCCTCTATAATTTAAAAAAAAATTAGGAAAAAGAATTGAAAATTAACAATTTGGAAGAGCATAAATTAATTTTGGTTATGAAAGAACTTAGATACTCACTACCACAACTTTTCCCCTCTGCCAAGGAAAAGAATGACATCTAAGGAAAGAGGAAAAGGCAAAGAGACAGCAGACATCTGCCTATTGAAAAGAATTAACTGAGCCTTCATTTCTTCCCAGGTGATGTTCCTGTTCAATACCACCAAGGCTAATAATATCTTTTGTAAGATGTGAGTTGTCTCTCAGATATATAAGCATTTAGATTGATTTTTAAATTAACTGCATGTGAGAAACAGTCATCTATGAAAACAGAGGAGGCTGTAGAGGGCTAGGTGCTTAAATCAATTGGTGATGGATTCTGGGATCCCACTGTGCTCTGATCCTGAGTCTGGGGTTCATTTGCATTTGTTCTGGTGGCTGGTCTCAGACTGTTGGGTGGGGGATCCTTGGAGCTGGTGTATGAGCTATCAAGATATCATTTTTTTAGGCATTAGTCAACATTTCTTGAGAGGAATAAGTTAAACACCATTTGAATATAATTATGACTGTCCTCCAGAGACTCAAGAAGTCTAGGTTAAACTTAGAGAACAGCTAACAAAACCAGTGATGGATTGGGGAAGAGCACTAAGCCAAAAAATCCAGACTTTTCTTATTCTTTGCCATAAACCAGCAGAATGATCTCTTTCATTTGTCTGGTGCTGTTTTCTAAATTTTGAAATGAGTTGTATTTGGTAAACTTTAAAACATCTTATGGTTCTGAAATTCTACTTCTATTACATTTGATCACTCATACTGTCCATTTTTATTATGTAGGGCAGATGTGAATTAGCATTCCCTGGGGGCTCAGTTGGTAAAGAATCCACCTTCCAGTACAGGAGATGCAAGAGACACAGGTTTGATGCCTAGATCAGGAAGATCCCCCAGAGATAGGAATGGCTACACACTCCAATATTCTTGCCTGGGCAATCCATGGACAGAGGGGCCTGGTGGGTTTCAGTCCATGAGGTTGCAAATAGTCGGACATGACTGAATGAATAGCATTTTCAATATCTCATGAATTAGCATCACTGATTATTCATTCACTCATTCAGTGGTTATTGAGCAGCCCTCATGCTTTAGACTTTGTTCTAAATACTTGGGATACATTACTGAATAAAGTTCACAAGGACTCCTGTCCCTTTTCCCCATATCCCCTAAGGTCACATTCTTGTAAACAGAGAGAGACAAAATAACAATAAAAGATAATTAATTTTAAAAAAAAATGTATGCTATATTATGGATTTGCCAGGTGGCTCAGATGGTAAAGAATCTGCTTGCAATGCAGGAAACTCAAGTTTGATCCCTGAGTTGGGAAGATCCCCTGGAGAAGGAAATGACAATCCGCTTCAGTATTCTTGCCTGGAGAATTCTATGGACAGAGGAGCCTGGCAGGCTATAGTCCGTGGGGTCACAAAGAGTTGGACATGACTGAGAAACTGACACTTTCACTTTAAGGCTATATTAAAAAAAAAAAAAAAAGATAGAAATGGAAATTCCCCAGCCGTCCAGTGGTTAAGAATCTGCCTTTCAACACAGGCAGTGTTGGTTCTGTCTCTGGTTGGGGAACTAAGATCCCACATGCCCTGGGGTACAGCCAAAAAGTAGTTAAAACATAGTAGAACTTGGCCAAAAGGATCAGTAGTAATAAGATGGAAGACTAAAATTAAGTGTGGCAGTTAGAATAAACCTTACTGAGAAGGTGACATTGACAAAATTCTTGAAGAAGGGGGCCTTATGAACATCAACTGTCAGAGTGATTCAAGTAGAGAGAATGGCCAGTGGAAGGGCCCTGAGGCAGGCACAAGCCTATGTGTCACAGAAAGAGGCCAGATGGCTGTGTGGTTAGAAGGCTCTGGGGAAGAGAGGGGACAGGAGATCAAAGGCTGAAGGAAAGATTTTCAGCTCTGAAGCTCTAGGGGAGAGAGATAGCTTGGGAGATCAAAGGCTGGTGGGGGGGGGGTGGCATTTAACTCTGTGACCTATGGCAGGAATGTTGGCTTTTACTGTGAGTGAATTAGGGGTATTCAGTAGGGAAGGACATCATCAATTGCTGCAGTACTCCTGGTGAGAGATGACAGTGGCTTGGGCCAGGGTGGTGGCAGTGGAAACTTAATAAGATGTGACCAAATTCAGGTTATATTTCAAAGCTAGAGCCAACAGGCTTTACTGACCCTGTGTATGTGGGGACTGAGAGAAAGAGAGATTTCTTTTGAGTTACTGGAAAAATGGAGTTGCTGCTAACTTGGAAGGAAATGTGACTGGTGGAAGTGGGTTTGGGAATCAAGAACAGGAATTAGGCTTTGAAGTAGAGATGTTGAGCATAAACAAAGTCTATAAATATAAAGAGCATAATTAAATAAACAATAGTATAGCTATATAATATAAGGCCATTCAGTCACCAAAATAAATTAAATGGAAGTATATGCTGGAAATATTTCCACAATCTTTGGTGTAAAAAGCAAGGTAGAGTTTAGAGTTTATGATTATATTATGGTAAATAAACAACAAAAAATAAAGTAAATGGGTAAATAAATACAGAGAGGAAAAGAAAAATATATTAATATATATACATATGTATATGCATATATACAGATATATATACATTGTTTATTATATATAATATTATGTTTAATATATATAACTATATATATACATAGTTTATCTGTATATATATCTGAAAATATATAGAATGAGCTATAGCTTCTTAACATAATAAACTCTAAAGAATGAAATTGGAAAAGGAGAATGTTCATTTCTTCCCTTATGTATATTGCAATGAGAAAATGAAATACTAATAAATCTCATTTCTATAGTGAAAGTTCTAAATTCAGTTACTTGATTGTCCAAAACTTGTTACTGGAGGCAACGTGGCATCATGACTTCAAATTAGGAAGATCTAGTTTCAAGCCACAGATTTGTTTTCTGACCCTTGGATAAAATGCTCAATCTCACTAAATCTCTGACTTTTCATCTATAAAAAGGAGCTGATAATATTTACCGTATATTATTATATGGGGAGGAGAGCAAGTGCTTAATAAATAGGCTGCATTTTAATCAAGTCCATTAAATATGTTCCTTCTGGTAGACATGAAGTTAAAACTTTGCAGTACACTGAAGGCTTTGACTATGTGGATCACAATAAACTGTGGAAAATTCTTCAAGAGATGGGAATACCAGACCACCTGACCTGCCTCTTGAGATATCTATATGTAGGTCAGGAAGCAATAGTTAGAACTGCACATGGAACAACAGACGGATTCCAAATAGGAAAAGGAGTATGTCAAGGCTGTACATTGTCACCCTGCTTACTTAACTTATATTCAAAGTACATCATGAGAAACACTGGGCTGGAAGAAGCACAAGCTGGGATCAAGATTGCTGGGAAAAGTATCAATAATCTCAGATATGCAGATGACGCAACCCTTATGGCAGAAAGTGAAGAGGAACTAAAGAGCTTCTTGATGAAAGTGAAAGAGGAGAGTGCAAAAGTTGGCTTAAAACTCAATATTCAGAAAACGAAGATCATGGCATCTGGTCCCATCACTTCATGGGAAATAGATGGGGAAACAGTGGAAACAGTGTCAGACTTTATTTTTTTGGGCTCCAAAATCACTGCAGATGGTGACTGCAGCCATGAAGTTAAAAGACGCTTACTCCTTGGAAAGAAAGTTATGACCAACCTAGATAGCATATTCAAAAGCAGAGACATTACTTTGACAACAAAGGTCCATCTAGTCAAGGCTATGGTTTTTCCAGTGGTCATGTATGGATGTGAGAGTTGGACTGTGAAGAAAGCTGAGCACCGAAGAATTGATGCTTTTGAGCTGTGGTGTTGGAGAAGACTCTTGAGAGTCCCTTGGACTGCAAGGAGATCCAACCAGTCCATTCTGAAGGAGATGAGCCCTGGGATTTCTTTGGAAGGACAGATGCTAAAGCTGAAACTCCAGTACTTAGGCCAACTCATGTGAAGAGTTGACTCTTTGGAAAAGACTCTGATGCTGGGAGGGATTGGGGGCAGGAGGAGAAGGGGACGACAGAGGATGAGATGGCTGGATGGCATCACCAACTCTATGGACATGAATTTGAGTGAATTCCAGGAGTTGGTGATGGACACAGAGACAAGTCATGCTGCGATTCATGGGGTCACAGAGTCAGACACAACTGAGTGACTGAACTGAACTGATGATTACTGAAATAATGAGTCAAACCTGATGCCTATTTACTTAATTTATAATCATAAGAATTCATAAATATTTGAATGAAGTCATTGGAAGTGATTCATATGTTGAAATTTATTGAATTATTCTAATAAGGGATTTGAAATCTGTAAAATAGGCAAATAACTCAATTTTCAGAGTTGTTTTAATACTTGAGTGCAAAGCCATTTATCCAGATCTTTTAAATACAGTGTCATTCAAGTAAGTGATACTGGGTAAAGAAACTGCTTAGATTATAAGTTCTTCAAGTTACCTCTTTAAGTGTTTTAGTCATAATGACATAATCGCTTAAAAAAAAAAAAACTTTATTTATCTGGTCACGCTGGTTCTTAGTTGTGGCATGCAGGACCTTTAGTTATGGCATGCATGTGGGATCTAGTTCCATGAAGAGATCAAACCCTGACCCCCTACATTGGGAGAGTGGAGTCTTAGCTACTGGACCACCAGGGAAGTCCCTCATACATATTTTCAAAAGTAAGAATTTTGCTTAGCGAAAAGGCCTACAAGAATCCTGGTGCTGTATCAGCCTACTAATGACTGTTTCATGCTAATCTACCTGTCTTTTATTTATTGTGAGGGAGAAAAATGTACCCTAAAGAAAGGGAAGCTGACGTAGTCTCCAAATGAGTGTGTGGGAGCTTCAGGATCTTGAGTTCCCTTCTCAGTAGAACTGGATGTTTTGTCCTTTGCTACATGTGAGGGAACATTCTGCATAAAAATGTTAGACTGGTCTGACACATCACAGAAACATTGAAATAGGCACAGAGAATAAGGAATTTGGGAAAGAAACATGAACATCAGTTTCATCAGAGAAGGATAAAAGATTTAAAAAATAACTTGTTCTCAAGAATAACAACCATCTTCTCACATTGCCTATCTTTGAGTTGCAGAAATGCTCTGTGAGGCTGCAAACACATTGGTGAAAAAGCATCAGATTAATAAAGATTTAATTAAGCTCTTACATCTCTAGTAATGGCTATGAGGTAAAACTGGTCTACATTTGACTCTTTTTTAGTTATAAATCCTAAATATGGATAATACTAAGACTCTATAAATAAATATAAATATTTATATAAGTATAAATATGGATAAGACCAAGACAACTACAGACTGAGACCATTCTGTCACCCAATGATGTTTTATGCTTATGATAAGTTGCTCAGTCATGTCTGATTCTTTGTGACCCCATGGACTGCAGCATACCAGGCTTCCCTGTCCTTCATCATTCCCAAGACTTTACTCAAACTCATGTCCATTAAGTCACTGATGCCATCCAACTATCTCATCCTCTGTTGTCCCCTTTGCCTCCTACATTCAATCTTTCCTAGCATCAGGGTAGTTTTCAATTAGTCGGCTCTTCACATCAGGTGGCCAAAGTATTGGAGCTTCAGCCTCAGCATCAGCCCTTCCAATGAATATTCAGGGTTGATTTCCTTTAGGATTGACTGGTTTGATATCCTTGCTGTCCAGGGGCCCTCAAAAGTCTTCGCTAGCACCACAGTTAGAAGGCATCAGTACTTCAGCACTCAGCCTTCTTTAGGGTCTAGCTCTCATATCCCTACATGACTACTGGAGAAACCATAGCTTTGACTAGATGGATATTTGTAGCCAAAGTGATGTCTCTGTCTAGATTTGCCATAGCTTTTCTTCCAAGGAGTAAGGATCTTTTAATTTCATGGCTACAGTCACTGTCCACAGTGATTTTGGAGCCCAAGAAAATAAAGTCTGTCACAGTTTTCATTGTTTCCCCATCTATTTGCATGAAGTGATGAGACCAAATGCCATGATGAGTAGTTTTTTGATTGTTGAGTTTTAAACCAGCTTTATCACTCTCCTTTTTCACCTTCATCAAGAGGCTCTTTAGTTCCTCTTCCCTATCTGCAATAAGGGTGGTGTCATCTGCATATCTGCTGCTAAGTCACTTCAGTCATGTCCGACTCTGTGCAACCCCATAGACGGTAGCCCACCAGGCTCCCCCGTCCCTGGGATTCTCCAGGCAAGAACACTGGAGTGGGTTGCCATTTCCTTCTCCAATACATGAAAGTGAAAAGTGAAGTCGCTCAGTCGTGTCCAACTCTTAGCAACCCCATGGACTGCCGCTCACCAGGATCCTCCGTCCATGGGATTTTCCAGGCAATAGTACTGGAGTGGGATGCCATCGCCTTCTCCATCTGCATATCTGAGGTTACTGATATTTCTCCCCCACAATCTTGATTCCTGCTTGTGCTTCATCCAGCTTGGCATTCGGCATGATGTACTCTGCATATAAGTTAAATAAGCAGGGTAACAAATACAGCCTTCATGTACTTCTTTCCCATTTTTGAGCCAGTCTGTTGTTCCCTGTCTGGTTCTAAATGTTGCTTCTTGACCTGCATATCCAATGACGTTTATTTTATTTAGAGTTGACAGATATTTTAGTAGATATGAATGCAAGTGAAATTATATAAAAAGTTTATGATAAATGATAACATGACGTCTAAGTAAGGTCCAAATCATTAAGTTACTCCTTAATCTAATCCATGTAGATATTTGACAACATTTTAATACTGCTTATGGAATGCTGGTATAGATAGGAGAGAGAGTCCAGGTCTCTTCCTGAATGGATTTATCAAACTTCTGCTGCTTGGATCTCCTTCAACACCCTTAGCACTGATGCTCTGTTCTACACCGATGCACCTAGTTCTACATTTCAGAAACACTCACTAACTCTGCAGATCCTGAGAATGGACAAACATTTGGAGGCTGTATTGAAGCCGCCTGAAAAACTCTTTATGATAAATTACTTTTCAATTCTTGCTGTCCACTTCAGGAAAAGATTCTAGGAATGGTCTCTTTTGAGACTTTTTTTGTAGGTCAATAGAATTTTTCCACACAAGAACATCAGCATTACACAAAAATTCAGGTCTTTTCATTTGTTTTCTTTGCTTCCTAATTCTCAAGTTTCATGAATGTCTCAGAACTCTCCAAATTCTCTGTTAAAACATAATATCAAATGTTTTTGCTGTCAAAAACGGTGAATTTTGTACTGAAATATCATTTAAGGCAAGGGTCCCCAGCCAGCAGGCCTCAGACTGGCCTGTTAAGCATCTGGCTGCAGAGTAGGAGGAAAATTGAGGGAGTGAGTGAAGATTCATGTGTTCCCCCTCACATTATCACTTGAACCATCCCCACACCCCCATCCTTGGAAAAATTGTATTCCATGAAACTGGTCCCTGGTGCTGAAAGGTTGGGGGCCACTGATCTAAGGACACTATAGAATACTATTTGAAAGTGATTTCAAATTTCTGAAAAACAGGGATTGAAATATTGTCTGTGTTTCCTTAATATAGTTTAAGAAATGGACTTAATATCTGAGAATAAAAGGGATTTTATGGATTAAGACTGGACATTAGGAGTTAGTTGATTTGAAATATTTTTCCATCAGTATTATTGCTAGGGTGCTAATTTCTGTGACTCTGTTTCTTTTTTAATACAATGTAAAATCTAATATTTTCCACAGATTTACCATATAGGAAAACAAAGAGTATGTATAAGATATTTGGGGAAAGGCCTTATTTATTTTTGTAAATAGTTTTACTTATCAGAATACAATCTAGTGAGCCTGAACAGACAAGAGAGAGCAGTTATATTCAGTTGTCAATTATTTTTCTGAAGCATAAGTATTACACAGTATTAAAAAGCTCTTCCTAATCAGAACCAGTGGGTTAAATGAACACTGGCAATACTTGTATTACTTCTTAATAAAAGCAAGAAATTGAAAAAACACCTGAAAGATATTTATGTAATCCTGAGTCTTTGTAATAGTACAAGAGTGAGGGTGGTAGGGAGAATCTTTAAAAGGGATTGAACATGTTCTACGTGGTGCCTGAATTGGAGATGGTGTTATATAGACCTGAAAAACTGCCCACGACACATGCCCCAAACTCATATGCATCACATAAATAACACTACCTAGGATTCTGAATGGAGAAGGAAATGGAAACCGATTCCAGTACTCTTGCCTGGAGAATCCCAGGGACAGAGGAGCCTGGTGGGCTGCGGTCTATGGGGTTGCATACACAACTGAAGCAGCAGGATTCTGAATAACAAGTGTTGTTTAAACCAAAACTTGATGATACGTTCAAAGGCCGTCTCTTAAATGGTTGACTTAAGCACTAACAAGACTAGAATAGAGCAAGACAAAAAAAACAGATCTATATTCTTGGGTAGCTAAGAATGTGCATGTTTGCATAAAATGTACTTTTTCAAGAGGTTGCAATTTGAAAGTCAGGATTAAAAGTTCTAGAGTTTCTGTTATCCAAGTAAAGTGAGTTCTAGTTCATTAAATTTGAGAATCAATGTCAAGGAAGAAAGAGTAAATAGAACACTGAGTTGACTCAGACTTTATCCACTAGTTTTGGCTTTTAAAAAGGGAGCCCAAAAACTATTTTTTTATTTTGGAATAAAAACAAATGATATAGAGAAAGAAAGGAAAATGAGAGAGAAAGGAAGAAAAAAAGGAAATAAGGAAGGAAGAAAGAAAAGAAATTAAAATACCAGATAAATATTGGTTGACTCATATCTGCAAGATGTTACAGAAAAATCTGAACAGATATTTGGCCTACTCAATACTATGTTTATCCTCTGGAAAATATGCATTCCTTTCCCTAAACATCTTACATAACTTTAGTATCTCCCCTATTGTTGTTCAGGGAATAATAACATTAAACCCAATCAATATTTTATTTTTTGAAAAGTAGTTTTAAGAATTATTTAATGACCACTCCGAGATGTAAATAAAGAAACAACATTATAATGTATAACATTTATCCTTGAAGATAGGATTTAATGCCACTTCTTTTCCTTCATTTTCAGTCCTCAAAAAAAAAAAAAAGAAAAAAGGAAGAAAAAGAAAAACTCTTCCCAAAACAAACAAATGCTCAGGAGCAGTTGACAGTAGCAAAGATCTTTTTGTTCAAAGGTACTCATAGCACTACATAAAATCAGCTGAATGAGACCAGCTGTGTGGCATATTCCTTTGAAATGGCCCCACAGTGATTCTTGTTTTGATTCTCAGGTGCATGCACAAGCTGCAGGATTCCCAAACTAGGCTTTTCTTATTTGCATCTCAACATCTGAGAAAATAGACTGTTTGTGGATCTTGTTTCCCCCAGTATCTTTTGTCCTTTCTTAAACAGGAGTAAACAAACCGTATTCTTCAATTTATTAGTTTAGTGGATTCCCATTCTTATGAAATTCATTAATGAAGTAGCGAATTCCACCTGTTTATAGTTAATGTGCCATCTTTTGTAAGTGTTTTCATACCCACCAAATACCTTTTTATTCACTAGAAAACTACTTTATCAATATTAGTGGCATCTTCTGACATGAAAAATCAATGGCATCTAACAGATTTACAACTGCAAATTCAACAGTTGTTTGTTTGAGAGTTCAAGCAGAGCTGTAGCTAGGCTATGGACATCAGTCCATAACTCAAAGGCAGTCTTGGGGATTGAGTGTGGAATGTCTTTGTACTCTAATCATATATTTTACTTCTCCCTAGGGAATGGTAAGGAAGAATTGATTTTCTCTTTCAGCTCCCACATTGTGTATCTCATCTCCCAGAGGGACCTCTGCCCTCAACTTTCTTCCCACTTAGCTCTGCTTCAAATTTTTATTTTAGTGCCATCATTCTTAACTTTGCTTTTCAGCCAGTGGTGTGTGAACAGCAGAATTTATTTTGCCTAGGTCAGGGGAAATCATGCCTGGAATCCTTATCATTTCCAAGTTCCTAAAGCGATATTTGCTTATTAATTTTTGAAATGTTACATTGCCAAAAGAGTAAATCTTAACAGCACTCATCACAAGAAACGGTTTTTTTTTTTTATCTAACTATGAATGGTGGCAGACATTACTAATTTTTTATGGTGTTCATTTTGCAATGTGTACAAATAGTGAATCCTTATATTGTATACCTGAAACGAATATGCTATGTCAACTATAACTCAATAAAAGAAAAATTATACATCATAAAGAAAATTGCTTCTCTAGTTAACATTTTCTAAGATTTTTCTGTATAAATAGCTATAGAGAAATTAATTCATGTGAAGTGAAAATGGTTGTACAGATGAAAAATTAATTATTTTTAATCTTTTTCTATAAAAATGTGAGGAATATACTTTTCTGTATTGATAGTTTCCATTCAGAATTAATTCAAAGTAGCCAATAAATTCATTTGTTGAAATGATTACTGTAAGCAAATGATTATAATGTCTTTCAAAATTATCCTATATGAATCTCAGAGGGCAACATAACAACAACAACAAAAAAAACAACAACAACACAGAATGTGTGCCTAACTACAACTACTTGTGGGGAAGCAGCTCAGACACTTGCCTCTGCCAGCGGTGAGTGGGGACAGTGCAGGGAGGTGCAGGCTACATCACCAGTCCTTAGGGTAAGGACTAGGCTTGAATGCCCTGAGGACAATCTGAGGGGGCTAATGTGAGATAGCAACTGCCACCCTCCTCAAATAAAAAAAGGACCTTTTCCACAAAAGGCTCTTGCACTGCATGGTGACTCCTCATGGGCTCATAGAGCAAAGGATTGTGCCCTAGCAAATACCAAAAGAGAGCAAGCCATCTGCCATTTAGGGCCCTGCCTCCCTGGAGACAGAGAGGCAGGTGTGTAACAGCCAGAGCCAGAAGTCAAGGGGCTACTGCAATCATGGCCCCAGAGACCACATCTTCCACCAAACTATGAGAAGGCTGCCAGTTGATAACTACATCTTCCTGGGATCCTGGACAGATCACATCTACCAGAGTGTTACAGCCTGAAATCAGCTCCCCAGAGGAGACACTTGAGACACCTGGGACTGTACCATTGCAGCACACTCAGGAAACTAAGTTTCCTGGGACTGAAGAAGAGCATAGGACACATGGCCTACCTGGGACAGTGCACTGGCCAAGCACCCAGTCACCTGAGTGGCTTGGACCTGGGAAGGGCACAAAACAACACAGCCCATCTGGGTCTGTGCCTTTGCAGAGCACCTGAGAACCTGAGCAGCTTAGACCTGGGAAGTGCATGAAACACAGGGTCCACTTGGGACAGTACCCTGGTGGAGCACCCTGGAGCCTGAGCAGTGTGGACCCAGGAAATACACACCACCTTGGTCCGTGGCAAACCCAGTGTGGTCCATCCACTGCAAGGACTCCCCACACATGCCAGTGGTATTTGTTTGCAGTATCCCTCCTTCCCCATAGCAAAACTGAGCAAGTGAGCCTAAATAAGTGGCGACCTTCACTCCTTGTGTCAGGGCAGAAATTAGACACCGAGGAGAGTTGCAAACAAAGGAAGCCAAAATAAACAAAGAAATGGGAACTGCTCCAGAAGTGACAGGTGCAACAGATTAAACCCTGCAGTTCATGCTGAGACTATGTATTTGAGAAGCAACTATAGACCCTGAGAACAAGCACAAACTGAAACAAGGGACAATCTGACACTGAACTGATGCCACACTGACCACAACAGCTCCAGAGACATTCCTAGATATATATATATTTACTATTATAACTTTTTTTAATTAGTTCTTTATTACTCCATTAACTTTCATTTTTATACCCTACTATTATCTTCTTATGGAGAAGACAATGGCAACCCACTCCAGTACTCTTGCCTGGGAAGGTCCATGGATGGAGGAGCCTGGTGGGCTGCAGTCCATGGGGTCACAAAGAGTCGGACACGACTGAACGACTTCACTTTCAATTTTCACTTTCATGCATTGGAGAAGGAAATGGCAACCCACTCCAATGTTCTTGCCTGGAGAATCCCAGGGACGGTGAAGCCTGGTGGGCTGCTGTCTATGGGGTTGCACAGAGTTGGACACGACTGAAGCGACTTAGCAGCAGCAGCATTTATCAAAGATGTAATAAAATAGTTACCTGGTTAAATATTTAATGTCAAAGCTTAGAAATACTGTGCATGTATGTTTATGAGGGCAATTTTAATGATTGAAAGAGTCAATATCTGCCTAAATCAAATATTAGTGAACACAGGCTAAACTTTCAATCAGTATTTGCCAAATGCATGATTGAATGGCATATTCAGTATCATACTGTCAATGTCTAGAATACAGCAGATGTTCAATGAATATTTGTTCAATGACTGAATGAAAATGTTATCTGTTCAGGAGGGAGCTATAGCAGTGTGGAACCAGCTACAGGGAGTTACAGTGAGGAATCCTTTAACATGAGAGCCAGAGATCCTGTCAGGGTGACCACAAATTCACAGGGTTTTTTAGGTGGAGATTTTTGCTTACTTGGGAGTATACAGGTCATTGCACTTGTGTCAGGATATATGGTCTGCTGCTTACTGGTTGTGTAACTTCAGAAAGTCACATGTCTACTGTCCCAGATCAGGAAGGACACAAGGGTCTTCCTGCCTCCCCGGTACTCAACGTCACAGGTTTATGGGAGTCCAGTGAAGAATGTGAAAGTACTTTGTAAATTCGAAATGGCTCTGTATGATTATTGAGCTGTGAAACATTTATAACATGCTAGGAGGAAAATCATCAACAGTCAATCAGTTCAAAAGGGTCTGAAGACCCTTCCTCCAACTCCTCTGTCCAGAGTTTCTCTTGCCAGTTTTAGTGTGGCCTTATCATTGTCAATATGGTCAATAGATTGATTTACCTGTATGAACCTACAGATAAGCATATACATCCTGGAAGAAGGAAGTAGCAACTCATTCCAATATTCTTGCCTGGAAAATCCTATGGACAGAGGAGCTTGGTGATCTACAGCCCATAAGGATGCAGAGTCAGACATGACTGACCACACATGCACTACACTGAAAACATATACATATGTATATATGCATGTTTGCAGTTACATGCATACTCAGTTGTGTCTGCCTCTATGTGACCCCATGACTGCAGTCTGCCAGGTTCCTCTGTCCATGGAATTATGCAGGCAAGAATACTGAATAGGTTGCCATTTCCTCCTCCAGGCAAGCTTCCCAACCTGGGAATCTACTGCATTGGCAGGTGGATTCTTTACCACTATACATGCATATACCCCTTTGTATATGCATATATATATATATATATATATACACACACACACATATTTGTATATATACATATACATATATACTTTTGTGTATATATATACATAAACGTATATTTGTATGTATATATGAGCAGACACGGAGAAGGCAATGGCGACCCAATCCAGTACTCTTGCCTAGAAAATCCCATGGACGGAGAGGCCTGGTGGGCTGCAGTCCATGGGGTCGCTAAGAGTCGGGCACGACTGAGCGATTTCACTTTCACTTTTCACTTTCATGCATTGGAGAAGGAAATGGCAACCCACTCCAGTATTCTTGCCTGGAGAATCCCAGGGACAGAGGAGTCTAGTGGGCTGCTGTCTATGGGGTCGCACAGAGTCGGACACGACTGAAGTGACTTAGCAGCATGAGCAGACATACACACAAATACCTATACAAACCTAAAAGTGCAAGCCAGATCTCATCCCATTCAGCAGCATTCTGCTTCACTTAGTGGACTTCTGGGTATTTCAGTGACAGTGCATGTGGAGATTTCCCAGCTACTATGCAGTGTTCCTCTGTGCACCTCCTATGATTTGTCATGTTTTCACTTTCCACTACAATAAACATGGCTTTATTGAACATCCTTGTCCGATTTGATTTATCTTCTCTGTTTAAAATAATTGAATGCTTCCTACTTTTACACTCTACATTTAAATCTGTTTCCATGTGGCAGAGCCTGGTGCTTATTTATGGTATAGCTGTTGAAACAAGGGCTTCCCAGGAGGTTCAGTGGTAAAGAATCTGCTTGCCAATGCAAGAAACTTGGATTCGATACCTTGGTTGGGAAGATTCCCTGGAGGAAGAAATGACAAACCAACTGCTCCAGTATTCTTGCCTAGAAAATTCCATGGACAGAGAAGCCTCAGCAAATCTTTGCAGATTAAAGGAGGTATCTTTTCTTCTTTTGAAAAAAAGATCATGTCTGCCACAGAGCTGAGAAGAAGGTTCTCAGTATATACTTTTATCTACTAGTGTCACCAAGAAAACCAAACCAAAACAAAAAAAACCCAAAAGAACAAAATATAATTATAGAAAAAAGACTAATTTCAACATAATTGTACTATGGAGCAAATGAATGATTTGTAATAGGAGAAATGCCAAAAGAGTATTCTAGTAACAACAGCAAACCATCAGCTTAGCAGACAGCAAGCTCCCTAACTATAGCAGGCTGGTTGTTACAAAGTCACTTGAGCAACCTCACCCTACAAATAGCAGATTACAGACTCAAAACAAAGAACAGTCTGAACAAGAAGAAGAATAAGAATGAAATAATGAAAGCAGTAGTTATGGTTTCATTCTTAAAATATGTAAGTAGTGTTTTTTTAAGTATTTTGTCATATTCTAATTTTTACAGCAGCCTTGTGCAGATAATTGTTATTATATAGGTGAAGTGAGCCTTGGAGTATTTATAAAGTTTGCTCAAGTTACTGCAAGTGAGTAATAGGGGCAGGAGTCAATTCATTTCTCTCTGACTCTAACACGTATATTCTAACTGTTGCTTTCTAATGACCCTCCATCTAGTCTTTTAAGGTAGGAAGCATGGGAAGGATACACACTGACACTGTTGTATAACAGCAGCTGGAACATCTGGAGAAATTCTTAACAGAAAATGTTTTAGAATCTTACTAAGGGATTTCAAAATAATTTGAAATTTATCTTAATGAGGAAGAGAGCTACCAGTCTTGGACTTAATATCTTTCAAGCTCCATGCATCATGGTAGAGTCACCAAGGCTCTCACCAGATAGCTCCCACAGGGTCTGGTGTGGTGAGGGAGTGGTGAAGAGTTGGAAGCCCCTGTTTGTCAGGAGACTGGGCACCCCTTTGATGAAGGACCATTTCCTACCTAGGATACCCTTAAAATTCCCTGTTGGGTCACTTACATTTTACACTTCCTATTGGTCATTAGAGCAGGCAGTTTTCAAAGACAGGGCCTGGTGCAGGTGGACAATATAATTCAGGCAGGAAATAGGCTGCATCACACCAGAGTCTTCTCTAAAGGTATGAGGAGGTGGTCACACTAAGTTCAACTTGAAAACTAAAGAACAATAAAACTGGTGGAAATTAATTCTTCATAATTCAAGGAAATAAGAGGAACCAAGAGTCTGAATGATATAAAAAATGGATATCCATAAAACTTTTTATATTTGACTTTGCCATGCATTAATAATTTCTTTTGTCCAGCAGGCATATGCATCCTTGTTATGTTTTGATTAAGGTTAAAATATATTTCTCCATTTATGGGTGTATCAAACCTGAACATTATAGGAAGTGATCCAATGTACGTGGAGCACATGGAGACCCTCTCTGTATTGAGTTCTGTTTTCTGAGGTCATTTGTGAAGTATATCAATGAGTTTTCAAGAATGAGCCTTATAAATAGTTCACATCCTGTCTCTGTACATAAACCAGCTTCATCATGGCAGTTCTGTTCATTCAGAAGTTCATGGGTCAGGATCCTGTTTATAAATAGTATTCTAAGTTGTATTCTTTTGGTTTTTAGATACAGTACAGTGGAAATATCTACCTCATAAGTTTAATATGGGGGTTAAATGATGCATACACATAAAACAGAGACTTCTATGATGGCTCAAATGGTGAAGAATCTGCCTACAGTGCAGGAAACACAGGTTCAAGGCCTTGGTCAGGAAGATACCCTGGAGAAGGGAATGGATACTCACTCTAGTATTTTTGCCTGGAGAATTCCATGGACAGAGGAGCTTGGTGGGCTATACTCCATGGGGTTGTAAAGAGTTGAAAATGACTAAGCAACTAACGCTTTCACTTTTTTTCACACACATAAAACAATATGAGCTACTAGTAGTAGCAGTAGGAAAAGTTAGGGAATGAGTGAGATGATGTATTCTGCTTATAATATTTGGAATTCATGTTAAACCTGTCTAAAGAAACAATCTACGGGTATTTATTAATTTGAAACTTTCCTGGTGATTCAGTGGTAAAGAATAAAGCCAGGAGACACAGGTTTGATCCCTGGGCTGGGAAGATCTCCTGGAGAAGGAAATGGCAAGCCACTCCAGTATTCTTTCCTGGGAAATCTCATAGACAGAGGAGCCTGGTGGGCTACAGTCCATAGGGTCGCAAAAGAGTCAGGCATGACTTAGCAGCAAATAACAACAACATATTTATTAATTCACTCAGTATTTAATCATTGAGAACCAGCTATGTCCAAGGCAGTGTTTAAGTGCTGGAATGAAGCAGTGACTAAGATAGATCCAATCTCTGCATTACAAGCTGATATACAAGGAGAATGCAAAGTGGCTTTTCTTTTCCTTTAAAACATTGCTTTTGGTGATTTACTATCTTATTTTTGCTTTAATTTTTCAGGGAAAATTCATAACAAGATAAATGTATGATGTGTGCAAGAATTACTATTTTGTGCATTTCTCTATCTACTTTATTTCTCCTATAAGTCTACAAAGTTTAAGGGTGTGACTGGAGACTGGATAATTGTTTATTGTCACTCCCTGCCTAGAAGTGTCTTTTTGTAAACAGAATGAAATAAAAATATATTTTTCTGAATAGTCAAGCAATTTCAGTAACAAGTTATGGAATTCTTATTATTTTGTAGTTGTATTTCCAATAAACACAA